>NW_004955494.1:4023500-4269951 GCF_000276665.1 Chinchilla lanigera
GCCGCCGGCCGCCGGCCAGCCCCGGCGCTCCCCGCCCAGCGCTCTTTTATTCTCCGCGGCTCCCTCGCCCAGCTTTCTGGAGGTGATTGTCCGTGCTTCTGGGGCGCAGCAAATACAGGCGCGGGGGAGAGGAATACATAAAAGGCGAAGGAGCGAGCGGATTCCGGCCAGTGTTGCCGGAGGTCTGCAGAGCCGCCCTCCGTGCGCCGTGGAGCCCGGGGCGGGTCTGGGGCTTCGGCTCCGAGTGCGCCTCGATTTTCCTGCACCGTGCGGGCCTGGGGCTGTCTGTGCATGGCCGGATGGATGTGGCCAGCCGAGTGCTTCGGGTACTTGATTGTCCGGGCGAAGGGGCCCCTTCGCGGTGGGCTTTGAGAGACAGTATTGCGTGGCCCAGCGCAGCCAGCGTCCTCCAGATGCGGGCGGGCTGGCAGGGTCCCCCGTGCTCCAGGACACAAAGAACATTCAAAGAATATCTCTTGGAAAGCGCCCTGGCCGTGGGTCTTTCCAGGGAAAGCGCTGTTGGTATTACTTCTGCAGAGGCGTTATTCGGACGAGGCAGTGTGAAAATATTTTTGATTCTTAAGTCAGGGCATGAAAGGAGTCAGGGTTGCTTTTATCATAGATACAATTTAGGGACCGTTCGTCGGAGTGGAGTTACGAGGCAGGATTTATGAAGAGGCATGTGGGTGGGTTTTGTTTGTGGAGGAAATGATTGGATTCATATTGGGTCTCGGGCATGTTTATTTGTCCACCCGGAGCGTACACACGGCAGGCCTGGAAACCGTGTCTCAGTGGACACGCTCGTCGCACGCCAGTGATCGCCCCACACGCACACATTGGACCACTTTGTGGGTGGAAAAGGGAAGGTGGAAGGGCAGCTTGGGGCGGGGAGCTGCTGCACAGAGAGGAGAGAAAGCCCGGGGAACCGCTGGGAATCCTCCCTTGTCGGGGAGCCGGGCCAGAGGACTGCCAAATGGCTTTAGATGGAAGTGGAGCACACTGGAAGGTGTCCCTTGGGCCTGATGGTGGCATCAGAACCACTGTCGTGCAGGGACTGTACAATAGCAGCCCAGGAGGGGACTTCAGGGATTACATGCTGCTTGCTAGAGGGGAACCTGAAGCAGGGAAGGCACTTGCTCGGGGTCCCAGGCTGGTCTGTGCTGAAGCATTGCTTTGCCACACCCCCTGCTCTGGAGGCACAGGCAAGACCCCACCTGAAGTCTCCACCAGGATGTCGCCTAGTTGGGTGGAACCCTGCCCCTGGCACCAGAGCTGGAGGCGACAGAAGGGCTCTTTCAGGCAGCTTCCAGCTAGTAGGGACGAGGTCGCCCAGCCTAGCACTTCCGGCCTCTGTCCCTCCCTTGAGCTCTAGCCCCTTGTTTGTGGAGGAGAGGGAATGATCCTGAAGTGTGCTCTTGGCTTTCCTCAACAAAGAAAGTCCGTCCTATAATCCCAGCTCCTTACGAGGCTGAGATGCTTGTGGATTCTTCTGTCATGGAGCATAGGAAAGTAATTGTTTACGTTTGTCAAGTAGCATTTTGCATGACAGGTGCTAGGTTTTGTATACGAGATCCAGCCACTTTATGCGTTAGGCGTCACTAGCCCCATTTTACAGATGAGGAGACTGAGGCTTCAGGAGTTTCTGTGGAGTTGGCTCCAGATTCTAAGATTCACTGAGCGTCTAGCCTCTCCAGCTTCTCCACCTACGTATGCGGCCACCTGGATATTCTGCAGAAGTGGGAATAGAAGCTTTTTTGATAAATTAAATGTCAACAATGGAGCTGTCATAACTCACTCTCTCTATCTCTGCAGTACTCAGGATTGAAACCAGGGCCGTTGCGCTTAGCTACGTACTAAGCCTGTGAAAATAATTTTTGGTTTTTTGTTTGTTTTTGAGACAGGATCTAGCTGTGTAGTCTAGCCTGGCCTCAAACTCTGGATGAGTCTCCTGCCGCTCGGTGATCCTGAGTGCTGGGATTACAGGCATGTGCCGTCACATCCGGCAGTTGGTTTGAAAATTTGAAATCTTGAGACAAGGTCTCACTACGTTGCTAAATTGTCTAGCTAGGCTCAAATGTGTGATCTTCCTGATTCAGCCTTTCAGAGTGCTGGGATTATAGATGTGCCCCCCCATACCTGGTTACTTTCTCTTCCTTAGAAGCCTATTCTGCTTTCTCTTTAAGCACAATCCAAATACTTAACCTGGAGACGTGAAATTATATTTCCATTCTAGAGCTGACATCATGGAAGCAGAGACACCACCCTTTCACTTTTTTGTGGATTACACAGTTGAGCCTCGCCTGGGTAGTGGAAGAGGAACTCAGGCCGAGTTAGAAGGTGGGATAGCTCAGTCTTGTGCTGTCCTGTACCCTGTCCTCCTAGCCAGTTAATAGAGTCTGATTTCCACATGGCCCCTGTATTGCAACCTTTAGTTAAATTTCTGCGTTGTATTGATTTCTCGTCTATTTTTATTTTATTCAGCATTTTAAATGTGCTTTCTTTCTTTTTTTCAAAAACATTTACAAGTTTGGTCTTGACTGTTCACTGTCGTGGAAACTACTTGTAATACTTTGGACTTTCTGTTGGATGTGGTGCTTTTCGGCAGGCAGCCATGCACAACGTAACAAGGAAGAAGAGTAGTGCCCGTTCCGTCATCTTGTCAGAGAGAAGTCTCATTAAAAGTCGTGGTTGTTATGACATCGATAGCTTTACGGAATTTGGAAATTCCTGCAAGGTGTGGAAAAAAGTCACCCGTCACCCCAGAGCACATAAATAACTCTGAAAATAGTCTTTTGGGGTTAACATTAAAAAAGTAAGAATGAGTTGTGTACACCATTGTATTTACAGGTGACTGTTGAATTATGGCCGGCCTGATGTACTAACAACTGGGTAAAGACTAGAATTTTAGTTTTAACTTAGGAGCAAAGTCTTGAGTTGTGACCTGAAGGACAGCTGCTTGTGCTTCCAGATGGTCTCAGATACAGATTTAACGCCTAAAGCGTTCTGGAAGCAACTTGACAACATCCTTTCCTGTCTGGGGTCAACTGAGAAATCCTGGGCCAGTATCCATCCCTCTAAGGACACTGAGATCTGCCTGTATACAGGAGAGGAACTTTGAAGGCTGTGTAGAGGAGCTGGAGCCTTCGATCCACAGCTTGAGTTACAACCAGCCCTCAGGAACAAAGTGAGTTCATAAGTCAAGGGTCCACTGTACTGGTTTGTTCCCTCAATATTTAACTTAAGCATTTCCCTACTCATTAAATATTATTTGACAACAATTTCGGTACTAACAACTTAATTATTCTTTCATTTCTAGCTTTTTTGGGGATCTGTAATAAATAATACTAGGATGAATAGCTGTGTAGATCAGACTTTGCATTTTTTCTGTGTGTATGGATCGTTTGAAATACATACTTGTAGGAGGGGAGCAAGGATGAGGTTAAACTGTCATGCACAACCGGCTGGATTTCTGCATGTTTTGCACCGAGTGTTGGTGCCTGGTAGGTGCAGAAGATGTGGTGGTTCAGTTTTTTTTTTTTTTTTTTTTTTTTTTTTTTTGGTTTTTCTCCGGTACGGGGAACCGAACTCACGACCTTGCGCTTGCCAGGCAGGTGCTTTTGCCGCTGAGCTAAATCCCCAGCCCCGGTGGTTCAGTTTTTTGAACCCTGTAATGCTGAGCCCTCCTGTCATGCTGAGCCCTTGGGGTTTATCCATTACAAACCCCGTCTTCCATTATTGTCTGCATTGAATACTATTTTTAAGATCTTGTTAAGTAAATGAGTAATACATTGTCTTAATTTGTGCTCTTTTATTATTTTAGCATTGAATCGGTTTTATTTTGTTTGTATTCAATGAATCTTCTGGTTTTTTGTTCATTTGTCAGTTAGAGTATATGTATGCATACATGTTTAAATCTTTATATATCATTTGGCTAGCAACCATTGCTGCTTCTATTTATTGTATTTTCTCCCTTCGGATGGCTCTTAAATCTTACATAATTTTGAAGTGCAGAAGCTTCTGGTTATTTTGAGTAGCAAAACCTGCTGTTTTGTTTTTCTTTTTATGATTTTTTTCATTGCGTTCACGCTTATGGCATGTTAAGTTTTTTGTCTTCGTGTACTGGTCAATTATTGGCAATTTCAAGGTGAGTGTTTGTTATACTTTAGTACGCTACAAATGAAGACTAAGATATATGTTTCAGGAAGTATGGTCAGGTCTGTGGTAGTAGTGTCTGAGGAGTCTTCATTTGAACAAGTTCACAGCTCATTTTTAGGCACTTTATAATGCAGAGCCACTGATTTAGATACTGTAAGCCCAGTTACCTGAAACTCAAGAGGATTTTGGAGATGTGCCTTTAATACCTTGCCTTTGTCTTTTCACTGTTTGAGCAGTGGATTTAAAATCACGCTGGCGAGGTGATTTTGGTTTTCTCCCCTTGGCTGGTCCTGTTTTGGGCTGTGAGTGACAAAGGCAAAGGGCCCCAAGCTCAGCTCGCTCCTGGCCCCTGGAGCACAGTCCTTATCAGGAAGAGCCTCCTCCCCAGGCCCGGAAACTGAACCCACCAGGGAGTTGTTAAAAGTCCTGGAGGGATGAGGAGCCTGGCTTTTCTATCGGTGCCCTGGGTGATAGAGGAAGCTAATTACTGTCATTATAATTAGACTAGGTGGATTTTCTCAGATAGGCACTAACTGAGCTCATCTGTTTTCCAGTTGTGACAGCCACTTTTCATCTGGAGCTCATGGTGTGCGCCGGGGCAGCAGGACTTGTTGGGCGGTGAATTAGAAAACCTGAGTGTGCACATTTCCATCCATAACTTACTCTGTGGCACGGACAGAGCGCTTTGTCCTAGATTTCCCCAGCAGTGTGAGAGGGAGCGAGTGAGAGCGCTCTAATTCCCTTTCGGCTCTTTATTTCATCTCCCCAGCGTGAGCGCCTTGGGATGCAGCCACTGTGGACAGCGATGTCCTGTTTCACTGTGTGGTTTTTGTGGTGTTGCTTTGGTTTGCCCAATGGATGTTCTAGGCCAATGACTTCCTGAAGACAGTGCACTCTTGCTGTTGAATTCTCCTCTTCCTTTTCAAATGCTTGTCCCTTCTTCCTTCCTGTATCCAGCATCCTTTGCTTTCTTTTTTTGTTTTGTGTTTTTCTCTTTCTCTCTTTTTTTCCCCCATCTCCTTGATAAGGCTTTAGGTGAGCCGGTGCTGTGGCTTCTTCTAGCTCTAGGTGTTACTTCTGGTAGTGAAACACTAATGTTGCTGTGCTCAGTGTGGTCCACACACCTGATCATCCTCCTGCTTGCTAGTGAGAAAACGCAGACTCCCGGCCCGCTCTGGGCTTTGTGAATCAGCGTGTGCGTCTGACTGGACCCTGGGTGATTTCACATGCACATCTCAAGGTGAAGAACTAACCCCGCAAACGCAGCTTTCTGGGGCTAAGCAGAGTTAGGTCCGGGAGTCTGGCGCAGCCAGCACGAACTCTGTAGTTAACCCAGCTGCTCAGAGACCTTGAGCTCCACGTGCCTTTGGGACGGAACCTGTGTGAACTGTATGCAGGAGCCCTATTTCATTTGAGCAGGCAACTTCAGAACAGAATGGGTCTCTTAAAAAAGACCAACGAGTTCTTTAGACCTTTCCTGATCTGTAGTCTCTTCACTCGTTATGAACATTTGGCTGGTTAAGGTACTGAAATAGTCCATACTGGTTGGTAAATACACGCTAGACTGAACGTCCCTCTCCTCACCTCCGATTTCCCTGGGTCTCCCTGACCCCGGCCCCAGCATTATTCTCCCAGGATATCTCTCCAGCCTCTGCAAGGTCCAGCAACTGAAGGGTATAGTGCTCAACTGAAGGGTTAGTGCTTCAAGCAGTGCTGTAGTTTTCTTGATAAAACATTTTAGCAGCTGGGCCGTGAGAGCTCATTGCAGTTTTCATTTGCATTTCTCTAACCATGCGTGGTGCCCAATGTTCTTTCACACGCGTCTTGGTCATTTGTATGTTTTCTTTTTGTCCTTTGCCTCTAGTCACAGAGTAGTACCTTTCCTGTCCTCCTGTGCTTGTTTCTGCCTGCTGTCGGTTGGGCTGACTTGGGCATTCGTCCATTCATTCACCCATTCATTCACCCACCCCAGGTCGAGCACTTCAGAGTGTTTGTCACATGGTGTATTTGATGGCACCGGAAGTTCTAGACGTGGAAGACAGGACTGAGGCAGCTCATGGAGAGCTGGGGGAAGTCACTCAGGACAAGGCTCACATTAGAGAGCGGGAAAGTGAAGAGGGGGCCCCTTAATGACACTGACCACTATGATGAACATGTTGTGAGCCAGGGCCTGGGGAGAGCTTTACGTGGGGGTGACCCACCGCATCATGTGCTGCTCTGCCGAACCCTTTGGCCCCTTCCCTCACCTCCTTTCCCCTCCCACTCCCTTCTCTCCTCTCTGCTCGCCTTCCCTTTCCCTGAGGACGCAACCCTCGGGTTCCTGTGCACCTTAGGCAAACGGCTACCAGGAACCTGTTTCTTGAAGGATGTCCCAAGGGCCATCTGATTAGAATCACTTCCTGGTCCGGCTTGCTGTGCTGATGCCTGAGGATTTGCGCTTTTGCAGTGCTCAATGGGCTCCTTCAATTATTCCTATGCACGGAGAGGTTTGTTACTTCCTATAGGCCAGTGGTGGCGAACCTATGGCATGTGTGCCACAGCTGGCATTTTACTATCATCCAAAGTGTCGAAAGGTCTGCCATCACTGCTGCAGTAGATCAGCAGTGACGTGGGATTCATTTACGCGTTGAAACATTATAGACTTGGTCCTGGGTGTAGGCTTCAAGAAGGAATCAGTAGAGACAGTGGCTGATGGTTTAAGAGGAAAATCACAGATGGGTGACAGGATCAGCATAAGGGTGACGAGAAGGGACGCTGGCGAGGGAGTCAGAGGGCCCCAAAGTCTCAGGTGGTGGGAGCGTATCCTTCCGCACTTTACATTCTGGTTGGCTGGGGACTGGTGAGTGAGGGGTTGGCTTGAGCTGGGGTTGGGGAGCGCAGAGTGATGGGACAAGGTGGTGGAGTTGGAGAGCTGGCGAGAGATGCTCTGCATGGTTCTGGGTGGGGTCCAGGCTGAACGAGGCAGGAAGAAACGGTCTGGGAGGAGGTCTGGGAGAAAGGGGGTCCAGGAGGGACCGCAGCAGGTGTGGACTCTGAGTCCTGCAACCAGATGGTGGCCCAGCAGCAGACGGTGGTCCCGGGGTGGGTTTGCAGTGGCAGGTGTGGCACTGGGAAGGTCCCTGAGTGCCTGGACCTTCAGAGAGCCAGTGACCGCTGACTGGGGGTGCCCTGTGCTTCAGGAGGAAGTACCAGCAGTGTGTTAGGGATGGAAAAGAGGTGGTGGGCAGACGGAGGCTCCCTGCACGAGGGGAAAGGCAGTCTGAGGGGCTGCAGGAGGCAGATGCTGCTGGAAGTGGAGGCACGCACTGTGTCTTGGGTCTGGAAGGGGCGGGATCCAGGCAGGAATGGAGCGGTTCATGTGGACAGTTCGTGTGGACAGTTCATGTGGACTGAAGGAAGCGGAGGAGACACAGCGGCGTGTTCCGGGGGCACATGGAGCGGTGACTGCCCTGCAGTGTGGTGAGGGGGTGGGAGCGCAGCTGTTCTGCGGAGGAGAAAGAGCGGAGGAAGCAGCTCAGGGAGCGGCACCGACCCGGGTGATTGGGAGGCTGGTCTTGGCAGCAGGCCAGGGGCCGCTGTGCTTGCCCCTCCGGCCACCCTGCATGGCCCAGGGTCTTGGTGGAGAACCAGCAGGCGACAGCGGTCCTGGTTGTCCTGGGCAATCATTTGGAACCTGTCCTCCGCTTGGCTGCTTTGTTCTCGGGCCTCTTGTTCGGGCCTGTGGAAGGAGCCCTTCCTCACTGAGCGTGTGCGGCGCGGGATTAACTTTGGAGCCAGACAGTCTGAGGGCTGCTTTCAAATGCTGGGTAAATGCGGCGGGGAGCTTGCAAAGTGAGGAGCCCGAAAGCTACAAAACAAAGATGTTACAGAGCTGGCCTGGGGGGGTGGGGGGGCAGGCAAGGCTTAGAGGACAGGTGCAAGCCGGTGGGAAGCGGCTAGGGCTTTGCTCTTGCAAGTGTGGTCCCCAGACATGCATCCCTGGGAATTTATCAGAAACGCAGAAGCACGGGCCTCTCCTCAACCCTCCTGCATGAGTCTTGCCTTTAACAGCCGTCTCCAGGTGAGTTGTAGGCGTGTTACTCTCTGGCCTCAGCTGTGTCCGCTCGAGGTTGGGCTCATGTCAGTGGTTTTTGGTTGCTGTTGAGTGGAGAGTCCTAACCTGTAAAAACCCATTCCAGATTTGAGGTCGAGTGGGACCGGTGAGTGTAGGTGCAGAAGCAGGTTCAGAGCCAGGCTGCAGTCCAACTCAATGTGCTTGGGGAGCTGCTCCTGCTCCTAGTTCCCCCGCAGGGCCGAGCTTGTCTGTGGCTTTTGGTCTGGTCCTGCTGTCCCTAAGCTGATTTTGGCAGGATGCAGAGTTGTTAGCAGCCAAAGATCACAGGCAGGGGCACCTGGGCACCGAGGAAGTGAGCAGGTGTCCCTCAACGGGCCGAGGCACTCGAGGACATGGCCTGGCCGTCGAGTGGGAAGTGTGCCTTGAATAGGAGGGAGATTCTTTCGCGAGCCAGACACGGATGCACCTTGAGGGCATTGCCCTGAGTGGTGCCAGCCATTCTAGAGGACACATGCTGCGTGCTTCCTCGGGTGCTTAGAGCAGTCAGAACCGGAGTGGTGGCTGCCAGCTGGCGGGGGAGAGGGGGCGGAGCTGCTTAGTGGTTGAGTTTCGTTTTGTCAAGGTGAAGAGCTCAGGAAATGGGCTGCTCAACGGCGTGGATGTGCTCAACCCTGCCGAGCTGTGGACTTCAGAGATGGTCCACTCGATGTGTTGTTCGTAAAAGCAGCCACCGTGGGCTGGGACCCAGCTGGTGGGCGGGCAGGAGCAGTCGATCGTGGGGGCAGCCGGGAGCCTCGAGCCTCTGAGGTCTGGGTGCACTGGCGTTGGCCTTGGGACCAGGCCGGGATGGAGGGACACCTGGCGGTGGGCACAGGCCGGTCTGGGCAGGTCAGCAACTGGTGGCCTTTACAGGGGTCACAGTGGTTGCCTTTGGCTCTGTGGTACCAACAAAGATGTCCAGGCTTTGGCCCTTGAATGGTGCTTTTCGTGGCCTCAGCTTGCCTCAGTGCTTGCATTGTGAGGGTTTTCTTTTCTTTCTCCTGGACAGATCTGTGCTGGGGACTGGGCCAGGAAAAGCAGCTGGCGAAAGGGGAAAGAGGTTGGAGTTTTCAACCAGAGTCAAGTGCAGGATAAACAGGTTTTTTTTTTCTGTTGTTGTTGTTATTTGTATTTTTGAGGCTTGGGTATATATAACAATATAACAGCCTGACCTTGGTGCAAGTGATCCTCTTGCCTCAGCCTCCTTAGTTGAGTAAAATCTAAAGAATTCATAGAGTCAGATTCTTCTTCCTTGCTCTTAGAATGGAGCTTTTAAATACTTGTATGTGTTTTGATGGTCACAGTCCCTTGCTTGTTTTTTCCTGATTATAAAAATGATATGCATTCATTGCAGTAATTAGTACTGGCTGTTCCCTGTTGTCTAGAACATTCTATCTCAGATTTTATCTACAGGCTCCTCCCTTTCCTTCATATTCCCTATTAGCAGGTATTCCCTAACTCATTCTACTCATATGCCCTATTAGCAGGTGTTCCCTAACTCTGTCTTTACCAAGTAGGAACAGCCTCCATCATTCCCAAGGTCCTGTCTGCTTTATTCCCCCCAGGACCCTTATTGTGGCGTTACTTGTAGCTCTCTGTCTGCTTATTCTCTGTCTCCTTCCGCTAGCTCATCGGCTCCAGCAGGGCTGGCTTTATCGGTTTTCTTCAGTATTGTTTGCCCATTTATGCAGCGGATCTTCCCCGAGTGCCAATCCGTGCTGGCTCTCGGGGTACATCCGTGAGCAAAGCTGACTCTGCAGCTCCTTCCTGACTGTAGGTGCCAGGAGTAGACGGAGCAGAGAAGCAGCGCTTCACTGAGCATCTGCCGTTTTAATCCAGCGGGTTGGGGAGCCCCATTGAGAGGTGGCTGTGTTAGTTTGCTAGGGCTTCCTTAACAAAGCACCATGTTTGCACATCATCGCTGTGCGGTCTGAGGCTTACCACGTCCCTCTGCAGGCACTCAGAAAAGTTATCCAGTCCCTGCCTGGCTTCCGTAGCTCCTGGTGTGAGGCAGTGTAACTTCCGTCTTTACTCAGTTTCCTCCCAGTGTGTGTCAGCTTAAATTTTCCCTTTTATAAGGATGGTCCTGTGAGCTGAGGGGCCGGCCCTGTCCTAGCTCTGTCCGTCCGCTGTGCTCCTATTTCCACGTGAGGCCATATTCTGACGCTCTAGGGATTGGGACTTCATATGACACTTGGGTTCAGCCCCTAACCATGACCATTAAACTGTCACTTGAAGGAAGCAAGGGGGTGAGCCTTGGTATCTGGGGGAGCAGTTCCCGGCAAGTGGGGTCCAGGACTGTTGGAGAGTTTCGATCTCATGCGGAGAGTAAAGATGTGAGTGAATTCACCTGGTGCAAAAAAAGCAGAAAGCACAAAGCACAAATCACCTCAAATCCTACTACTCAGCGATAGCTGCTGTGACATTTTGTCGGCTCCTTTTTCAGGCTTTTTCACACATCTGAGTGTATATACACATGCGTGCGCGCAAAGCCGGAGTACAGCCTTCTGCGAGTTATTTGGCGGCTTGCTTTCTTCCATTTCGCACTGTATCGTGGAATCTTTATGTTGTCGGGAAATAGAAATCCGCATCCGTCGTGTTTTTGTTTGACGTTCTGTACTTCATTTAGCCAGTTCCCTGTTGGTGGATGAGACTTGTTTTGCTTTCAACTTCCGCTGTGAGAACGTCCCTGTGCACACATCTTTCCGCGCTTTTCTAATTATTTCTGTAGGAGAAAGTCCCAGAAATAGAATTGCTGGACTAGGCGGGATGTAGACATTAAATTTTGATATATTTTGCCAAATTGCTTTTTAGAAAGGTTGAAGCGATCTATATTCTTTCTAGCAATGAATCAGAGTGCCAGTTTTGCTTCCGCCTGCTATAATGTAGCCGGGTGTACCAATCTGTATTATCTTTGTTTTTTTTTGGTTTTTCTCCGGTACCGGGAACCGAACTCACGACCTTACGCTTGCCAGGCAGGCGCTTTTGCCACTGAGCTAAATCCCCAGCCCCAATCTGTATTATCTTTGCCAAGCTCATAGGTGAGAAATGTCTCCTGAACTGTTGGATTTCCTTGATAGTTATTGGCATTTGTGTTTTTTTTTTGTTTTGTTTTTTTTTTTCTTGGTACCAGAAATTGAACTCAGGATCTCACGCTCGCCAGGCAGACGCTGTGCCACTGAGCTCTATCCCCAGCCCAGCATTTGTGCTTTCGACAGGCGCCTCGTTCCACTTCTTTCTCTCATTTCTGCAGGTTTCTCAGGGCTGATCTGGGAAGAGACATGCCCCTCAGGGACAGAGTACCAGGCGTGTGCCATGTGCCTAACATTGGGTGAGGTGCAGTGTTGCTAGTTTAGCCTACACAACAAGTCTATAAGATAGGTTTCACTCTGATACCCATTTTACATATGGAGAACATAAAGCTCAGAGACATTCACTAGTATGCTTACTGCTATACAGCTGGTGCGAGTTCTCCTGACCCTGAGGGTGGGTGTGTGCACCGCACCCACCCTGGTCTGGGGCGTGTTAGAAGAGGAGTCTCTGATCTGTCCTATAAAAGTGTGTCACCCCGCTCTGTGGACAGTCACAGTGGAAGCTCTCGGTGGGCCCTGGCCAGCAATCCCCCCGAGGCAGAAGTGTGGACTGAAGTCATACCCAGTGTGTGTCACAGAAGGTGCCTCTACACCATGGGTAAGAGAAGTGAACAAAGTGGGCTTCCGAAGCTGCAGCACTGTCAGTGAGCAGGTGCTGTTAAGTCTTAAACTCTGTACAAGTAAAAAAGAATTTCAAAAAGTTAAAATTTATGCTATAAGCCATGCCTTAGTTACTTTTCTGGTTGCTGAGAGAAAATGCTTGACACCCAGAGTTAAAGGAGGAAAGTTTACTTAGCCCACAGTTTGTAGAGATTGCAGTCCCTCATCATCTGGCCCGAGGCAGGGTTGCATGGCAGAGGGCATCTCAGAGGAAAAACAGTTCATGATGGGCAGAAGGCAGCAAAGCAAGCAAGGGACGACCACAGCTCTTTCTGTCCCTTGTATCTTATCCAGGCTACTTAGGGCATGTAGCATTCACACCGTCAATCCTGGTGCCCTTGATCCTAGCATTGTACCATGAATCAATCCCAGCGTCATACACTCTGTATCTAGCCACCTCTGAAAAACTCCATCTGTGACTGCATGAGGCTTTGGGGGGACATCTAAACACAACTCATGTTCTGTTTCCTGCACTAGAGAGGGTAATCCTCTTCGTAATGCTGCCTCACATTTTCTTACTTAATTTCCTCCTTTACCATATCCTGGATCATATCCTTGTGGTTTTGATAACGTTTCTGCCTTGTTTTGACTCTTCTGTTTCTCTGTGGTTTGTTCTTGACATCAGAGTGTGTGGTTGTAATACATCTTCTTTGTTAATAAATTAGTGTGTGCTGCTGGTTTCAAATCAATTGCTTGGCCGGGTGTGGTGGTGCACACTTGTAATCCCAGCACTCGGGAGGTTGAGGCAGGAGGATTGTTGTGAATTCAAGACCAGCCTGGGCTACAAAGTGAGCTCAAGAATAGCCTGAACTGCATAGCAAGACCCTGTCTCAAAAAAAGACAAAAAAAAAAAATCAATTGCTCATTAACTTTATAATTTTGGTGGGAGGAAGTGAATGCCTCCAGTATGCACCTTGTTCAAAATCCAGCCCGTGCAGCAAGCTGTCCTGCTTTGCCTGCTTTCTGTGCCCCAGAGCTTTCTTGGTTCTTTATAAAACACAGGATATTAACGCTGTGAGTTCTTGCCCCAACGTGATGTTAAGGTTCAGTCTTCTGAATAATTTCCAGAAATTTTAGTTCTGCTGCATGCTGTTTTTTTCCATTGCGGTTTATCTTGACTTGACCTGTTGATAAGCTCTGGGTTTCTGTGGGCTTTCCTCCCATGCAGTGCTCAGCTCCCCATGAGAGGAGAACAGGTTTTGCCCATAGGATGCGCACTCCTCAGGCAGGAGGATGGAGTGATGTTGCAGGAACAATTCTGGAATCACGGCGGCTTCTGGTCCGTCAGTGGCTGCTGACTCTCCCGTGCTGGTCTTTCCCTTTACCTTCCTTGCACTGTCTGCATTTTGGCTTGTTCTGGGAATTTCTCTTACCTGCATCTCATGTTCTGTTCTCCCATCTTGGTCTTGGATTTTCCAGTGCCTGGATGTGTGCTGCAGGCGGGTGCTGTGTAGAGCTCCCTTGCATGCCGTGCATGGATAACTCAGCTGACATTTGTGTTTATTTAAAAAAAAAATGTTTTTGAGACAGAGTCTTGCCATGTAGTTCAGGCTGATCTTGAACTCGCTATGTGACCCAGCCTGGTCTCAAACTTGCGGCGAACCTTCTGTCTCAGCCTCCTGAGTGCAGGGATTACAGGTGGGTACCACGCCGGGCAAGCTGACATTTGTTGAGTGTTCCCTACCCTGTGCTAAGTACTGTGCTAGATGTTGGAGACCAGGATAAGCATGGCGCTCGCTGCAGGAGCTCAGCACACCAGCTCATCCAGCGCTGTGCCAGGGGCCGTGGTGGAGGGCCGCAGGGGATAGTCACTGCTGGCAGGTGTAGGGTCAGAAAACTTGGGGACAACACTTTGATTGAAGAGGGGGTGTAAGCTGAAACATTCTTTCAGTGCCAAAGGAGAACATCATTTCTGGTATTTATCTCTGCATAGCTAATTGCCCCAAAAGTCAGTAGCTTAAAACAACAAGGATTTATTATTTCTCATGATTCCATGGGTCAGGAATTTGGGTCTGCTCTGTGACACTTGGTTGGGATCACTCTCGCCTGTCTGCGTCAGCCCAGGCCCAGCGCTGGACCACGGGGCCTGAGACGTGATATGTGAGGCCCTCACATATCTAGTGTCTTGGGTTTCCCCACGTAATAGTGGTTTCAGGGAACGTGGCTTTCTGCTGGGCAGCTGGCTTCCAAGGGAGATGAAGCAGAAATTGGCCAGTCCTCTTAGATCCTGGGCTTGGCAAGGTTTGAAAGAAGCAGTGAGCTAGGAATGGTGGAATAAGCCTATAATCCCAGATCTTGGGAGGCTGAGGCAGGAAGATCACTGTGAGTTTGAGGCCAGCCTAAACTGCATAGTGAGACCCTGTCACAAAACAAAGCAAAGCGAAGCAGAACAGAAAGAAGCAACAAGAACACGGCCTCTGCTGCAATCTGTCAGTCACAGGAAGTCACAAGGCCCTTGCACTGGAGGGGGTGGGGAGGGAATAGGTGCTACTCACAGGTGGGTGGAGGATCACGCACTTGTGATTTGATGATGGTCACTTTTAAAGAGTGGCTACCACAGACACAGAATAGTTAAAGACTATAGAAAGATACAATTACCGGGGAAATTTCTCAGAGGAAGAAATGGTAACAATAGGCATAGTAGTAGCTAACTGAAATGGGACACACACTTAGCATATGCTAAGCATTCCTGTGGCACTTAACATACACCAATTGTATTAAACCACTTAATCCTGACATCAGCCCTGTCTATCAGAAACTATTATTAACCCCACACAGATGAGGAAACAGATAGACTGGGAGGTGAAATAAGTCATCTTATGACGCACAGCTCGTGGCAGAGAGAGGAGAGGTTACACTACAGAGCTCGCCTGGGCGGGAGGAATAGTGCCTCTTCCACTGGCACTGGGAAGGAGGGCCGCTGGGCTCAGGTGTGGGCGGATACAGGTAAGGGGGTGGCGGAGGCTGCTGTTGTGGAAGTGGATATCCAGTTGCTTTTTGGTTGTCATTTAAGTGAGCTGGGCTGGGACAGGTTGGAGTCTGTAGTTTACAATTCTAGTGTCTGAGGCTTATGGAAGCAGGATAGAACAGGAAGCTAGAGAAGGATTGTTGGGTGGTCGAGGGCCTGGGGAGGGGAAGGTGAGGCACCTTCCTTGGCCACTGGTGGCCTCAGCTGCAGGGTCCAGCAGCCCTGGAAGAGGGAGAGGAGGTCGTCGTGGGGCTGATCCCACGGCTCTCCTTCAGCCCAGGACAAGAGTCTGATAGAGCTGTTTTCTACCCGGCTGCTAGGATTGTCTCTGTGCCCTAAGGTTTTCTCCAGCAGTCCTCAAAAGCAGAATTTCCACCATACATTTGGAAAAAAAAAAAAAAAAAAGCTCCAGGAGTCTTCCTTCCTGGATGCCACAGACAGTTTTTGAATTATTCAAGGTACTCTTGAAGTGTGAAGCTTCCAGTCTTGCAGTCTTTTTCTAATTGTTTACTTTCATGAATTGCGGCATCTTTTAGTTTTAGTGTTTGGTTAGCTGTCATAAGGAAATGAATTGATACAATATGCACCCAATTTTAAAAATAGTATTAAGGTTATTTTGTTAAACAGTTACACATGAGAACTCTTGGCCACAATGCAAAAGCCAATCTGAATCTTCTGAGTAGTGGGATGCCGGCGCCCGCCTGAACACCAGTAGTTCCGGAGCAGCCTGGTTTGTTTGGCTTATCTTGGGCTGTGGCCGAGCGATCCTGGGGAAGTATCTGCCGTCCACTGCAAGGGTGAAACGGACCTCTCCAGACAGGGGAGAGGAGTCACTGATGTGGGGAAGTAGAACAGCAAGACACCGAGCAGAGCGGAGAAGTGCAGCTTGAACAGATAGTCACAGGCACCACCGTCATTATGGGAAGGATGTGAGAAACTGTTCAGTGGCTCCCAAATCATAGAATTTTACAGCTAGAAGGTTCTATCAGTATTCATCTATGTCTGCGTACCAGTTTCCACATTTGTGGCTCTGACAAGATGCCCAGGGCGTGCAGCCTCAGGGTCCAGCTGTGGGGGCTGGAGACGGTTCCATGAGTGCCCACTAACAGGATGAGTTGCAGCCTTTTTAATTATTCTAAGATTAAAACTCTGGAGAGAAATCTGGGCTTTGGGAAAGGTCCCCCATCCCTTAGCTGGGAGGGAGCGGGTGTCTTGAGTGACATCAGTACCTGGATCATGTGCTGGAGGGGAGGGTTCCCCAGAGCTAGACCAGGGTGGGGTGGCAGCGGGGGAGAACCACAGGCATGCATTCCCGTGGCCTGTGGGTAACACGTGCACTTCCAGCCTAGTCGTAGGTAACACGCACACACACAGCGCATGACATTCTCAGAGGAACGCAAAAGATATATATTAACAGACATTCCCGAGAGAAGTACAGGCCACAAAGACACAGGGATACAAGGCTGAGGAGTATGGCTCGGTGTGGAGCATTTACCTACCATATGCAGGGTCCTGGCTTCCATTCCTAGCACTGAAAACAAAAGTATGGTGTGTACAAGACTGTGGGTTAGTAGCAGTGTATATGAAGATGCCTATGTAGATATACAAGGTCATGTATGCATAGTAACTGCAGACTCACTGACTCAGCAGAATGCATGGGTGCCTGGTCAGGAGGGAGGGTGAGAATGCAGGTGGATCAAGGAGAAAGAACAGGAGACGATAAAGGCCAGGAGGGGCCGGCAAATGACCGTGGGATGCCACTGTGTCCGCAGTGCCATGCTTTGACACACTGCTGGGATTATAGTGTGGCTTGGTTTCTGCTTGTGTTCTTCCTGAGAGGCCTCCTGGCTGTGGGTCTTGCTATTGTGTTCTCTAAGTTCGTTTGATCAGGACAATGTGATGTCGCGGATGGCAACATCTCTGATTTACTCCATCTGCATCTTTCTCCATCTGCCTGCATGGGTGGAGCAGCCGCTTCTGCCTCTCCTGCCTCATTCTTGCCTCTGTCTGCGTGCACCCTCCTCACAGTGCTCATGGCTGTGTTGCACTTGTTCCTAATGAGATGAGATGAGAAACTTCTTGAGCGCCAGAGATCTCGCCTTCTTCATTTTGTATCCTCACAGCTAGCCCTGCGCCTGGCTCAGAGAGGGTCCTTGTGAACACTTGGGGAAGTGTTGAATGGGTGAGTGAAGGGAGGAACGAACGACCGGATGGTTGAATGACTCGGTGAACCGTGGAATGAACCAGAACCAGTAATGACTTGGTTGATCCAGTGTGGCCGTGGCTTTTCCCTGAACCTGTAAACTGCCTTGTGAAGTGGGCTCCCTCTGTCTTTCCCTGTTGCTTGCCTGCTTTCTCCTGCTTCCTAGCTTGGAAGCCCTGTACATAGCAGGTCTTCTAGTCTTAGATCTTAATCACTCTCATGGCTTCAGGAGTTGCCTCCATATGGGTGGATTTTGAAGCTACATCTTTTCCCCAGACTTAACCCCTAGCAGTCATACTAACCTGAGACTGATGATCATTCTAACTGATCAGCACTAACTGAGCTCCCTGCCTGTTGCTTCTTTCTGTTGAGATGAAAAAAATGTATAATGTCTATGACTATATGCAACTTATAGAGACTTTGGAAAACATGGAAATATATTTAGAAGAAAATAACCATCTTTATTTCTACCACCCAGCAGTATGAGATATGATAAAAAGGTGAATATTTCAATGAAAAATTTAAAAATATATAATAGCAAAATACATATTGCCATTAATTTCCTTTCAAAATATTCCCTCTTGCTTTGAACGTACTTCTCCCATCGTTCTTGCCGCATTCTGAAGCGGTTCTGGAAGTCCTCTTTCATGAGTATCTCTTTCTGGCTGTCAATGTCCCAAATCAATACAAAATGTTTACAGCAGCGGGGCTGGGGATTTAGCTCAGCGGCAAAAGCGCCTGCCTGGCAAGCGCAAGGTCGTGAGTTCGGTTCCCGGTACCGGAGAAAAACCAAAAAAAAAAAAAAAAAATGTTTACAGCAGCTTCTGTCAAATACAAACATTATGGTGTGCCCTCATTTACTTTATTCATGGATTGGGCACTGTGGGACTTCTGGCTCTTCCCCAAAGTCGAAATGACCATGGAAGGCAAAGGGTTTGAATCCATTCAGGATGCCTAGGCAGCCACAACAATGCAGCTAAAGACACTCATGAAAGAGCACTCCAGACCTGCTTCAGAAAGTGGCAAGGATAATGGGATAAGTGTGTTAGAGGTGCGGGGGAAATTTGTGAGGGGGACTCATGGTAATGTGTCTTTTACTGTAATATAGTTAAAACATTAACCATTCACTGTTCATTTTGATCACATGCACTTGCTCATTCTGATGGCACCTCATAAATGTTCCATTCAGTTTGAACATCTTCCTAGTTTTGAAAAGAGTATGTATATTCATATATAATAGGCAACTTTCTGTAAGACTACGTTTTGAAAAAATACAACACTATTCATCAAATTTTATGTCTTGCAATTTTCCATATTCTTTTAGCATATTTTTAATAAATGCATAATATTCATTTATAGAGCAGGATTTTCCAAGCCATTCCTTAATTACTTGGCATCTTTATTGGTCCTCATTCATGCTATTCTGTGCAATGCTGTGATTAATCTCTTGTGCATGGTTAGCTCCTTCAGGATAGTTTTCAAGGAGAATAACTTAATCAAAAAAGGTAGAGTTAAAAAATGCCCTCTATGTCTAGAAAGCAGAACTCCAGAACAACTATTTGAAAATATGCCACACGTTGGTATTTTGGAAATAGATTTATAGTTTGTATAGTGCAGCAGTTTTCTGGAAAGAGAACATCTGGTCAGATGATTGTTTATCCCAGTCCTCTTTTCAGGTTAGTGTCTGCTTGCTCTCTCATACATAACCGAGTATCTGCCCATAAAGGGTTGCTGCCCTCTGAACAGCCAGAGTCTGAGGAATGGCTCTCCTAGACAGAGTTCTGTCACTGTAACAAATACCTGATACATACCACTCAAAGGAGAAAGGATTTATTTGGGCTCACGGTTTCAGAGATTTCACTCAATGGCTGGCTGGTTCCACGGCAGAAATACCACGGTGGAAGAGTGTGGCAGAGGAACGGGGCTCACCTCCACCTCATGGTGGTTAGAAGGACAAGCAGAGAAAGGGGGAGGGGGAGGGAGAGGGAGAGTGAGAGCAGGGGAAGAGCCAGAGAATCACCCTCCACACCCTGCCCCGAGTGATCCACCCCTCCAGCCAGCCCCACCTCCTAGTAGCCCATTCAGCTGGAAAGGTATCAATGGTAGTTCACTTCTGAGCCAGTCACCTCCCAATCCATGAGCCTTTTGGGAGACTTTTAGCTCAAGCCACAACAATGGCATTGGGAATCTTGCTGCACAAGAAGTGGGATCACAGCAGCCCTGTTGTTCCCTGAGGACTGATGCTGTAACCTGGTGCAAAAGGACCAGAGCTGGAGGCACAAGGGCTGTCCTCCGGCAGGCCCAGAGTGGATGTCTGCCCATCCGCGAAAGCCTAGCCACGCTGTCGTCCCTTTGTGAAGCGTCCCTTCCTGACCGTTCTCTGTGCCACAGCTGTATTTAGTGTCTCTATTCTAACTGTTCCCAACTTGAATTACAGTGATTACTTGATTTCTAAAACTGTGGTGAAGTACAAATGGCATGAAATTTGCCCTCATAACCATTTTGAAGTATAGGGTTCGGTAGTGTTAAACACTTGTGCTTTGCTGTGCAGCCAGCCTGCAGAACCCTTTTCATCTTGAAGGACTGCAACTCTGTATTTATTAAGAAAAAGCTCCCTGTTCCCTAATCCCAGGTCCTGGAAACCACCCTTTACTTCCTGTTTCTATGAATTTGTCTCCTCTGGCCCCTCAGATCAGGAGAATCATGTCATCCTTCTGGATTCACTTCAAAGATCCTTAAGGTTCATCTTTGCTGTAGCATGAGCCACAACTTCCTTCTTTTTAGGGCTGTATAGTATTCTATTGTGTATACAAGACATGTTTTGTTACGTATTGTTTCTGTTTTGTTATAGGTTGTTTCTACCCTTTGGCTACTGTGAATTATAGTGATTTACTTTTCCTTCTGTTTTCACTTCCAGAATATGTGTGAACAGTAGGAGGTCAGGGATTGAATGCTTCTCACGCCTGCTGCTTTTCTCTTCTCTGCACCACCCCTGTCCCTGCTGCCCAGTGTGAGGCTGTGCAGTGGCACATGGCTCTCCCCAGATCTTGCACCTGGTCCTGGCCTCCTTCAAAGGGGGTGGTGCTTGCTTGAGTTCCTAAAACTGCCCAAGTCCAGCCCTTAGTTTTACTGATAGCGCTCAAGTACGCAAACGCAGACCTCCTCACATCCTTCTAGCAGTGTCCTCTGCGGCATTCACTTGTTCCTGCTGGAAGCTGCTTTTCATTTTTAGTAACCTGGCTTCCCACGAAGACGTCTTCCCGCACTCCGTTATCAGCCCCTGTCATGTTGCACATGGGCTATGTCGTCCTCGGTGTCCCCCTGGGTACCAGAATCCCAGGATGCTAAACCACCCGCGTCGTCCTGTATAATTGAAATCGTCTTGAGATGTGTTAGGACACCTAACAGAAAGTTAGTGCTGTGTGGGTCAGTTGTTCTGCTGTGCTGTTTAGGGAATGAATGGTAAGGAGGAAAAGGGTCTGTGTGGGTTTAGCACAGATGCAATTCAGCTTCTGTGTTGTTTTGATTCTTGGTTCATTGACTGAAGAAGCTAAAGCTGAGGATACTGGGGGCAGCTTGTAGTGATGCTACTGCTGATTTCCGGTATATCTAGAGAGGCTAAGGTACAATTGATGATGCAGGACAGCATTTGTTTTCTGTACTCCTGAGAAAGAAAAATCACAAAGAAAACTGCTACTGCCATTCAACTTGTGACCTAGCCTTGATCACAAATGCATTCTGATCTCAAATATGTTAAAATGTGAAAAAGGAAAAAAAAAAAAACCGGGTGTGGTGGCTCATACCTGTAATCCCAGCACTTAAGAGGCTGAGGCAGGAGGATTGCCTTTTGAGCTTGATGAGTTCAAAGCCAGCCTGAACTACATAGTGACACCCTGTCTCAAAAAAAAGTCAAAGCAGTTTTAGAATGGATGAATCCCAATAAGTATGAAATAACTGCTTATTTCATTTGCTTTGTATACATATTTGTATTATGTGGAAGATAGATGGAAAGGTTTATAGACATTGTGGGTAAAGGTTTTAACATGTTATGTATGTATATATTATGTATGTATGTCTTTTTGGGACAGGGTCTCACTATGTAGTTCAGGTTGAGCTCATTTTGTAGCCCAGGTGGTCTCAAACTTGCAAAAGTCCTCCTGCCTAAGCCACCTGAGTGCTAGGATTAACATTTTATTCCTTAAAAATTCCTAATTAAATTACCAGAGAGTCTGTTCCTAGAATGTGGCTCACACAGCTCTCTCTTTGGAATATAGTACATTTCCTGTAGTATCTCTTTTTTTTACAACAGATTTTTCTTTTTTTTCGAGACAGAGTTTTTCTGTGTAGTTCAAGGCTGACCTTTAAACTCACTATGTAGCCCAGGCTGGCTTAGAATTCATGGCAATCCTCCTGCCTCAGCCTCCTGAGTGCTGGGATTACAGGAATGTGCCACCACACCCAGCTCATAGTTCCTTTTATATTTTTTTCACTACAGTTTTTTCCACCGTTTGTTGCTTGTTTTTTTTTAAGCCATGCTTCCTGTACATGGATGACTGTGGTTTTTAAAAATATTTTTAAAAAATTCTTTACTTTTATGATTTTCTTCTAATACTTTTGTACTTGGAAGAAAGTAGAGATGTGGTGGCTTTCAAAACAAGAGTGATTCTGCAAAAGCTGCAAAGCTGTAAAGGTTGACCACTTCTCGTCTTGAAGGAAGCTAACTCATTTGTCTTTATGGCCGGGTTCTGTTATTCCTGTTGTGACTCTTGGTCTCCCTGCATTTATTCTAGACTTGGTCCTGCCTCATTTTCCATAAGGCCTCGCCTTTTCTCCTTACTGGATGGGACTTTCTGAGGGTGAAACTCTCAGGGAAAAGCTCATTAGAAGTGGCCCTTGTTTTACGAGTGTTCTAGGACCTTCTAGAACCTTCTAGAATTTTTCCTTAGCATGTTTTCCACATGATCACAAAGTAACAGAAGTGATAAGAACAAGATCTAGTGTCTCCTGTGCCAAGTGTAAATTTCAATGTGGCAAAGTAGTTCTGGTTTAGAGTATAAATATTTTGCTAAAGAAGACCCATGGGTGATGTATTATATTGGCAGTTGGTTAGCGTGTCAGGCTGTGGGAATTCATATCAATAGTTCATAGCTCTTCTTGCTTAATTATGAGACCTTCATGAATATCACTTCTTATGTGGACTTCTCGGTTTATTCTTGAGAACTGAATTTTTCTTGATTTTTCCTAGTTGAGAAGAGCAGGATCAAGAAAGAATGCTTTTTTTAATGTGCCTTCAAACTGTTTCCCCGTAGAGTTCCTGATTATTAAAATACCCACTTGTCTTAGCCAGATTTTTTTTTCATGTCTAATGTTTTTTAGGCCTACAGCCCTGAATTCTTATTTTTGTAAGCCATATTGTTAATAATTACATTAACGGATGGCATCGTTTATGAAAACTCATCCTGTGTTAGTCTGGTGGCTGTTAGCTGTATACAGAGTAGAATTACCAGGGAAGGTTTGTAATTGCAGGCTACGCCCTGTCACAGTGAGTCAGAATCTCTTAGGGTGGGATCCCTGCATCAGTAACATCCCTGGATGGTTCTGATCTGTAGCTGTGGTTAGTTTTTCTCTGTATTATCTCATTTAATCCATCTAACCACGAGGGAGACATGCATTTCTAGAAGGGAAGATGGAGGATGGTACTGGTTGGGCAGGTATTTGTGGGGCCTCCAACCTATTCTCGGGGGACGGGGTCATTTTTTCTATATCTGCTGTTAGGACCTGGCTCATGACTGTGGAGTTGAAGCAGAGCAGTTGAGGTCCGTAATATTTATAAAGGTTGTGTGTTACCATCAGCCCGTGAAGTGCAGACGTGTCCATTGTGGACTTTTCTTGTGCAGTTTGCTCATCGTAGTGATAGAATTTCCATTGGTTCAGGGGTATTTGGTAAGTCAGCACTTTCTGAACTCAGATCGTCCCTGAATGATCCTGAAACAATTATCTATTTGGTATGTTACTGAAATCTGGTTTGATCAGTAGTTTTGAGGAAGTGCAGGTGCCGTCATCTACCCAGTGTGTGGATACCACAAGCCAGCGAAGCTGTTGGTCTGGGAGGAGCTTGCCGAGCTGCAGAGGTGGATAGGGCAGTCCCTGGCCGGTCTGTGCCCGCAGACCCATCTGGAAGGGACACCAGCTGTGCATTCAAGGATCCTAGGGAAGGGAAGGAGAGGACTAGCATCCAGGTGCAGGCTGGCCCTGGGGACTCGGGTGGTGGCAGGGTGAAGGAGCCAGGTTCCAGGAGAGAAGATGTCTGTGTTAGAAGGAGAGAGAGAAGACCCTGAGGAAGGGGACAGACAAGGGTGTGGGTGGAGGGACGCATCTGGGAACCCTGCCTCCTGTGACACTGGTTGGGATTCAGGAGAAGGGGAGGTGTGTGGGTGGGGAGGGAGTTGGGGGGACACGGAGGGAGGGAGCTGGGATGGCAGAGCTGGGCTGCGGTGGCGGTAAAAGTGGTGAGGACCTCAGCGAGCTGGCGCAGGTAGCTTCAGCAAAGCAGGAGAGAGAATCTGATGCAGTATGCGGTTTCAGCTCTAGGGACAGCAGGGTCCCGGAGCTGCAGGGAGGGAGGGGACACTCAGCGGAGCCTGGGAGCAGCTTGAGAAGATGCGACCCTGTAGAGCAAACTGAATTCACGAGAGGGTTTCCACTCTTTCAGGTAATGCACAAACTGAAAATGATTATTCTCCTTCCAAATAGTCTTTAAATGACAAGGGTCCCCTAAGACACTAAATATAACTCAGATTCCAGGAACGGTTTCTGTGCAGCTTTTCAGGAACTCCTCTCACAAATGGAGGCTACAAAGCGTATTCTTTCTGGAAGGCTAGCAAGGGCAGGAGCTGAGCAGAGGTAGCCTTTCCTTTTGCAACCAGCTTAGCTGCGTGGCTTTCAAACTGTGTTGGAATGTGTTGGATGTGTTTTAGGGATTTTGAAAATTTGATAGAAATGTAACTATTGAAATACAGATAGATGAATTAACTTCCAGTTTTAAAGTTGGAGTATACACACATACAGACCGCCCCCCACAAAAGTACCGCAGGAATTCCATAGACTGATTACAGCTGCAAACAATACTGAGATCAAGAAAAAGCACTGTCTATCCCTCAGAGCCCCCTTGTGTCCCCTTCCCACTGTCCCATCCCCCTGGGTAACAACCATCCTCGTATCCAGCAGCGGAAATTTTGCATTAGTGTGCGTAGTCATATCATCCACAAATTTTAATGCAGTGGAGACCATTGCGGCGTCAGCTTTGTTTGCTGGGTGAACTTATTCTTATGCTGTCTAGAAGGAAGATGGCTACAGCCGGCTACTTGAAAATATGGCTGTCTTCATTACCTTTCCCATTGCTAAGACAAAATACCCAACATTTGCAGTTAAAGGTTTATTTAGCTCACAGTTTGTAGAGGTTTCGGTCCATAATCAGCTGGCTCCAGGCATGACTGCATGGCAGAGGGCATTGCAGAGAAGAAACAGTCTATGGTGGGCAGAAGGCAGCAAAGCAAGCCAGGGGCAGCCACA
This sequence comes from Chinchilla lanigera, assembly GCF_000276665.1. Lineage (NCBI taxonomy): Eukaryota > Metazoa > Chordata > Mammalia > Rodentia > Chinchillidae > Chinchilla > Chinchilla lanigera. The sequence goes on from NW_004955494.1 coordinate 4,048,244, forward strand.
GCTCTTTCTGTCCCTTATATCTTATCCAGGCTACTTAGGGCAGGTAGTACTCACACCTTTAATCCCACTGCCCTTGATCCTAGCATTGCACCATGAATCAATCCCAGTGTCACACACTCCAGATCCTGCTGCCTCAGAAAAAGCCCCATCTGTGACTGCCTGAGGCTCAGGAGGACATCTGGACACAAGCCATGGCAGTGGCATTCGTTGGGAAGGCCATACTTGGCACAGTCTTTTGAAGTCAGGGGTATTTACTGCTCCCGGGGCTTGGTATAAGCAGCCTTGGTCCCCTGATGGGGTAGGTGTAGGCATGTTTGCTTAGCTTGGTGTGTGTGACCCAGGGCCTAGAGAGTCGTAGCAGCCCTGTGACCCGTGGTGGTCCTTGGTGCTCCCAGGCCTGCATTCAGGCAAGGTCACACAGTCCAGTTAGGTGACTTCGGAGACTCTTTACCTCCAGGCCAACATGGCCTAGTACGGCAGTGGTGAACCTGTGGCTTGAGTGCCGCAGAGGGCTGTTTGTATCATTCAAAGCTCAGAAGCGTTCGCCGTCACTGGCTTAGTACCTTTCCTTCCAGACTGAGCCTGTAGAGGTGATCCTGCAGGCTTGTGTTTTAATGTTGGCACCACTGCCAGCACTCAACAACTAGGAGATTTCTCTGAAATAACAGCATGTGCTGTCCTCTGTCGTTGAAGGGCGCCCTTTAGTTTGCGAGGTTTCCCCCTGGGCCTCCCCGGCCTGGCCGTGGCAGCCTTCATGTCCGGGAATCTCCCAGGGTTGCTGAGGCATGAGGGCTCCAAGGAGCGCACAGCTGCTGGTGCCTGTGCCTTGGAGGTTTTCTTAAGGCTGGGCGTCAAAAGCTTCCATCTAGAACCACAAGCACCACATACTGTGGGTGTTATTTATATTTGTGAGTCTAACTTTTACTGCATAGGTCAAAGTTTCATATGGTTCAAAATGTACAAGGCACAGAGTTGTACATAGGGAGGCATCTCTCCTACGCTCTCACCCAGCTGCCTGAGTCCCTGCCCCAAGGGCATCCTGTCTTAGGTAGCTTTCCAGAAATACGTCGTGCAAACACACACCATCAGTGTGTATGCCTTTCTTTTTTACATAGCGTATCTCAGAGACGATCCCGTGGTGGTGCTTCAGGAGTCTGTTGTGTATACTGGCACTTGGAAGAGGATTCTGGGGTAATTTGAAGCTGGATGCTGTTCACCAAAGCCTTGCTACTCCCTGCTGCTTTCCCGGCCACTCCCTGCCTGGGGCTGCAGGTGTCACAGCTCCTCTGCAGGTCCCCGTGTGGTGTCCTTCAGTCCTGACCCACCGAGGAAGCCCTTCTCGTAGCACCTGTCGTATGGCCCTGGGAAGTCCTGTTGCTCTTGCAGCCACACTTAATTGCCACCACAAGAATTTACAGGCTCTGTGTCTTTTCCTTTTATGTTTTTGTGGCACCTCGCTGTCTTCTTCGAACCTGGTGGATGGTGAGTAAAGAAATACTGGCCAGGAGCATGGCTGACCTGACCTTGGTAGCTGAGAGTTGATTGGCCTCTTGGTGGTTGTTGTTTTTTTTTTCCAGTACCAGGAATCGAACTCACGACCTCACGCTTGCCAGGCAGGCGCTGTGCTGCTGAGCTAAATCCCCAGCCCCGGGTTGTTGTTTAAGTTGTTAACAAGGTCCTTCAGGTCTAACTGTGGCAGCAGACAGCGCTTTTGGTTTCCGCAGTGGGGTGTGGAAGAAAACAGAACTTCTCTATACTTTATAAAGTATCGGCTTTGTACATAAAAATAAAAATCAAGGGTTACTAATAGCTAATTTGTGGGTTGGCCCTCAGACCCTCAGTTGGCCTGAATAACACAGGGTTTTTGCTTCATACGCGGGAGAGTGCTGCGACCCTGGGGCCAGGGCTTCGCCGTGTTTTGTTGTGGGGACACAGTTCCCGTGAGTGCCTCATCGGATGGGATGTGATAGGTTTGCTTTCCCCTCTAGATGTTAACAAGTATAATTACGAGGTTATGTCTGGCATGCTTACTTCTTTATTTTGAACTTCGCTTTTGTGTATGATGATAAGATCACCAGTATGAGGACAGCAGACTGTGCAGTTTCTGAATAAAATATCTATGTGGGGTTTGTTTGGGAATTACGTGAAGTGTTTGGAGACCACTTCCTGGGCTTCCGGAGGAGTGCGTACAAGTTCCTTTCCACCCCTTACTAATGTGTGATTGGCCTTCGGAGGTTCCTTAAGCTCTCTGCTTTCTCACCTGTAACTGAGTTGTTGGGGGAACTTAAGTGATTTAATTCCCAAGAAGTGCTTAGCGTACAGTGGGTAGTCAATAAATTTGAGTTACCGTAGATGGTTAATGAGTTCACTTTCATTGTTTTCTGTGGTAACTTATTTTATTTAACATTTCATCTTGGGGAAGTTGGCCAACATGGGGGTGGGGCACAGATTTCACGAGCCACTCAGTTGGATGAACGGTGACTCTATGCAAATGGACCTAAAATCGGTGAGATGGGTGAGACAGCGTTATGAGTGTACTCTTCCTTCCTGCCTGGTGCGAACATGTTGATAGATAAAAATGCCAGGAAACCAACTGCTGTGGTTTTTCTGGGCCAGTTAGTGCGGGGAAGGGTGACTTGGGGGGTTGTTTACTTGTTCCCCACATTCTGTCTCCCCAGGTTGCCCCAGTGAAGAATGCTGCAGAGGCTCTCTGCGGGGCACTGTCACCTCCCCGGTCATTTAAATGTGGGGTGGGGTAAAGGATCTGCTGTGTGTGTGAGTGTGTGTGTGTGAGTGTGTGTGTGTATGTGTTGTTGGGGGCGTGTTACCAACAGTGTGTGAGCTCCGGATCTAAAGACCTGGCACATCCAGATGCCTCCCCGCAGAACTGCTATGAAGCCTACAGCTCTGTTGCAGATCATCTCTGCTCTGTGAGAGACTTTCTCTTCCTCTCCCTATGGCCAAGCAAAAGAAAGAGTATTTGTGCCCTGACCTCGGAGTGGTCTCCAATTCTCACTGAAGATGCCCTGTTTCTTGTTTAAATAGCCTCAGTGATCAAGAGTCTTATTCTTTTAAAGGCCACTGATTCCTCTGGAGAAATCAACTAAGACTTACACACGAGCAGAAAACCATTCTTTTGAAAAAAGAACAAATTATAGCCAGTGTTTAAAAGCAGAGAATAAAAAGCCTCACTCAGTAAATGTAACAATGGCTATAGTATATTATTAAGTTTCGTATTATGGCACATTAAACCAATCGAGCAAGGCAGACGATGGGAAGCGGATAAGCCAGGCCAGAGGGAGAGACTGGGCCGGGGACGGTGACGGGAAGGGACTGGAAAACTCAGACGACAGATCCCACTTAAATACGTTCTTTGCCAAACTTGCTATTGACTTAGACCATGGATATAGTTTTATTTTGCCACGTGATAGGAAAAGAAGATCAACCTTTTATAATATGATTTAAAAAGTGATCACTATAGTTAGTGTCAAAGTATTATGCTCTTGAGAAATGCTAAAAGCTCATTTTACTATCGCTGGACAAAAACCTGCTGGCAAACCTGTTTCAAAGTGGAGGGAACTGGAATGCAGTCACAGTCTTTGGGCAGCATGGCACAGCTGACTTCCGGCTGTAATTACGTAAAATTGATGGGTGGATTACAAAGACAGTCAAAAAGTCTGATTCATCTCCGAAGCAAGTAATGACCTCTGTGCACCGGAAGCCATAGCTGCAGAGCGGTTCCCGAGCCCAGGTCGGCTCCTGTCGGGCGGAGGGCTCAGCTTGCAAGGTGCACAGGGAGCCGACCACAGCAGCTGCCAGCAGCTCAGGGCTGGTGCCTGGATAGCAGCTGTCAGCCTGCACGGCTGGGGCGTGAGTGAGGAGGTGACCAGGACCAGCCTTTCCAGCAGCTGAAGGAGGGCCTGCAAAGACAGGTGTGCCTGTCTTGGGTGTCGCTGTCCCTGACACCTAGGGAAAGGGTCGCAATCCACACTCCTGACTGTCCTCAGAGAGTCTGGACAGATAGAGGCCTGGAAATCCAGTTTTAAGAGCTCCTCAGGTGGCTGAGCGAGCAGGATCCCCCACTGAGAAATACTGTACTGACAGCAGTCCGCTTTAGGGAAATATTAGCTAACCTAACTTAAGTAGGATAAGGATGTTTGATTTGTGCTATTTTATATCTGAGCCCCTCAGTTGGCTCCCTTTATTTATTTATTTATTTATTTTGGTAAAATACAAATAAAACTTAAGCATTTTAATCATGTGAAAGTGTACAGATCAGTGCTGTGAGGCGCATTTATAATACTGTGCAACCGTCAGCACTATCTAGGTCTCCCAACTCCCGCCTCTCCGCGTGCCTGGCAGTCACTAATCAGCTTTGTCTCTGTAGGTCTCCGCTCCTGGCTATTTCCTTTAAACTCATACAGTACCGTTTGTGTGCATGCGTGTGTGCATTTGTGCCCGAGCGTGTCTGTGTATCTGGGTACTTTTACTTAGCATAACATTTCCGGTTTTTTTTTTTTTTTTCTTTTTGGTACAAACTCACAACCTCACACTTGCCAGGCAGGTGCTGTGCCACTGAGCAATATCCCCGGCCCTGGCACAACACTTTCAAAGTTGCTCCGGTGAAGAATCTATCAGATAATCTTCCATCCTTTTTTCGGGTTGAATCCTGCTGCGTTGTGCAGGTGTCCCACACTTTGCTGATGCCTTGGTCCCTGGGCGTTTGGATTAGTTCTCTCTGATAGTTATTGTGAATAGTGTTGCTGTGAACATTTGCATGCAGGTTTTGTTTGAACTCCTGTTTCTGGTGTTAGGGGTCCATACCTAGGAGTATAGTTGTTGGGTTTATGATGATTTTATGTTTAACTTGCTGAGACGACCAAATGCTTCTCCACATTACATACTGTGAATGCTTAGTCATTTTCCATTAAAAAAATATGGACATCCTCTGGGTATGATTTGACATTTTATTATGCTTTTCATCTGCTTTTCCCTAACGGTGAATGATGCTGAACATTTTTTCATGTGGTAGTTATGTCGATTTTGAGTTAGAAGTTATTTCGATGCTGGGGATAGAATAGGGAGATGTTGTCAAAGGATACACAGTTTCTCTTAGACATGAACAATAAATTCGAGAGATCCATTGCTGACTATAGTTAGAACAATACAGTGTAGTCTTGAAAATGCATTGAATAGACTTTAAAACAGCAGCTAGTTGGGTGTGGTGGCACACTCCTGTGATTCCAGCTCTCTGGGAGGCTGAGGCAGGAGAATTGCACGTTTGAGCCCACCCTGAGCAATTGAGTGACTCAGAGAGACAGTCTCAAAATAAAAAACTATTAAGTGCAAAGGATCTGAGTTCAATCCCCAGTGCTATAAACTAGCAAAACAAAAACCAAACAAAACAGTAAAACAAAACCACACTATAGTTACATGAGCTTGATTAACTTGACTTAGCCATTTTACAATCTCTGCGTATATCAAAACATCATGTTGGGCTGGGCATGGTGATACACATGTGTAATCTCAGCACTCGAGAGGCTGAGGCAGGAGGATCGCTGTGAGTTTGAGGCCAGCCTGGGCTACAAAGTGAGCTCAACTCCAGCCTGAGTTGTGTAGCAAGACCCTGTCTCAAAAAGACAAAACAAAACAAACAAAAAAATGCCCTGCAAAACACATCATGTTGTATATCGTAAATATGTACAATTTTATTTCTTAATCCTAAGAATTAAAAAGCAATACTAGAAGTCATTCCAATGGGTGGTATTTTCTTAATACCAGAACTGGTTTTGTGCATTGTGCTGAGCCGGCAGGGGCTGGGTGCGGACAGCCCAGGCAGCAGGGCTTGGGCACCAGCGGGCTCCCGCCCACCTGGCCAATGTGCAGTCCTGGTGGTGACAGCATCTCCCCTGGGAACGTGTGAGATCTGAGGGGTGCTCGGCAAGGATGAGGCACAAAGTGAGCACTGTGGAGCTGTCATTGTCATCAAGGGTGCAGGTGAGGAGATCAATGAGTGTATCCCTGTTTGTTCCTTTCTTCTTGTTTTTGAGACCTGGGCCTCACTGTGTAGCCCAGGCTGGCCTTGAACTTGTGATCCTCCTGCCTCTGCCTCCCGAGTGCTGGGATTACAGGTGTGCACCACCACACCCGGATCCTTATTTCTTATGGGTCCAGTAAGCCGCCTGAGCGTCCTCCTGTGGAGCAAGGACCTGTGGTGACTGCCCGAATGTTCTGTGAGGCCCCGGGCAGCTGTTAACAGGTGGTTAAGGACAGCAGGCGAGTTCTTCTGCTTCTAGACCAATTTCCAATTCACCCTTACAGGCGAGGTAGTAAGTGGTATCAGTCCGAAGCCAGGAAAACGGGTCCCTGGGAAGGTTCCTGATCCTCTTGTCTGTCTCTTTGGTTGCCCTCGTTGAACATAAGTGCCCTTAACGCCGGCTAGGACCCTCCTGTGGCAGTGCCCATGTGTGGTCCTGTCCCTGCAAAGTTAGGGCTTATCTGTGCCGAGAGGCCAGGAAAGTAGTTTTCAAATTGTGAAGCCTTTCTTAATATCTGGAATTCTTGTGTTATCTTGTAATTGTGAAAAGTTTTATGCATGCCTATTCCAGAAAGACAATCCGAACCTGGTGGGGTGGTGCACGCCTGTAATCCCAACACTCAGGAGGCCGAGGCAGGAGGATTGCAGAGAATTCGGGGCCAGCCTGGGCTACATAGGGATCAAGGCCAGCCTGAACTGCATAGCGAGATCCAATCTCAAATCCCCCGACCCAAGAGAAAGTGATAATCTGAAAGCATCCTTGAAAATGTTCAGCTCACCCCATACATCCTGCGGTTCTGTGTGCTCCTGGCAGTGGGTATTGTGGTTAGAATAAGGGGTTTGGCAGCAGATGGATCTGGGTTTAAATCCTGGTCCCACCACTTGCTGTTTGGAGCCTCGGTTTTTCTCAGCAGTGCCGTGAGAAGGCTCGTGGAACCTCGTGCTGACCTAGTGCTGCTCCTCGCACCTGTGTATCTCAAAATTGACCATCACAGCATTTTTCAGATAAGATAAAACTTACCTGTAAATCATTTATAAACATATAATTGAACGGCATTCATTGCAATGTTTATTTCTTTAAAAAAAAAATGTATTGACTGACTCATTCTGTGCTACGTGAATTAGGAATCCCCTTGTGGCCTGATTTCTTTGCTGGAAGGGTTCAAGATCCTGAAAGATGCTTACTAGACTGACTTCCCTCCCAGCTCTGCTGGCATTGCTGGAAGTCCCCAAACTGGGGGAAGTGTGTGCCCCAGGCCTGGCTATTCATAGCGGCTTTCCCAGGTCAGTAAGTGATTATGCGGAAGGCGTTAAGCGGACTCCGCGTTTGGAGGTGGGGGCGCGTCTTCCTTCTGCCCACCCAGGTATTATCCTGCCCACTGGTGCTTCTGAATAGACATAGGGAAGAAAAGGACTCAGCTGCTTCTTCTGCCATTTTCTAGAAACTCATTAAAGGGTTTGGAAAAAAGGAAATGGAAACTGTTTGGCCATCGTGTTTGAAGGTTCTTTTAGCACTTCATTAATCTGTCCTTTGGAAAGGGACGAAAATAAATGTTCTGCTTTGGAAATATCCTAACGTTTCTCCTTCCTTCCCTCCTTCAAAAGTGTCGTCATTTCAAAGACCTGGTTTCTCCTTCACTTGCTGTCTTTTAGGAACAGAGAGATGGAGAGAGACAGAGACAGAGACATGCAGAGACAGAGAGCTTTAATATATTTACAGAGCCAGTGATTTATCTATAATCTTTTTCTGGAGAAGAATACAGACATCAGCAACTTTGTATTGAATTCCTAATCAGGCAACGTAGAAAGTGTTCTAAAACACACGCAAACATGTTATTCTTTCAGACACCAAATAATTATTATTCTTTCTATAATTATATCTTTGCATGTTGGAGTAGCTTTCATTAACACAGTTACAGAACCCTAACCTTCCCTGAGAAATGCCGGATGTCAGCAGTGCCCGCGGGGACTCTTCGTTAGGAGGTGAAAGGTGGACAGCAGCCTTCTAAGGGACGGGGCAGCAAACACCACCTAAAAGCCCTCGTCAGTTTAGGGTCATTCAAAGTCGCAAAGCTAGAAAGGAGGCACCTTCTGTGGGCCATGCAATACCAAGCTGAAGGACCACCTGGAAAGCGTTCCTGCGAAAGCATTGATCCCCACCCCTTCTCTTGAGACAGGGCCTTTCTATGTAGTTCAGGCTGGCCTTAAACTTACCATGTACCCCAGGATGGCCTTGACCTCACTGTAATCCTCCTGTCTCAGCCTCCCAGGTGCTGGGATGACAGGCATGTGCAACCATGCCTGGCTTGATGAAGCCTCCTGGTCTAACTACCAGCTTATAGGAAAATTGGGAGTTAGAAGAACATACTAAGTGATATCATGAAAATACAGCCAGCCAAATATAGAATGTGGATTCTCTGCAGGGACAAGTGACCTGTTTTCTTTAATAAGTAAATAGTTAAAGCTTTAACAAAAAGAAAAGGAGAGGAGAACCTATAAAGTGTAAGAAACCCGAGAGACTCGTGAACCAAAGTCATGTGTTCCTTGCTTGAAGCCTGATTTGATAAAAAATAACTGTACAAAAATGTTTTGAGGCCCTCAGGGGAAGCTGAGAAGGCAATGGATAATCAGGTAATATTTAGGAATTATGTTTAATTTTGTTGGGTGTGATCATTATCTTCTGGTTATGACTTTTTGAAAATCATTTTCAGAGATACCCAAGCATTTACTGGAGTGATTAATGATGACTAGGATTTGCTGTACTTTTTTTTTTTTTTAAGTAGATGGTGTTGAAGCTGGGTAAAGGTTCTAGTCTTTCAGCTTTTGCATATATCTGAGCATTTCATGATAAAAAAGTTTAAAAAGGGCTGGGCATGGTGGCGCATGCCTGTAATCCCAGCACTTGGGAGGCTGAGGCAGGAGGAGCATTGCGAGTTCGAGACTAGCCTGGGCTACAAAGTGAGCTCAAGGCCAGCCTGAACTGCATAGCGAGACCCTGTCTCAAAAAGACCAGGAAAAAAAAAAAAAAAAAAAAAAAAAGAAGAGTTAAAGCCATCAAAATTGGCCTATGGGTAGCATTAGAACACCTTTGTGTAAATAGTAAAAGTACTTAGGGGACCCTCCACACCTTTTGGCTTTTGGTTCTCTGATACACTTAATGTGGTTGGTTTCTTGGCAAGTGGGTATTTACGCAGACAGCGTGCTAGTCCTCAATTTGGAGTCCCAGGGAGCCCTCAGAAAAACCAAGAGAAGTCATAATTGTAGACACCGAGAGAGTTAATGTTTGGATAATTGCTAATCAGTTGGCTTTTCATACCAATAAGCAGGCAGAAGAGGGGGTCTGGGAAAGACTGTCAGTGAACAGAAATAAATTAAGTAAAGATGAGAATAATTTGTGTGCTCAGCTGAATCCAGTCAGAGAAGTATATGCAAGTAGCACCCGGTTCTGTGCGCCCCGTAGTCTGTCTGGGCTGCTCCATCAAAGTACCCTTGCGTAGGTCATTTATAGACGATAGGAATGTTTCGCTCACCTTCCTGGAGTTGGCATGTGCAGGATCGGGACCCTCTGAGGGCTCATTCCTCATCCTGTGGCACGACACCCTCGAGTGAATGTGTCACTGTAGGGTGTGGAAGTCACAAGTGTTTCCCCTCCGATCCCGGATGGTGCCCTTTGACTTCGGTTATCTCTGCAGATGATCACCCACCCGTGTCATTGGTCCCAACTGCTGTCCCGAGCGCTACGATCGCTGATCTCGTTCCCACCCCTCATGCTGGCTACCTGTCTTCCACCCCGTCGTGCCACCTGCTTCTCGGCCGTCATCATTGCTATACCCGTCCAGCGCTTGCCCGCACACGCCTGTGCACACGCGACCCTCTGTCTTCTGACCCCTCCTGCTTACCTGTCCTTCCTTGTCCGTCTCTCCGGCGCAGCGCCCTGCTCATCTCCGTGGGCTCTTCTCAGTGTGTGATTACCGCCTGTCCCCTCTTCTCCCGGGGGAGATCCACACACAGGCTCCCTGGTTGGCTGCGCTCCCGTGGTCGGCGGGAAAGGGTTGGACTCGGGGATGAAAGGATGCGGTTGGCTTTGTTCTGGATGTGGGAGACAGACCGCTGGGAGATACAGCTCTCCTTCAAGGGGCGCCCATCTTCGAGGGGAGGCAGAGGAGCAAACCCAGAAAACAGCTGAAGTTGCTGAGAGAAGCTCCGGTGGGGGTCTGGGTGTGGGCGGAGCAGGGCAAGGAGGAGGGTCTGGGAGAGGAGCAGCGATGGTGAAGCACAGCGGTTGGAGAGGAAGTGCAGTGGTGGGAGTGTGGGCCGGTGAGGGGGGACGTTGTCCCAGTGGACTGCGGGAGAGGGTGGCCCTGTCCGTCAGCTGAGGGCTTGGGATTTCTGAAGGCCAAGAACCAATGGAGGATTTTAATTGGATGACTTAGGTTATTTCTCTTCTTCCTTTAGATGAACCAATCACAGACATACAGGGATGGACAAATGGGGTGTGCATTTTGGAGAAGCCCAGGTGGATAGGAGGGGACAGAGGAGGGTACAGAGTGTGGAGTGGGGGTGGCTGTGGGGAGGAACACACACTATCACAAGGGCTGGGGTGGTCATAGCCTTGGTCAGTTCAGTGTCCCTTGTTGCGTAGCCCCAGGGGTCAGGGTGCACGGGAGATGTCACACAGCTTGAGGGACTCTGTCTGTACTGGTAGGGACTTGCACCCTGCAGATGTCAGCATTTTTTGCAGCTAGGATTCGCAGCCCTCCTTCAGCAGGACTGTCCGTGGGTGCTCTGGGCTCTCCAGGTTCTGAACAAGTTTCAGACGGAATCTGTGGTCTTAAACACCTTGCCACGTCCGCACTTAGCGCCTGGAAAGCCATTTCCTGTGGACCGGTGGGGAGGGTTCTGAGGAGGTAGGGAGGGCAGTAACCAGAGTGGAGGACCTGGTTGTGCGTGTGAGTTACCCATGGGCCTTTGCAGGAGGGTCCATGGGTAACTCGGGGAGTTGTCTGGTGGGCAGCTGAAACTGTGACTGTAGGTCATTTTATATTTTGAGAGATGAGGTCCCTCTGTGTTGTCCAGGTTGAGCTGGAACTCCTGGGCTCAAGCGATCCTCCCACCCTTCCGTCCAGGGAAGCTGAGATGACAGGCGCGTGCCACCATACTGGGCCTCAGGTCACCTTGTACTGTCCTTTGTCACCCCATTGCCTTATGAGTTGCGAAGGTTCATGGTCCATTTAACCTTATGATCTCATTCCTTGCCCGTTGGGCTGTGCGTCTGCACGTAGGATAGAACATGAGTGGTGTCTCCCCTTTCTCCCAGGCAGGTTTCTCTGCAGGATAATGATGCTAAAAAGGCTGCTTGTCTTAAAATCTCCAGTGGTTCCCTATTGTCTGCCGACATCCTCACGCTCCTGAGCCAACTTTTCTAGCTTTTTTCCAAACCAAATGGAAACTACCATTGTTAGGCAAATACTATATAACCTGTTGTCCAGACAGGGCCCCCTGTCCCTCCAGGTTCCTCTAGCCCTAGTGAGCCCTCTCTTTTGAGCCTCCTGCTCCTTTGATAGCAAGGAAAAGCTTCATGTGGAGCTGAATCAGGGTATTAAGCCTCGGCTAAGCTGTTTATTGTTGGTTGGAATCAGACCCACCCAGCGAGGCAAGGATGGCCCCCGGTGGCTCTGCTAGAGGCCGAGGCACTGGTGCGGAAATGAACGCTGCTTTTCCCAGGTCTGCGGTGGCGGTGGCGGGGGATGTGTCCTCACGCTTGCTTATGGCTGTGTCGTGTGCACCCAGCTCTGAGTGTAACTGGAGACGGAAGATTATCTTGAAGCTGATAGTGTCCTTTTCCCTGTTGTTGTGGGACTGTGTTTTGAATTAAATTATTTTAGAAACAGATGGCTGGCAGAGAACTTTTTTTTTCCCTTTGTTCTTGGTGAATTGAGTATTTAGTTTGTTTTGGTTACTTAAAGTGCTGACAGTCTTGCCTTCCAGGTTGGTAAGAGAGGATTACCCTTTGTTTAGGAAACAATAAAATCAAACAGCAAAACTACATTTTCCAATAAATATGCTGTACCTTGAAATGAACCAACGTTTTAATATTCTTAGCTTCTCAAATGAGAAAAGCTTTTAAAGAGAGTCCTGAAATCCCAGCATTAGCCTATGTTGATATTTTAACTGTAGTGGTAGGAATTTTTAAAAACCTTTGCAGTATCATTTTGGTATAGTTTGATTGCCATCACTGTTTGCTGAACGACTGGTTCTCTTCAGGTTCCAGTGGAGACGCTAACTGTTGTCTGGGCCCCATCTCTAGCAGGAGGAAACGGAAGTAGTGACAGAACACAAGGGCTTCTCCAGGGTCCCCGGGCAAGCTGGGCTTGAACATCACCCAGTTCTGTTCTCCGGGGCCCTGTCATCAACCACCAGGCTGAGACCGTGTTGTGCCTGTGCTGTAGAGCTGTGCTGGAGGTTAGCCAGGATGTCCCCACCTGAGCTGATGCCTCGATGGCTACTGACGGGGTGGCATTTGTCCTTGGGGAGCCGTCCCTTTCTCTCTGAGGAATCTCATCCTGCGATGTCAGAGGGCCACAGCATGGATGCAGCAACACCATGTGTCAGTTGGGCTTGGCCAGATGACAGTCCCACTGGACTAGGTCTAGGGGAGCAGTGCAGTTAGGCTGGTAGTGGTGCCGGGCATGACATCCGGACTGTCCCTCATGAGACCCTGGCTGGCTGCTCAACCGCCCAGCCCCGCTCTGTGTGTGGGGCTGTTTGAGCCAAAGCCTGTGGTGCAATCCTGTGGACCCCCTGCTGTCCTCCTGCTTCTGCCACCCAAGTTGTTCTCTGCAAACACCAGAGGACCCTGAGGAAACCCGATAGCACATGCAGAGGGTCATATTTCTCTTCTACTTGGAAAGGCAGACTTGAACATCCATTTTGCAGGCATTACTTTTCTGGAACCCTAAATCTTATTGGCAGATGACAGACCCAAGGCCCAGGGAAGTGGAGCCTGCAGCTCCAGGCCGAGGCCAGCAGTCGAGGAGCCCAGGGCGGGCCAGGGTGAGCCTTGAGTCCTAAGCACTCATGGCCTGTGGTTTCTACTCTAACTCGGTGCCTCTGGGTTGACTCAGCCATGAAATAGGGCGATCAGATGTGTTACGCTTGTCCGTGACTTAGTAAAAGTCAAGCAACAAAGGAAGATTTCAAAACAAAGTGTTTCAGTAGTTGGTGAACTTGAAATATCAGGGCCAATTTTGGGGGAACTTTCCATCTTAAGATTCACGCACATGAATCTCCAGCAATAATATAAAACATTGATAAATTTGAGAGTATTGAAATTGAGACCAAAAAATACCATAAAGAGAATCAAGCAACAAGCCACAAACCAGAGGAGGGTATGAATGACCTAGGCTGTTAGAGTCCAAACTGTACTGAGAATCTCTTGAAACCCAAAGGGAAATGACAGACAACCTGGTAAAAAACTGGGCAGTAGGACTGACAAGAACGAGGGGAAGCAACATGGCTGGCCGTCAGAGAGGAAAAGGTTGCTGCCTGTTGTACCCACCAGGGCGATGCACTTTAAGATGTAAAGTTTCACCCCAGCCAGATCAGTAAGCACTTGGAAGTCTGGGGTCATTGGGTGTTGTTGAGGATTTGCAGCAAGCAAGCTCTCATATATTGCTAGTGGGAGGATATATTGGTTCAACTACTGCTAATGTAAAAATTACTTAGTATTGCTTAGTATAGTTGCAGATGAACAGATCCTCTGACCCAGCATTCCATTCTCAGCCATACATATCTATATATGCACACACACCTGCTTACACACATGCGTGCATACTTTACATACACCTATGTGCACCAGAGTGTGGGTAAGAAAATTCCTATCAGCTGTGTTTGTAATCAAAATTGGCAGTAGTTCAACTGTCCATCTACAGTAGATGGGTAAATATGTTGTGGTCCAGTAGGATGGAATTCATGTTGAAGTGAAAAGAATTATAGCTGGGGCTGGAGATTTAGCTCAGCGGCACAGTGCCTACCTGGCAAGCGCAAGGTCGTGAGTTCAACTCCCGGTACCAGAAAAAAAACAAAACAAAAAAAAAACCAGAAAAGGGAAGACACCATTTTCTAAACGAAGGAGAAAGAAAGATGAAAGGTAAAAATAAGAGACGGTCTTAAAAAATAAGACCTCCTTAAAACAATCTTGTCAACTAGAAGAATAAAAGTTGCTAAAGATTTGCCAAGTTAGGCAGCTGTTTAATTATGTTTGTTTTAAACTCTTAAAAATTATAAGAGGGGTGGGCATCTTGCTTTGTAGCTTTACTATCCACAGAGAGTTGAGATGACTCATCATGTTTTGAAAACTCCACAGTTTAGCAAAGAAGCAAAAATAGTAGTTGCATTCGGATGAAAGGGCTTAGTGACATTTGACGCTGCTTTTTCCTGGGCTCTCCGAGCCCAGCTCTGGAGGATGTCCTGCTTTCCCAGCATCCTTAGCTGCAGTCCCGAGCAGTCCCCAGCTGGACACTGGGGCCACGCAGTCCCAAATGCACACCTTGTGGCTTTCGGAAAATGAATTTTGCAGGTACTTTCAACTCAATTGTAACGTAACTTCATTTAGCATATTTTCAGTTTACTTTTGTTGCTGCCAGTTTAAATGAGATGGACTAATTTGACAAAACGCGGCACGATGTGAAGAGCAGTCAAGATTGAGGACATGAGTCCCTGTCTGTATGCCGGCACCACCCCCTGTGCTGTTTTGAGCAAGCCGGCTTAAATACTTGGGGGTGCATTTATACCGGGAGGGGACTGGCTGGGGTCTTCAGGGCTTCATTTAGCTTGACAAGTCCACGATTCCAAGACTGATGCCTGAATTCGAGGAAGAGCTCCAGACAGAGGGATATGACTTAAGAAGATGCTTTTACCTGTGTGACTGTCAGGCAGACAGTGGGGTGTTTTCCTTGCTGATTTCTAATCACTGTGAACCAGCACAGTGTGGTGGTGGGGGTACATGGTATGACAGTTCCGGGCTGGGACACACAACATGACTGAGGCCAGCATGGTACCACGTGTACTGTGCAGGCCAAGGAGTGGCTTGGATGCTTGAGTGGGTTGCAGACCAGGGTCAGCTGGGAGCCAAGTGGAAGCTCAGGTGCCCTCTGCAGTGCTTCAGGACAGGTCCGTGTGTTGTCCAGGTCCCCACTTCAATTGGAGGCGTGTCACTGTCTGAGAGGCTCTCTGCCGGCAAAGACAGAACCTTTCATTCCTTTGTGATCTACTGTGTAGCACTTGGAAATTGATCTCCAGGGCTCGAACCCAGAGTCCCCGATGCCTTTTATGCCCAGAGAGAGACTTACCTGAGGCTTCTAACCTCCTCCTGAATTAACTACAGAGCAATTCCCTGGGGCATTGCGTCGCTTTGAGCTGCCCTCTGTCCCCTGGGGTTGGTGGAAAGAAAGGAAAAGCATCCGGCTGATGCGCCTTCCATTTCTCAATATCAAGTTTTTGTCCCTGTGCTTTTCTAGCCAGGGGGATTTTTTTTTTGTCCTTTTGACCACTTTGTCCTCCCTGTTCCCTGGCCTCAAAGGCAGGTTGATTTGATTCTCATTTGCACCAGATCTTTGGGTTCATAAGGAAGCCGCTAAACATCGCCGTTCTCTTTTATTTTCCCTCTTGCAGTCTTCTGGTTCACTTGAAAATGTGTTTCTGATGCATTTGAAAAGGGACCCTTGCTCCTTGTTCGGTGCTTTTATTTCAAAGCAAATTATATCAGAATATCTGAGCGGAGTTTAAAAATAGATCAATACGATGGTTTATCCTTAGGAAAACCATCCAGTTTATATGTCACACCTTGGACATAACCAGGATTTTTATCACTTCCTAAATGTAACCATTGGTGGGGAAAAAGAGCTAATTTTCCTCATTTTCAACCATTGGTGGGGAAAAAGAGCAGCTGCTATTTTGCCTGGGTTTATGATCTCTTTTATCTGTGTTTGGGATATGTTGTGTCATAAAAGCATGTAGACAAGGAATCCTAGAGCTAGATGTATGGAAGACAGCAGATGCTTAATCAGGTTGCTATGAAACAACTTAAAATGACTGTTTACAAAACAGTCTTTTATGGTGTATTCTGTTTTTTCTGTTTTGGTAGGGATTGAATCCAGGGCTTGGGGCATTGTAGGAAGAATTTTACCACTGAGCTATACCTCTGACCTGTGTTTTTAACTAAAAAAAAAAAAAAAAATCACACCAGAGAGAAAGGAGTATGGCGCTTTACCACAAGCAGTTTACAGCTGGCTGTGTGGACACATGCCTGTAATCCCAACACCCCGGGAGGCTGAGGCAAGAGGATTGAAGGTTTGAGCCCAGTCATAACTTAGAGACTTAGTTGGACGCTGTTAAAAAATTTAAAAAAATTAAAAAGGGACAGAGGACACGGCTCAGTGTGAAGGGCATAGCTCAATCCTCAGTACGAAAACCCAAGACAAAACAAAGCAAAACAACTCCCCAACATGAACATAAAACCAGTTTATATCTGATGTAAGTTTATGACTTTCAGTTGCTAAGGGAATCTGTTAAAAATATGGTACCTATAGGACTAGGTATTTAAAAATTTTAATGTTTATAAACTTTATTCACAGATTTTCTCTTAGCTTGCATTTGTTTATTTATTGTCCTCGGGTTTGAACTCATGACCTTCACACTGAGCTACATTTCCGGCCCATTTTATTTTATTTTATTTTATTTTTTTCGTTTTTCTCTGGTACCAGGAACCGAACTCACGACCTTGCGCATGCCAGGCAGGCGCTTTTGCCACTGAGCTAAATCCCCAGCCCCCTGCCCATTTTAAATTTTGAGACAAGATCTTGCTAAGTTTCCCGGGCTGAGCTCAAACTTGTGATCTTCTTGCCTCAGCCTCCTGGAGTGTTGTCTTAGCTGTTGGTTGCCATCTCTGCCATTGGATTCCAGGTGTTTGTGCTGTTCCCCTCTCAGCTTCCTTGCAGTTGTCCTGTTTTAATTTTATATCATCTGCCTTCTGTGAACTCAAAAAGCACATAGCAGTGTCATTTCTTATTTACACTGTCAGTGTTTGTAGAGTTTGCCACATGTTTGGCGTTTATTTATCCCCTGTTCCTTCTTTGCGGACCTTGCATCTGAGCCAAGTCCTCTCCTCATGAAAGCTGTCTTTGTTTAGGAACTCCTTCATTGATAGACTGGTTGGTTTCAACACTTTTCCTTTATCCGAAAATGTTATTATTTTGTATATCTTCTTAAGAGTTGTTCAGAGACGTTAGACACTTTTCCTCAGTGCTTGGAGATATTACTTTGCTGTCGCCTGGTTTCTGGCTGTGTGAAGTAGTCACCTGCTTCTTTATTCTCCATCCTTCTTTCTCTGACTGTATTTATCACTGTCTTTGTCAGTACTGCTCTGTGGGATCATATTTGTAGATGTGGTTTAAAAAAATTCGCCCTGAGGGGCTGGGGATTTAGCTCAGCGGCAAAGCGCCTGTCTGGCAAGCGCAAGGTCGTGAGTTCAGTTCCCGGTACCGGAGAAAAACCAAAAAAAAATAAAATAAAATAAAATAAAATTAAAAAATTCGCCCTGCTTGGGATTTCTTGGTCTTCTGGAATTGAAGCATTCATGCCTCCTAATAATCTTAGAAAATTCTTAGCACTTTTTTTCTTTAAAGACAGGGTCTTGCTGTGTAGTGCAGGCTGGCCTTGAACTCAGCAATCCTCCTGCTTCAGCCTCTCAAGTGCTGGGATTATAGGTGTGTACCACCGTGCTTGGCAGCAGTATTTCTTTGAATATTGTCTCTATTCCCTTTATTACTTTTTCTTAAAACTTTGATCAATGTATGTTTGATCTCACGGATTATCTCATTCTACCTCTGTGTCTCTTGGTGGCCTCTTTTTAATGTTTTGCATCTCTTTGTGTCTCTGTGCCCCATTCTGATTTCTTCAGATGTGTCCCCTCAGTTCACTAAGTCTTGCTTTAGCTGTGTCTGAATTCTTGTTTTACATGTATATTGAGCTTTAATGATAATATTTTTATTTCTAAATTTTTTGTTTTTCTTTTTTTGGTTTTTCTCCAGTACCGGGAACCGAACTCACGACCTTGCACTTGCCAAGCAGGCGCTTTGCCACTGAGCTAAATCCCCAGCCCCTTGTTTTTCTTTAAAATATTTCTGGCCAATTTTTGTAGTTTCTGACTCATTACTAATGTTTTCAGTTCCCACTTTATTATTTTATTTTATTTATTTATTTATTTATTATTTATTTTTTATTTTTTTGGTACCAAGAATCAAGCTTAGGACCTTGTGCTTGCCGGGCAGGCACTTGTGCCGCTGAACTATATCCCCAGCCCCCACTTTATTATTCTAAATGAATTAAATTTGCCTTTTTTTTTTTCCATACTGGGAATTGAACCCAGGGTTTTCACACTAAGCTACATCCCCAGCCCACCCTCCCTTCCTTCCTCCTGCCCCTGCCCTCCCCTGCACCTCTTATTTTGAGACAAGGAACTCACTAAGTTGCTACACTGTCTGGGCTGGGCTCAGACTTGAGATCCTCCTGTCTCAGCCTCCCTGAGTGCTGGAATTATAGGCATGCACCAGTGCCTAGCTGAATTAAATATATTTTAAAACTGTATCTCAAAATTTCATCATTCTTAAGTTTATAGATGTGTGACTACTTGTGTGAGTTTCTTTTGACTTTTTTCATGGAGTTTTTCTTGACTTTTGTTCATGGTACCTTATCTCTCTATGTGTTTTGTAAAGTTTTAATTCTGTGGTTGGATTTGTTAAAACGCTAGCTGAAGGATTTTTTTTTTCAAGACAGCGTCTCACTGCTGTCCACGCTGGTCTTGAACTTGTAGGCTCAAGTGACCCATCTGCCTCAGCCTGAACTATGGGCAGGAGCCACTCTCCTTGGGCTGAGAACAGTTTATGTAACCTCTGATATATGGGAGACCTGGTCTGCTTTAAATTAGGATTTTAAGCGCATACTTACCAGGACCACACAATAAATATAGCTTTTAAACATGAGGAGGCTCTATATAATTGCTGCACCAAATCAAGATGGATAGACATTTTTCTTTTTTTAGCTTGAGCAACAGAGATTGTCTCTCTCCCGGAGATGGAGGTCCAAGGTCGAGGTGTCAGCAGTTGGTTCCAGGTGAGGGCACCGCAGGAGACTCTGCCTCTGTCTGTGGTCCTAGCTTCTGGGGCTGCTGGAGCTCGGTGGCCACTACCATCTTCCTTTGCTGCTCCCCTTGTGAGTGTGACCCCCTTTATCCTTTTGAATGATGCCAATCATAAGGTAGAGTGACTTGAAGATCTCCCCTGCACTCCTCACACCCACTGAGGTGATCACTGCCCCGTCCTGGTGCTGTCGTGGACAGGAAGCGGAGCTCTGGGCCTTCTTGTCCTGCTCTTCCAGGCAGCAAATCTGAATCACAGGTGGAGGCACCTGTGCTTTTCAGATGATGACAGCTGTCCCAAGGACCAAGGCGAGGAGAGCGCACAGGGGACGGGAAGATGGGGCACTCGTCAGCGCTGACTGTCCTCAGACACCCGCATTCGTTGGTGGAGCAGGTGTTTATTGAGCGCCTACCACATGTCACTCAGTGTGCTGGGCCCCAGGAAGACACCGAGAGTTCGAGGCCAGCCTGGGCTACACAGTGAGACCCTGTCTCAAAAGAATTTTATTAGTCCATATTTGCAGTAAGTAATGCTCATATTCCTTATGGGGAGCTGGCACGTGTACATAACACCTCTCAATTCTCTCTTCATCCCCTTCCTCTCTACCTCCTATCCCCTTCCCTTTTGCAAAAGACCTATCTTCCTGTTCCCTATGATCTATCTTTTGCTTTGGGCTTTATTTATATTTGGGGCTTCTCATGTAAGAGAAACCATGCGATATTTAAACTCGTGTGCTGATTTATTTCCTGTAGCAGTCTGGTCTGAAGGTGCTTCTGTTCTCTGGATGGCTCCAGTTTACCTTCCTTATGGCAGGGTGGTACTGTGTGGTGCAGAAGTGCCACACTTGCTTTATCCAGGGAACTGTGGAGCCCTTAACAGGGTACTGGCTGACACTGGCAAGAGTCACCCTATGTATTTCTCAGGAGCCAGCCCTTACCCTGGAAGAGAAAACATAGGCTTTGGGGTTGAGGCATCTTGTATCCACATTCTCTCTCCCTTGTGTGGGTGATCTTACCATTGGTTTATCGACCTTCTCTAACTTCTCTTTCCTGGTGTGATAAATAAATGAGAACAGTCCAGACAACCTCCTGAGGCCTGTTTCTTGCTTTCTCTTGTGTTGTGGTCTAAATGTACACCGTTGTAAAGTAATAGATCAAAGTATGCAAATGTGTACATGAACATACACCCTTGAGCGAAGGCTGTGCTCAAGCTGGTGAATGTTTACAGATGTAGTTCTCTGCCGATGCCTCCACTCTGGTGATGTCTGGCTTCCGACTAGCTGCGTAATATCCAACGATGAGCTGTAGATATTTACAGTGAATGGATGTTTATTGAATGAGTGTATTTTTATGCCTGCAGCCAGATGTCAGCCGTGTGATTTTCACTGCACCTGGCTAACCCAGCTTTGCTTTTTCCGCAGACGAGCTCTCGCTGGAACAGCACAACCTGTCTTTATCCTCCGAGGAGCTCCTGCCGGAGACGAGCCGCGCGCTCAGTGCTGCACATGTGGCCTTAACAGAGACTGTTCCCGGGTCCCTGCCCAGCAGGTCTCTCCCTGTCATAGCCTCTCCATCTGCCACTACTTTTGATACGACTTTTTTACACCATGAGGAACAGACCCGAAGTGCAGGGGATCATAGCATCTTTGTGGCTAATTACGGGTCAGTGACAAGTAACGAGGTGGCTGTTGGTGATGATGACATGGATAACTTTTTGCCAGATGCCCACTGGCCCTCTTCACGGTTGGTTTCCCCCGTGCCCTACATCACAGCCAGCCCTCCAGGGCTGCCCCGAGAAATGCCCGAGCCTGCGCCCACTCCGTTGCTACCCAGTATTTCTGTGCAGCATGAAGAGGTGGTGTCGGCCTGGCAAAACACAGTGCAGCAACCATCGGCATATGTCGAGTCCTCTGGGCACTTTGGCACTTTGTGGTCGACTTTTCCCACCTCTGAGGGCATAATTCCAACTCCTAGTAGGAATCTGGTGCTTTATCCTACAGAAACTTACAGGCAGTCATCAAGTAGGACCCCCCTAGAGATCGTGGCATCGGTAACGGAGGGTCCAGAGGCCCTGGATCTCAGCTCCTGGTCTCTGGTGTCTCTGCTGTCGGGTAGTGGCCTGACTCCGCAGCCATCTGTCCCCTCGGAGCAGGCCTCCCAGCCCCCAGACGATGTCCTGGCCACGAGCGCAGAAGGAGACCCAGCTGTGACCACTGCTTTGAGTCAAGCCCTGGAAGAAGCCATCTCTCCAGGAACATCTCGCACTGTCACCAAGTCACACGCAGCCCTTACGTTCAGCAGCACACATTCTGCTTTGTTTTCAAGCCCTCCTGCCTCTGCCTCCTTTTCTGTTCAAGCAGCCGATGTTTCCTCTCACCCCGTCCTTCCCAGCAGAGCCAGCGAAGCATCAGAATTGCCTCGCCGTTCTCTGGTCCCCAGTTGTACAGGTGGCCAGACTCCGCTGGCCTACCCCAGGCCGTACACTTGGTGCGCGTCCTGTGCTGTGGCTTCTCCACGGCCTCTTCCAGCCACAAGCCTTGTGGAGGGAAACATGGGGTCAGGGGATGGGCCCGAGACCCTGTCGCTGGCCACACTGCAAGTGAGCAGCCCCTCTCCGTGGAGCAGCGTGGGCCTGGACTTTGCTGATTTTGAGGAAGATCCTCAAGAATTTAATACATTTTTCCCCCCGAGACCTGTCGTCTCCCTTTCTTCCAGACTGGTGGGGGTCTCAGAAGCAAGCAGCAGTCTGTCAGCTGAGGTGGATGGGAGCGGCGTTACCACCACCCAGGAGTCCTCTGTCCATGGCCCCCTGACTGCGCCAGTGTCGCCCGATCCTGCCTCAGTCTCTTCTGTGGGCCCTGAAGCAGTGCCGTCCACGGTGGCGGCTGAGCTCCCTTCCGCCACCAGCATCTCCCTCGATTCTTCATTCTCTGTCATGGCCGACAGAACCCTCTCATCACTTGCCACCACGGACCGGAGTCTCTCCGCCTCTGACAGCTGGGCCCCTTCAGTAGCATCCTCCCTTCTCTCTGCCCAACACCCTGCCCACCTTTTGGAACGCGAACCCGGGAGTCTTTTGGATTTTGTGTCCAGCTTTTACCCGACTCCACCGCTGGAACTCAGCGGCCTGGCCCCTTCATCTTCAGAAGCACCTGCTTCTCCCTCTCCGATGCCAAGGGACCTGTCGCCCTCCACGTCTCAGTCCTTCTCCTCCCTGGCGGAGATGTCTGTGTTGTCTGACTCTGTCAGCTGGGAGTCACCTCAGCTCCCTGTCCCCAGTTCCACAAACTTTGAGGTTCCTCAGCCCTCACCCAGTTCAGACTTTCCTTTAAAAACAGCCGCTTTCCCGCCTGCTCCCTCGACAACGTCACCACTCTCCAGCCTCCCCTCGGGGTCTCTCACGTCTGCCGAAGCCTCCACAGTTTCCCTGTTGGACTTGGAAGCTCATTTTACCTCAGCTTTCACTGAAACTACCTCTGATCTGGGGTTTTCATTCATTCCCCACGAATCTTCCGTCACCTCACTGGTGCCCGCTGGCTCTGAGCCCACCCCGGACGTCCTAAGTGCTGGGACTCCCATCCTGTCACCGTCAACCGCTTTCTCTTTGACACCTGTTTTACCTGAGTCTTCTCTGTCCTTTGCTCCCACACCGTTCGATGACTTTGTCAGAGGTACAGGTGACCACACCACTGTCTTACCCTCTTCCTCCAGAGTCACTCCTACCAGTACAGCCTCAGTCACCAACGTGTACCTGTCCTCAGCACCCTCGGTTGTCTCAGAGCTGAGCCCCTCACCTCTGCCCACAGAGCCGGCCATCGTGGGCCCCTCCTCGGCACCCACAGATTCACCGTGGGACACCTCCCCTGAGCCAAGCACGTCTAGCGCTGGTGACACGGTGGACGGAGCCCTCAGTGGCCATACTGCAAGTCAGAGTCCCCAGGGGAGCAGCTCAATGCCACCCCTGCCATCCCTCTATCCTGTGAGCACTGCCACCCCTGAAGTGACTCCAGCACTGGTCACCACCCAGACACCGTACGTGTGCGACATCACAGTCCCTGACGCCTACCTGATCACAACTGGTAAGTCCTTGCTTCCGTCACCTCTCTGGGGTGGGGGAGCCCCTCAGGTGCCTGTCTCAGTGCTTCTCTGACAGACCAACAGGGTGCAGACTGTTGCCGGACTCACAAAACCCGGGAGAAGTGATTCCCCCGCTCCTGCCCGTCTCCTGGGGCTCCCAATGGTTACTTAGCTTCTGTCTCCTCAGCTATTAAACAAGGATGAAGGAAGCACTGCTTCACTGGGTTACTGTAAAGATTTAAGTGCATCGCTGCATATGAGATATTTAGCCACGTCCCTGGCACCTTGGAAGTACTGACAAAATATTGCATGTTACTTTGTAGTTGCAATAAGAACAAATAAAAGATGTAAGGGCGCTGTAGAAGTTTTTGGCGAGATCTTTGGCTCTGGAACTCATAACCCATGCGTGCACAGAGGATAGGGGACGCGGCTGTTCTCAGGGACTCCCCTGCAGGCTGACGTCCGGTGACAGTGGCCTGCTTGATTCGCCCCCTAAGTTTGCCTCCATGAGAAGTGATGCGGAGGTGCACGGTGCCTTGTGTGCTCACCTCCACCCTAACGTTGACAAGGAGCTGTGTGTCCGACTCATGGGGCTGGGGTAGAAGCAAATGGGGAGACAAGGGCAGAAGTAAGGGAGGAGTGGGGAGGAGAGGGTGGGCAGGGAGAGCGGAGGGGGTGGGCAGGCTCTTCTCTGTCTCCACCCGGGTGAGTGGGCCATGCAGGCGCTGCTTGCCGCCCTCTGAGCGCTCCCGCTGCCTATCCCAAGTGTGCTAAACGCATTAGCACTTAACACGCAGGAGGCACTTGTGGTGCTGTGGGGAGCATGGGAGAGCAGGACACGGCCGCAGACCTGGCAGGCAGGCAGGCAGGCACCGTGTTTCGTTGGTAGTTGTGATGACAGCAAAGTTCCCTATGGGTTCCTGAGGAGGTGAGATTGGAGTCCACGTTAAAGTAAGAGGAGAGCGCTGTCTTCTAGGTAGAGGGACAGGGTCCTCTGAACGGAGAGGACATTCAGCCAGGCCAGAAGTCAGACCAGGTCATGGGAATTAGACTTCAGCCTGCCCGGGTAGTCTTTCTGGGGAGAGGTAGGAGACTTTCTCACAGGCTACTTCTCTTTCCTTTTTAAACAAAAACTATTACAAAGTAGCTATGAAGTGGTTGGTTATAAAGAGCTTGTTGGAAGTTATTGAAAGCTTCTGAGAGTCTGTGGCACTTGTAATCTTGTGTCTTCTAGAATTTTTCTATTTTATATGTAGCTCTAAAAATATCAGATATCATGCAGTATAAATTTAAACTTTTTTTTGGTAGTACTGGGCCTGCCTGCCAGGTCTGTGACCGTGTCCTGCTCTCCTGCCACTACACTGGGTCATACCTGGGCCAACTCAGCCTGACCTTTATAAGCTCTGAGTGGACCAGACTGGGCCATGGTTAAACCCCAGGGCCTCATGCCTGCTAGGCAAACGCTCTGCTGCCGAAGTACACCGCCAGCCCCAGTTTAACTCTTACATGTGATATACGCTGAATGACATTTGGTGGCCTTTATTATTAGGTATCTAAATTTTTAACAGCTTCTGGCAGCCGCACAAGGCTGAGCGGAAGCACCAGGGTGCCTTGCCATATTGGAGAGGAGACAGGAGCCGTCTGCCTCGCAGTAGTAATGCGTTTGGCCAGAGGACATGTCCTCACCTGCGGTCCCTGTTTAGACGGGATCTGGTTGCTTTCTCTTTGGTAGTCATCTGTCAGTGAGGAAGTTGGACAGAGCGAGTGGGGGAGAAGATTCTCCTTCACGGAGCTCTGTGATAAACTAGCGGTCCTGCAGGTGCAGCTGGGCCAGGATGGTTTATGGGGAGGCCCTTGGCGCTACGTTATGATGGTTGGAAAGCTGTAAAGAGTTTCCGAAAACTCGTGACCTTATATGCTAATGTCGGGGTTTTTTGTGTCTTCCTTGTGTTAACTAGAGAAAGTGGTGGTTGCGGTGGGGACTGCTGGGGCAGCGGGGAGAGCTTTAGTTTAGAGCAGTGCTTGGATGTCCTGCGTGGATACCTTTACCTTTCTCTGTATGGGGATGCTTGCCATGCGTACTTCCGGCTTTCTTCTTTAGGGTCCTTCTCTTTCTGACTTTCCATTCTGTCTCACCTTCTCTAAGTTTAGTTCTTGAGACCTTTTCTTTCTTCCTTCCTCCCTCCCGCATCCTTCCTTTTGCTCCCTGCCTCTTCATTTTTTTCCTTAAGTGAGGTATCTTTCTTTCCGCCCCACCCCTTTCCTGCGCTTTAACCATGGCACAGTCTGGTCCACTTGGAGCCTATAAAGGCCAGGCTGAGCTGGCCCAGGTGTGACCCAGTGAGGTGGGCAGGGCTATGGGTGTGTTCTGATGGTCTCGTGATCTAAGGAAGTGATACCTCCCACCTTTTTAATATCTGGGTCCCTGACCCATTAGAAAAACAAGCAAGTATAACTTGAACCTATACTTTTTAAAGATGAGGAATATAATAATAATATTAAGTGTATTCTAATTCTGCATTATGGAAAGTGGATGGAAGAGGAAGGGAAGAGAATGGTGAGCATACTAAACACCAGTGATCAACAGACACTCTAATTAGTACAGATGTTTTTGTTTCTTAGACAGGTTTTTTTTTTTGTTGTTGTTGTTCAAGGAATCAGACTTACAACCTCACACTTGCCAGGCAGGTGCTTGTGCCGCTGAGCTATATCCCCAGCCCCCGAGCTGTTTTTGTTTTTGAGACAGGGTCTTGCTGTGTAGCCCAGGCTGGCTTCAAATTTGCAGTGCTCCTCCTGCCTCAGCCTCCCGAGTATATAGGCGTATGCCCCCACAACCAGAATAGTACAGATTTTCAAATGGATCTTTGTGGATGTGGAGAAAACGAAGCAGAATTAGACTTTGGTATGGAAAACATTCTGTCGCCTGCATGAAAACCTAAAACATGAGAATTCGGAAAAATCTTCCTTGTGCATTATTAGTGATCAATACTGGTTACATACTTTGAAAAGTTAAGGTGGGAACCCGCCTTTTGTGGAGGAATATGGCTAGTTTTGTTGAGTAGCATCATAAGGCCTGGAAGTATTCTTTCTGATAGCTTTTAAAGCGTTGTGCTTTGCAGTTGGGAGCATGGCCAAGAGACAGCCTGATATTTGTTCATTGCTCATGAAAATGAGAACCGGAAGCTGTTGGTCCTCTTGCTGGTTCCCAGCAGCTGCTTCCAGATCTCACTCCCCGAGGCAGAGAGTTACTCTTGGGTGTTGAGCTGGCGCTTTGTGCAGCTTCCCTGCTACCTTGAGGCTCCTGCATTCCTCTGTGGGTAGTTAGTGGCATTTAGGTCCTTCACCTCTGTCCTGTCTGCATCTGAACCTTATTTGAGAAAGTGACTTTGGGGGCTGCTCACACACTTGGACACGGAATGACACTAAAATGTGATTGGTGGTTGGCTTGGACTTGCAGTGCTGGCCAGAAGAGCCGTCCAGGAGTACATCATCACAGCCATCAAGGAGGTGCTGAAGGTGCACTTCAGACGCGCCGTGGAGCTGCAGGTGAGTCCCGCGGCCGGGTGTGAGCCTGTCGGCAGGTGACAGTGCCGCAGGATCCTTCTCTTTCCCCATCCCGCGCCTCTCCTGGCTCATTGCTGCTCCTGCTCTGGTTCTCTGCTCATTCTTGTCAGGGAATCCTTTCCTGGCTCCACACAGGGCCGGGTCAGCCCCTGGGGAAGCAGGGAGGGGATGTGTTCACAGAGTTGGAACAACGGGCTCTCAGTCCAGAGGCAACCTTCTGGGGAGATGCCCATGACAATTTTGCTTCCCTTGATTCATATTAAAGGACTTGGATTTGAACTTAGATTTCAAGTTTAGACTAGATTTCAGAGACATTTTCATCCTTTTGTACACTTAGTGGGATAGAGATGGATTCGTACTTTTTTTTTTTAAATTTTTGAGACAGAATTTCCCTTGGTGGTTGAGGCTGATCTTGAAGTCACTTTGTAGCCCAGGATGGCCTCGAATTCACAGTGATCCTCCTGCCTCAGCCTCCCAAGTGCTGCCATTGCAGGTGTGCCTATCTTTTACAAGGACTCTGTGACAGTGGTCCTTTCCCCGTGTGGCTCAGGGAGCCGTGCTTATCTGAACGCGTACTGTCCCTAACCAAAGCCGTGAGGCACAGTGGCTGTGGGGCTCGTGAAATAGCGCTCTGCTGGGTTGGGGTGTGCTGCCAGTGTAAAATATACACTGGATCTTAAAAATGAATGAGAAACGTAAAATATTTCACCTGTACTTTTTGTATTGACTACAAGTTGATTGCTGTTTCATATCTATTGGGGTTAAGTAAAATGTATATGGGATTAATTTCACCCATCCCTATGTTTTTTAAGTGTGGCTGCTAGAAATTTAAAATTGCCTGAGTGGCTCCTGTTATACTTATTTTGGATGGCGATGTCCAGTTGAGTAAGAGCTTCTTTCTGTGTGGGTAAAACACAGCAGCCACCTGAACTCTGTATAAATCATTGCTCAATTCGTATTACTGGCTTCTCCTTCTTGCTGTTTTCGAGAAGGTTGGAAGACTATAAAAAGAATAGCTCAAATAGAATGTTGGTTGTATATGAAGCAGTACCTTTCACTTAAACCAGTGATGCATTTTTAAACCTAATTTATTATTTTTGTCTCCAATGCAAATTCCTTGAAGTTTGAATCATCTTTTGTATATTTGATTCCCTAGGTTTATGAGCTGTTCACGGATTTCACTTTTTTGGTAACATCCGGTCCTTTCGTTTACACGGCAATATCAGTCATTAATGTCCTCATCAACAGTAAACTCGTGCGTGACCAAACTCCCTTAATCCTGTCTGTGAAGCCTTCATTCCTGGTGCCTGAGTCCAGGTTCCAAGTTCAAACAGGTGAGAACTGAGCACCGCAGTTTTTATTTGTAAGTAGAAATTTTTTGTATATATATTTTTAAAATAGAGGATTGCTTTTAAATTTTATTTTTTGGTACCAGGAATCAAACTCAAGACCTTGCACTTGCCAGGCAGGTGTTTGTGCCACTGAGCTATATCCCCTAAATTTTATTTCTTGAAATAAAGTCTTGCTATGTTGTTTAAGATGGCCTTGAACTTCCGGGTGCCACTGTACTTGGCTTTATTATTTAACTAAAACACCAAACTTTATAGTTATGGAAAAATTCGAAGCTATACAAAAGTATAGAGAATCTGTTGATGAATCCCAATGTGCCCGCCATAGGATTCCAGCAGTTTTTAACCCCTTACCCAGACTACTACCTCTACCCCCACTCAATGCTCTCCATCATGTTATTTTCAGTGAATCTCAGGCAGTGTATTATCTCACTCAGAAATACTTCATCTTATGTCTCTAGTAGAAAAGGCCTATTGTGCACACACACACACACACACACTCTCTCTCTTTCTCTCTCTCTCTCTCTCTCTCTCTCTCTCTGTCCACATCATGCCCCCTGAAGCTAACAGTAGTTCCTTAATATCACACTGCACTTTTATTGTAAACATATACAAAAGTAGAATAACATATTACTTTCACAATCAGAATAGATGGTCTCTACCTCACTCTGATAAAAGCCATCTATGACAAACCAACAGCCAACATCATACTAAATGGACAAAAACTGAAAGCTTTCACTTTAAAATTAGGAACAGCACAAGGATGTCCACTGTCACCACTCCTATTCAATATAGTGCTGGAAACATTAGCCAGAGCAATTAGACAAGAGAGAGAAATAAAAGGAGTAAGGATAGGAAAGGAAGAAATGAAATTATCATTATTCGCAGATGACATGATACTCTACGTAGAAGACCCCAAAAACTCCACCAAGAGACTTGTAGATTTAATAACCAAATTCAGTAGCATAGCTGGATACAAATCAACACTCAAAAATTAATAGCCTTCCTGTACACAAACAACAAATACACTGAGAGAGAAATTAGGGAAACCATACCTTTCACAATAGTGTCCAAAAAAATGAAATGCTTAGGAATCAGTCTAACAAAGAAAGTAAAAGAGATCGAAGAGGATTTCAGAATATGGAAAGGTATTCCTTGCTCCTGGATAGGAAGAACCAATAGTGTGAAAATGGCCATACTCCCAAAATTGTTGTATAGATTCAATGCAATCCCAATTAAAATACCATTAATATACCTCACAGGACTAGAGAAAACATTCCTGAAATTCACCTGGAACCAGAAGAGACCTAGAATAGCAAAAGCAATCCTCGGCAACAAAGGAAAGGCAGGAGGCATCACAATCCCTAATTTGAAATTATACTACAAAGCTACTGTGATAAAATCAGCATGGTACTGGCAAAAAAACAGAGCTAAGGATCAGTGGAACAGATTAGAAGAGCAGACACAACTACAAATACACTCAGCCACCTTACCTTTGACAAAAGGGCCAAACATGTTCACTGGAAGAAAGATAGCCTCTTTAATAAATGATGCTGGAAAAACTGGCTTTCCACATGCTGAAGACTAAAATTAGATCCATGTCTATCACCATACACTAAAGTCAAAATGGATCAAAGATCTAAATATACAAACAGAAACACTGGAGGAGAGGGGCAGGGGATTTAGCTCAGCGGCAAAAGCGCCTGCCTGGCAAGCGCAAGGTCGTGAGTTCGGTTCCTGGTACCAGAGAAAAAACAAAAAAAAAAAACAAAACAAAACAAAAAAAAGAAACACTGGAGGAGAAATTAGGTAGGAATCTTGAAGATGTAGGGGTAGGCAGAGAGTTCATGAACAAAAACCAAACTGCATGGGAACTACTTCAAAGAATGAACAACTGGGAGCTCATTTTATTGAAAAGTTTTTGCAGATCAAAAGAAATCACCAACAGGGTAAAAAAAAAACCCATGAATTGGGAAAAAATTTAGCCAACTGTCCCTCAGAAAAAGGACTTCTATCTAGAGCATACAAAGATTCAGGCCCTCAAAAGTCAAAGACCCAGTCCAAAAATGGGGCTCTGAGATGAATACACACTTCTCAGATAAAGAAATACAATTGGCAAATAAGTACATGACAGAATGTCCAACATCATTGGGCATTTGAGAAATGCAGATTAAAACAATACTGAGATTCCATCTCACCCCAGAAAGAATGGCTTTAATCAAGAAATCAACCAATAACAAACGCTGGAGGGGCTACGGGGAAAAAGGAACCCTCCTCTACTGTTGGTGCAAGTGTAGGCTGGTGAAACCACTGTGGAACTCAGTGTGGAGATTACTCACAAAACTAGGATTAGAGGTCCCACTTAACCAAGCTATTCCCCTTCTGGGTATTTTTTCAGAAAACCTGAAAACGTCATACCACAGTGATATATGTGCACTCATATTTATAGCAGTGCAATTTGTCATAGCTAAATCTTGGAAACAACCCAAATGCCCATCAACTGAGGAATGGATAAAAAGATGTGGTATTTTTATACAATGGAGTATTGCTCAGCTATAAAAAGATAAACTTGAGGTTTTTATAGGTAAATGAATGCAACTAGAGACCATACTCAGAAATGAGATAAATCAGACCTGCATGTGTAAACATCATATTGTCTCCCTCGTATAAAAACCTGAAAGAGTAAATAAAACTCAAAAGGTACAATAGATGTTGTGAAAGGGAAAGAAACTGCACAAAGGGAAGGAACAACTGCGATAAGAGAAAGAAGAGAAGGAAAGAAAGAAGAGAAAAAAATACATATGTATATACAAGGATAGCTGGGGTAATTGTACTGCTGATGTCTATTGCTTTATTGAAAGGAACAGTTAATTTTTTTGACCAATTTTGCATGCTTATATCTGGTAATCTGAACAACTAATTTGAAGACAGCAATATGCAATATAACAACCATTGTTGAATTCCTACCATTTTTTTTTTTTTTTTTTTTTTTTTTTTTTGGTTTTTCTCCGGTACCAGGAACCGAACTCACGACCTTGCGCCTGCTAGGCAGGCGCTTTTGCCGCTGAGCTAAATCCCCAGCCCCGAATTCCTACCATTTTGTTTAGTGAAGCTCTATATCATTTCTAATGTTTTTGAATTATTTTTTATTTTCTTTAATTGTTCAGTCAATCTTGCAGTCTTACATCTGGTAATCTCAGCAACTTCATTGAAGATAACAATATGTAGTATAACTATTCTTGTTAATTTTCTACCATCTTGTTTGGAAGTTCTGTATCGTTTTTATTGTTTTTGTGTTTTGTCTTTCTCTTTGTTGTTGGTATTGTTTATCTTTCTCTTTAAAATAAAAAAAATTACTTTCGCATGTGCTCATCACGAAGCTTAAGAAAAAAATCAAGACTTTACCAGTTTTGTTTCATCTCTCCCCCACAGGCTTTTTTTTATGAAGATGTGGGAGTGTTTTATGGCAATACCAGAGACAATGTCATTTCACCAGTAAATATATAAGAATTAATCTCTTATGGATATATATATATATATAATATATACACACACACGCACACACATATATATATATATTTGAAGTGTGTTTCTTGCAATGGTTAGATTCTTAAACTAAGAATTTTTCTGTTTTAAAACAATGCCCATCACCTTCATCTTGCCTGAATTAATTTGGTACAGAGTTGGCTCTCTGCATGCCAGTGAGATAACACATAGACGATGACCCACCCATGGCTTGGGAGCAGCTGGGTAGCTCTGCCTGTCGCTTGCCACCCCAGGAAGTAGTTGAGCAGTTTCTCAGAGACATGGTCCACCCCAGCCCTGAGACCCAGACAGGCAGCATACCACTTCCCACAGCCATGGGAGACAGCTGGTTAGACCATCCTGAGCAAGTTGTCCCTCAGAGGCCCTGCAGGTCACCCTTGGAGCCCTGGGACACTGACAGGCGCCCCACTAGTCTGCAGTGCATTCAGGCTCCTGTGTGGCTTCAGACACTGATCCACTAGCAGCAAGCTGCAGTACACCCACCTGGACCCCCAGGTGGGCCTCATGCAAACTATGGAACCTGAGATGTGCCTCACAGCTGGTAGTGCAACCTCACAACCCCTGAGCCTAGGTCACCAGGCCATCTGAAGATGGTGCTGATGTTGATTGTAGCTAAAGAACCTGTATGGACATCAACTTAAAACACCTACCTGGAACCAAAGCCACATGGCTTTTCCAACAAACACCCTAGGACACATTGCCAGGAGGAAGTCATTCATTAGCAAAGCCATCCTGTACACAGAAACATCAGTGTAGGGACATACTAAGCTTGGAAAAGAAATGTAAAGTGATACCTTCAAAAGGAACACTCTGTAGCAGTAGACCTGAAAGAAAAAGAAATCACTGAATTACCTGAAAAAGAACTTAATAATAATAATAATAATAATAATAATAATAATAATATTTGGTTTTTCTGAGACAGAGCCTCACTATGTAGTCCAGTCTGGCCTTGAACTCATGGCAATCCTCCTGCCTCAGTCTCCTCAGTGCTGGGACTACAGGCATGTGCCACTCCACAGCTGGCTCTCAAAATCATGATTTTAAGGAAACTTAATAGGATACAAACAATTCAGTGAAACTAGGAGGACAATTAGGAATGGGAGATTCAGCAGGAAGTTAGATATTATAAAAAAGAACAAGTCACAGAGCTAAAGAACACACTAAGTAAAATAAAAAATATATATATAATTGAGATCTTCAACAGCAAAATGGGCGAGGCATAAGAAAAAATTTCTCAGCTTGAAAATAGTTTTCTGAAATGAGCTAGTCAGACGAAAAACAAACAACCCCTCCCCCATAAATTAAAAGAATTAAAAAAGCCTTTGAGACATACAGGAGACCATGAAGTGTGGAGACATCCACCTGATTGGGTTCCAAAGGAGAGAAGAAAAAAAGGCATAGAAAAACCAGTTCAGGGGAATACTGCTGAAGACATTCCAGGTCTGGGCAAAGATACAGATATCCAGGTCTGAAAGCTCAGAGGACACCCTCATAGAGTCACCTAGAAAGATTTTCTTTGAGGCAATGTATATTATAGTCAAACAGCCAAAAGTACAAGGCAAAGCAAAAATTCTAAAAAAACAACAGAAGTATCAAGTCCTATACAAGGGAATGCCCATTACACCAACAGCAGACTTCTCAGGTCAATGGAGAAGGGAATGATACAGTTACTTCTGAGACGAAAAAAGAAAAAAGCCAAAATTTATTGGAAATGTTAGCTTGCCTTGCAGAATACTCATACAAGTCACATGCAACCCAAGGTTTTCCTCTACATGAAAATTACACAACATTGTTATGAGTGACCATCCCTTCATAAACAAAGCCCCCAAGAAACTGTACAAAAGTCATTTACTTTAACAGTATAAAAGCTTTACATGAAAAACTCACAGCAAACATCATACCGAATGGGGAAAAGCTACAACTTTTGCCTTTAAGATTGAGAGCAACACAAGGATGTCTGCTTTTACCACTTCTATTCAGTATAGTTTTGGAAAGCTTAGCCAGAACTACAGGCAAGAAAACAAAACAAAGAGTGTCCAGATAGGAAAGGAGGAAGTAAAAATGCCCTTGTCTGCAGATAACATGATTTTATCTGTAAAAAAATCTGAAGACTGCACACACACACACACACACACACACACACACACACACACTCCTGTTAGAATTAACAAATGAATTCATACGATTGTAGGATATAATATAAACATATATAAATTGTAGGTGTTTAAATACACCAAAAATAAAATCGCTGATGAAGAAATCAAGAAAATAGTCTCATTCACGAGAAGTGACAATGACAACGACAACAACAGCACCCCAAAACCCAAGCAGAAAACTTCTAGGACTAAATTAAAGCAAGGGAAGGCGTGATCTCTACAGTGAAATTTACAAAACACCAATGAAAGAAATTAAAGGAGACGCTCGCAAAATGGAAATGTATTCCATGTTCATGAATTGGGAGACTTGCTATAATTAATATGTCCACACTACCCAGAGTGATCTACAGATTTAATGTAATTCCTATCAAAATACCAGACATTCTTCACAGAAATAGAAAGCCAAACCAAACCAAACCAAAACCAAAACCTTGTAAAATTTGCACGGAGCCACAAAAGACCCAGAATAACCAAGGCAATCCTGAGCAAAAAGAACAAAACTTCGAAACATACTATAAAACCATTGCAATAGAAACACAGAGTATTGTGTGAAAGAGAAATTATACATCAATGGATCAGAATAGAGAATTAGACCCATGTGTTTGCACCAACTGATTTTTGACAGAGGGAGTTAAAAACATATATTGGAGAAAGGACAGTCTTGTCAATAAAAGAGCAAATTATCTTCTTGGAGAGAAAGGAAGGGAATTGGAATCTATATTCAAAAGACAGAAACTATCTTGTACTGTATACAAAAGTTAACTCAAAATGGATCAAAGACAGGAATGTGAGACCCATAGCTGTGAAATAATGCAAGAAAACATTGGGGAAATGCTTTAAGACATTGGCCTGGGCAAAGATTTATTGGGTACGACCACAAAAGCACAGCCAATGAAAGCAAAAATTGACAAACGGGGTTACCTTAAACTGAAAAGTTTCTATACAGTAAAAGAAACTGCCAGAGAAAAGAGACTGCCTACAGAATGGGAGAAAGTATTTTCAGACGATTTGTCTAACAGGAGATTCATGTCAGAATGTATAAGGAATTTAGCAAAAGGAAGTCAACAGCAGAACCTCAAGTAATCCCATTAAAAAATGGGTAACTGACCTAAATAGACATTTCTCAAAAGAGGATCTACAAATGGCCAGAAATATATGAAAGATGTTCAGTCTCACTAATTATCAGAGAAACGCAAATCAAAACCACAATGAGGAATCTTGCCTCCATTTTGGTTATTGTGAAAAAACAAAACAAAATAACCAATGCTGGCGATGGGTGGAATGGGGAACTCTTCCCTGTTGAGGAGGAAGGGAAGGTAAACTAGCACAACCATGATGGCAAGCACTATGAAGATTCCTACCATATGGATCAGGAATCCCAGTCCTGGATATATATCCAAAGGAATTGGAATCAGTATGTCCAAAAGACATCTGCACTCACGTGTTAAATTGCAACTGTATTCACAGTAGTCAAGATGTGCAGTCAGTGTAGGTGTCCGCTGACAGGTGAATGGGTTAAGAAAATACGGTGTGTATACACAGCAGAATATCATTCAGCCACAAAGAAGAGTGAATTCCTCTCATCCGCAGCAATGTGGATAGAGAACTGGAGGACATTGCATTATGTAAAATAACTCAGGAAGAAAAAGCCAAAGATCACATTCCCACATACATATATGTTAACAAGCAGATCCCAAAGAAGGAGAACGTAGAGACCAGGAAGGGTGTGGGGAAGGATCACTAACATCTGATCACTAACATAATATTCATGAATTGAAATGTTACTTTGTATCCCCTAAACATGTACAATTATTACGTGTTCATTAAAAACAAAAATATATTTTAAAAGATTATCATACAATAGAACACTTGAACCTGTGCTTTGGAAGAATTAGCCGATTGCAGTGCTGGTCTCTTCCCTCCCTTCATTCTTGAATCCTTAAGGAGCACCTTGTTCACGGGGCTTTATTGCTGTCCTTCTTTTCAGTACTTCAGTTTGTGCCTCCGAGTGTGGATACCGGCTTCTGCAACTTCACCCAGCGCCTGGAGAAAGGCCTAATGACAGCTCTGTTTGAAGTGAGAAAACACCAGCAGGGCACATACAACCTCACCGTGCAGGTGAGGATGCCACCGAATGCAGCACAGAACGCTTTGTCCTTTAAAAGAGAAATGGTTCCACTGTGCTTCTTTCTCATTGTGTTTCATCCTTATTCCCTCCACTGGAGGAAATCCAGTTCATCTGGGCCCGGTTGATGTCCTTCTGTGGTGTGGTGTGTCCACCCAGCGCGAGTGGGCTGAGCCTCTGTGGAGATTGTAGAGCAGCGGGTATCCCGGGAGCTCAGGGGCGGAGGAGCCCATGGGAGGAGGACCATGTGCAGGAGATTCAAGACATCAGGAAGAAAATGGTACTCAGTAGGGGAATGAGCCAACATACTGGGGTTTTCATACAGCTTGAGTATGAAAATGCATATTCAAAATGCATGGGGCAGGAAGTGTTTCAAATCTGGGAATTTTTAGATTTTGGGAATATTTATATAGACTTCATTGCTTGAGCTTCCATAGTGTGAAAATCTGAAGTTCTCTAAAGTCTGAAACCTTTGAACAACACACTGGTACTCAAAGAATTACAGCAAAGGTGCTTTGGATTTTCAGAGAAGGGATGCTGTGTTCTGGAATAAAGGGAGGCAGAGGAGAGGATTCTGACCCAAGAATTGCCTTTGTATGTCTTGGATGGAAACTTGATATTTTTATATCTTTGATTTTTGATCCCTCTACATTCTTTGCTTTGTCCTTTGCGATGCGTGGGAACTAGACTTTGGCACTTCTTTTTTGTTGGTGGTTTTTTTTTTTGGTTTTTGGTTTTTCTCCGGTACGGGGAACCGAACTCACGACCTTGCGCTTGCCAGGCAGGCGCTTTGCCGCTGAGCTAAATCCCCAGCCCCGACTTTGGCACTTCTGAATTTGCCTTCCATCTTTCCTTTTTGGGGGGCTACTGGCAATCAAACACAGGAACTTGCACTTGCTAGGTGTCTTTCTTATTTTTGTCCTTATATTTTCCATATCTTTTTGTTGTCTGTTTTACTGATTTTCTACACCCTACCCTGCAGGTCTTCAGCTGTGGCTGTTATGAAGTTGACTCCTTCTGTTGAGTTTTCTTCAGTAATCGTTTTATTTCCTTTTTCTCTGCAGCCTTTCCTGTGATGGTGCAGGGCTGCCTCCAGCATCTCGGAGAGCAGTAACTAGGACTTTAAACAATCTGCTTCCATTTCTGACCTTAGCTGTGTTTTCTCTGTAGTCCTCTGTCCCTGCATTGATCTCGGTGCTTTGCTTTGTGCTGCTAGTTACCTGTAAATGGGTGAAGATCACTGATTGGCTGCTCGTTAGAGATGCAGAATCAGTATGTTAATTTTGGCCAGTGGTCCAGCTTTCCCCTTCAGCCATGGGGCCCATTTCTGCGTCAGCCTTGTCCCCTGATGGGAGACTTCATGGGTGCTCTGGCAGGGTGTGTGGGCACAGGCTTTCTTCTCGCTGCAGAGTGTGCAGGGCCAGGCCAAGGAGGTGTGCAGGGCATGGGCGCTACTGAGGGTTCAGGGCAGAGCCTCCTTTCTTTCCTTTCCCTCTTTGTCTCTTGTGTACCCATGTGCACACTGGAGTTTACCTGTCTCTGCCTCCTTCTTCCTTGGGATCTGGACCCGTGGGAGCCGTTCAGGGGCTCTTCAGGGAGAAGATGTGTGCAGCTGCTAGGCCTGTGCCAGCCTGGGTGTGCAGTGGGGGGTGAAGAGGAGGAGACTGACTCAGACCTTGGGCCTGCCGAGTTTGAATTAATTCTGCTAATTAGGGCTGGGCTCTGGAGCCCGTGCCGCCGACCTGAGTTTCCTCTGCTCTCTGCCCGGACCTCTCCCGGCCCCTGTGTGTGTGGGGCTCCCGGCTGTGCTGTGGTCTAAGCTTGTGTGTGTTTTGGTCTTGCTTCCCTCTGTTCTGGTTTATTTCATTATGATCCTGCCCTTTCTCCATCTTCCAGAAACTTGACAGCGTTTTTGGATTTCTTCTGAAATTCCCAGCACTATTGTGGATTTTACCCCTTTGTTCAGTTTACTGTTATTTCAGGAGATCTGAGGTGGAAGCAGAGGGAGAATATGTATAAATACATGTGTATGGTTCATCACTTAAAACATAAAAAGCATTTTCAATAAGTCGAGTGTCGAAAGTCTTGTGAAAGGGAACCAGGTTACACAGCCAGTTTCTCTTTCTTGAGGAAAACTTAACCACCTTTTTTAAAAAAAAGGGGATCAGCGAACTTGGGAAAGAGAATTCCTCAGGCTGTCAGCTCAGTGCTTTGTTTCTGAAGTTTCTTTTTTTTTGGTTTTTGGGTTTTTTTTCCAGGTACCAGAAATTGAACTCATGATCTTGTGCTTGCCACGCAGGCGCTGTGACGCTGAGCTAAATCCCCAGCCCCGCCAAAGTTTCTTCTGACTTCCTTCTTTCAGGTCTTGAATGTCACCGTGGGCTCAAGGGTGGCCCCCCGCCGGGGCCCGGTCAACATCGTCTTCGCTGTTAAAAGCGCACAGGGGTTTGTGAACGGCTCGGAGGTGAGCGAGCTGCTCCGGAACCTGAGCGTGGTGGAGTTCAGCTTCTACCTGGGGTACCCGGTGCTACAGATTGCAGAACGTGAGTTCCACACCCCTGGGGGGGCAGGTGGCTTGGGTATCACAGTCAGTGGACTTCTTTTTTGAAAATATTTTTTTAATTTTTAAAAACACTTGAATGTCTTAGAGCACTTTTGGGGTCAAAGCAAAAATGTTACGAAGGCATGGAGATTTCCCCTGCACCCCGCCCCGAAGCGGCCGCTCCCGTCTCCAGTTCCCCGAGAGTGGCCGTCTGTTACAGCCTGTGAAGCTGCGCACTGTCATCAAAGCCCATAGTTGATGTTGGGCTCACTCTTGGTGGTGTATCCACCGTGGAAGCATCCTACAGGGTGGTCTCACAAAGATCTTTCTTATAGAGGAAGTGTTTGATTTAAGTCCAGAGTATGGTCAGACGGAATTGGAACTTCCCAGATTCCAACCAGGGTGGGCCTTCGGAGCCCTGCTCAGGCACTGTGCCTCCCTGACTTTTGCTTTTGAGAGTAAAAAGGTGCTATTAAAAAGTACTCCAAGCCTAAGCATAGTGGGGCATTCCTGTCACCCCAGCTACTGGGGAGGCTGAAGCAGGAGGATCTTGAGTTCAGAGCTAGCCTGGACAACTTAGCAAGACTTTGTCTCAAAAAGGGAAAAAAAAAAAAGAAAAGAAAAGGCTGACCATATAGCTCAGTAGTGGAGTGTTTGCATGGCACATCTGAGGTTCTGGGTTCAATCTCCAGTACCACAAAAAACAGATGAACAGGGTAAAAAATAGCAAATGAACAAATCCAAAGCTCCAAACAAAAAGAAGTACTTCAGTTTTGGAAGAGGCTAAGGTATAGGGCAGAGGACAGATCAGGGATAATGGTAGGTACAGAAGGGACTGCAAAGGGGGGCCAGCAAGGGGTGGCTTTTGGGGTGACAGGACTCCCTGTGTCCTCCCTGAAGTGGTGGGTGTGTGACTGCCTGCATTTCTCAAAACAGGGAAAACCGGATGCCAGAGGGGGGAATTTTACTGCGTATAAACTTAAAAATAAAAAATAACAATGGAAATGAAACCTTTCATCCTGGTGGAAGTGGTTAGATTCACAGGGCTGCTGGAGGGGTTACAGGGGGAGGGGGAAATGGTCTCTTCAAAAATAATAGATTCCAGAGTTGAAATTGAGGGGAAAAAAATTCTTTTCAGAATGGAGATGTAATGTTTTTCAGGGCATTGTTAATAAAAATTTAAAAACCTGTAACATATAAGAGCAGACAGGGAGGAAGCTATTATT
This sequence comes from Chinchilla lanigera, assembly GCF_000276665.1. Classification (NCBI taxonomy): domain Eukaryota; kingdom Metazoa; phylum Chordata; class Mammalia; order Rodentia; family Chinchillidae; genus Chinchilla; species Chinchilla lanigera. Next base: position 4,088,061 of record NW_004955494.1, read on the forward strand.
TACATACGTCTCAGTGTAGTTCGGCTAAAATCAACGTGTGCTGGGCAGCAGGGGTGCGCTGTGAGTGTCAGCGGGCAAGCCAGGACATGTTGTCACTTTATCCCCAGTCATTGTGGGGAAGGCCTGGGGCTCTGAGGGGACAGGGTGTGGACATGTTGCCCTAGAACAGGGACATGCATGGACCTGAGTGTGACCCCTCTGGGAAGCGGTATCCGTGGTTCCCTTTTATCCTTCTCCCCCAGACACCATGCACGCAGAAACCGCTCCCTTCCCCAAGTCCTCACACGGGTCGACCTTCTGTCCCTGCACAAGGAGAGCAAAACGTAGTGGGGAGCACAGTTTGCTGTGACTTACGGTGCGTCCCCTGGAACACCTGCCTTTGTGACCGGTGCTGATGTTTTTCTTGCCAATTTCCCCCCTCCCTGACTTTCCTTTGTGCAGCCTTCCAGTACCCACAGCTCAACTTATCTCAGTTACTGAAGTCCTCCTGGGTCAGAACAGGTACGTTTCACTTAAGTAATGTTTTAAGACCGTTAAGAATAAGAAGTCTGTTTGGGTCTTTGGAGAAGGACCCGCCTTTCCTGTTGACTAAAATCAGGGCAAAATGTACTTTACATTCTTGGCAAAAAATGAACGAGAAAAGGATTCAAATGGGCTGTGGGAGTGTGTCCCATGGAGTTATGGCACAAAAAGAATTAGTCTTCTGTGAAACTCATACATCAAGTGCGGGGCAGAGTCTCTCTGGGAGGGACAGCTCTTGACCCAGAACAGGGTGAGGTTCAGAAGCAAAGATCTTTTTCCCCTAAAACTTGTTGGTGTGGCTTTCTAAGGGTGATGAAGGTAGCTTGGCAAGCCATCTTGGGGCCTGGGCAGATGCCCTGAGCAAGTGTGCTGCAGAGAAGGACCGTCTGATCCGGTTCCTGGAAGCCCAATGAGCTGCACCGTGCCTGGTCATGCGGGGGAGAGATCACCACTTGTGGGACCCCCAAAGCTTACAAATTCCTACTTTACATATTACCTCCCATGCCAGGGCCCACCCCTTTGCATGCTGCCTGGGTCCCATCTGCCAGATAATTGTCATAGTGATTAAGAGACTTGCCCGTGGTCTTGTCACAAGAGGACTGCAAGTAGTTGTGGCTGAAGGGCGTTTGCTGTTTCCCCCTTGCCTGAGTGGATAAGTGGATCATCTCTCTAGATGATCTCATCTAAGGCAGATAGCAGAAGATAGGCAGACACCCTTTCCTCAAATTAGTTTGCAAGTCTGTTTTAAGGCAAGATAGGGACTGCGGCTGCTTCCAGAAGTTCTGAGATTAGTGCAGGCACAAGTGTTTGATCCGGTGTGAACACTGCCTCAGAGCGCCTGCAGGGCTGAATTCCTGCGGCTTCTGGACACCTCTGTGTGCAACACTCACCGGGGAGCTGCAGCTGAGAGGACGGGGCTTCCTGGACCCTCCTCACCCTGTCTGTGGCGTTTCTGTCCATGTTAACGTTTCCTCTAAAGGCATTAGTTTTACACACGCGCACACACACACGCACACACACACATATGCACACTCACACACCTCCCTTCTCCTCTGCACCGCTGACTTGCTTTGGGTGCCGTGTGTTCCCTGTTGACCGCAGTCCTCCTGGGCGTCGTGGAGAAGCAGCTGCAGAGTGAGGTGTTCCAGGCGGAGATGGAGCGCAAGCTGGCGCAGCTGCTCAGCGAGGTGCCCGCCCGGAGGCGCGTGTGGAGGAGGGCCACGGTGGCCGCCGGCAACAGCGTGGTGCAGGTACTCTCGGGGGAGGGGCGGAAGAGACCGAAAACCTGCTGTTTTACCCTGCAAGGGGGAAATACCAGCGGAAGGTTTGATCTGGACAGGAAGCAACTGATATGGCAGCAGTGTGGGAGTCAACTGGAGTCCAGGAAAATATTAACCGGACCCGTACGAAGTGGTTGGTTTAACCTTAGACCCTTAGAACACAGTGGAAGACCTGTTTACAGGTTCCCATATGATCACATGACCTTTACCAGAGAGTAGTTTTTTAATTACCAAACAATATAGCCAAATGCGAAGTCTGAAGTATCACTGATGACATTGTAGAGGTGAATCATCTGGAAAAGACCAAGAAATGAAAAGAGGGTTTCTTTCTCTCTCTTTCTTTCTTTCTTTCTTTCTTTCTTTCTTTCTTTCTTTCTTTCTTTCTTTCTTTCTTTCTTTCTCTTTCTTTCTTTTCTTTCTTTCTTACTCTTTTTCTTTCTTCTTTCTCTTTTTCTTTCTTCTTTCTTCTTCTTTCTTTTCTGTTTCTTTTATTTGGTTTTTTGAGACAGGATCTTGCTGTATAGTTCAGGCTGGCCTTGAACTCTCTGCGATCCTCTTGCTTCAGACTCCTGGATGTTGGGGTTACATGCCCTGCCAGGGGTGATGCTTTCTGCCCTTTGTCCTAGCATTTCACCCCCTCCACCCCTGCCAACCCAGTTGCCTCCTGTTTCGCAGATCTTCACTGTGGTAAATTCGAGGCAGGTTGCAAAAGACAGAGTTGTTTGAATTGAAAAGTGACCCATTTTACAATGTACACTCCCAGGAGGCCAGAGGTTAGGGCTGTGACTTATTCCCATCTTCTCATGAATGTTCTAGATTTTTTTTTTCTCTACCAACCGCAGACTTGGAGGGCCAGGAAAATGAATGCCGTGTTTAGAGCTGTGACATCCCAGTGCCAGGACACAGGGTGAAGCTCAGAGGTGCTGGGTGGGGCTGGCAGAAGGTGTGGGAGGTGGGAGGTGTAGAGCACTGGAGAGAAAATGCCAAAGTGACACTGGGGAGGACCGGGGTGGCAGCTTTGTCTAGAATTGACATCCTCATCCACCAACATCTTCACTGAACTTTTCCCTCTTACTGTGACACTCTGCTCCCCCTAAAGTCATTCCTTTGCCAGATACAGACTCTAGAGAAATGTGCAGACTTAATAATCATTGATAGGAATCATTCAGCAAACAGGCGCAAAACAAAGAATACAAAATAAAATGAATTATGAAAGCTTTGCCTTATTCAATCGCCCTTGGCTTTATAGAGCTCAGAGTCTGAGAGTGGTTAATTTATACACATAAAGAAACTGTAGGAAGGCTGGGCATGGTGATGCATACCTGTAATCCCAGCACTCAGGAGGCTGAGGCAGGAGGATCATTGCAAGTTCGAGGCCAGCCTAGGCTACAAAGTGAGCTCAACTCCAGCCTGAACTGCGTAGCAAGACCCTGTTGCAAAAAGACAGGAAAAAAGAAAAAAAAAAAAAAAAAAAAAAAAGAAAGAAACTGTAGGGCACTATTAAACTGTGTACTGAGAGACCAAGGTGAGGTGTGAACTTAAGACAGAAATACAGCCCAGGTAGGCAAGTTGCTCTCAAATCACATTCTGCTCTTCTTTCTTCTCAGTGACCGAACATGAAGGTGTAGACAAGGAATCATATAGAGTAGTACAGGGCCCCCTATCACGTCAGTGTGAAAGTGTCACCAACCTAAGTGTTCAGCGGTTGGGGAATGGATAAATAGTAACCCTTCACATGTTGGAATATGATGCAGTCTTTTTAAAAAAAATTAGTGAGTGATATATGAGAAAATGATGAAATGAAGAGAAGCCACAAAAGGATACATGCAGTATCATCCAAAAGTTAGTACAGAGTTCCTGGGGAAAAGGATGCCAACATGCTTATAGTGCTTTTATTAGTTGAATTTCAGGGCATTCGCATTTTCTTCTTTATACTTTTTTTTGCATATGTTTTTCAAAGTTTCTCCACATGGGCCATATAATGTCAATAGTGAGCATGTGATTTTGGTCAGAAACTGATTTTGTTTTTTGCTTGCTTGTTTTGTGGTGCTGGGGATCAGGTCTCCGGCCTGCGAGGCAAGGGCTGTACCACTGAGCTACATGTCCAGCCCCAGAACCTGGTTTCAAGATGAAATTGAAAATGGCACAAAGTGGTGACCCTGGGATGTCATGGTTCCAGATGTGAGTCTGAATTGCAGTCACGCAGAAAGGTGCTGGAATTAGACTTTCTGATGTTACTCTGAGACTGGACGAGCTTGTAGAGTCTTTCATCAAGGTGGCTATGATTTCTACAAGAAGAAACTGTACTTTCTAAATTTATGAGAACCTTTTAATAGAATGGTGGAGGGATGGGTAGATAGGGTCCACTAAATCTCCAAGAGCCCTCTGACAGTGCTTCATTCTAAAGCCAAGAACACATGGCTGTAGCACGTAGTGGGGCAGGGGTAGGTGGCTGGGGAGTAGCTGTGGTTGGGAAACTGGCCTCAAAACACCAAGCAAAGGACAGGACGGAGGATGAACAGCGCACATTCTTGAGGGGTTGGAGTTCGTACCTGCATCATGAAGGGTCTTTGGATGAGATCTTGAAGGAGTTCACGGTGCAATCAGGAAATTGCCAGAAGTTTTCCCATGGCCAAGGTTGGGCTCAGCTGCTATTCCCAGAGTGCAGGGCAGTGTCACAAAAATATGTATGGGTAGAGAAGTAGCAGCTGCGTTTTTCCAACAGCAAATGTACAGATCAAAAATTCAAGTTGCATGTGTCAGATGAAGCATGTGTTGGCCCTTTTCTCAGACCCTGAGCTGTGTGTTTTGCTGGAGTCTAGAGAGGCAAAAAAAAAAGATTACGTGCTTTTAAGAGAAATGGCAACAAAATAAAAATGATGTTTTCATGCAGTACTTAGTATGCCAAGCGTACTGCATTCTAAGTATGATGCGAGAGGATTGTCCTATAACACACACACACACACACACACACAGAAATTTGGGGGGAAATCAGAGCTCTAGCTGGCCCACAGCACAAGAGCACAAACTTTGGGAGTTTATTGTGTCTGGAGACATTGTGATTGTCACCTTGGGTGGTGTAGGGAGGGGTGGGTGCTACTGGCCTGTGGTGGGTGGAGAACAGGGATCCTGCTGATATCCTACCATGCTCCTTCCTGCAAGATCTGTCTACCCAGAGTAGCTGTGCCTCTGAGGTTTTGGGAGGAAGCAGTGCTTATTAGTTCAAGAATGGATTAGGAATAACCATTTGTAGGTGGAAGGATAGCGTCTTGTGACACGGTAGCCTGTTGGGGCTTCTTGGTGACAATTCCAGGCTGCCTGGATATGTTCTGTGTGTCCCGCTGGCCCCATGGTCTTGGAGAAGTTGCTGGGTGGGACAAAGCACGTTTATATTCTGCACAGGGGCACTGTCATGTATGATCTCTTTTCCTGCCGAGGAGAGCCCGTGTGATCCAGGGTGCTGGCGTAAGGAGCTTATGAGGGCTGGAATCGTTCCTGGCAACACAGTCCGGATTCCGTGACCCGAGAAAGGGTATATGGAAACATGAGCTCCTTCCACGCTAACTGCTAACGGCTGCTGTGGTCTCTCAGGTAGTGAATGTGTCCCGGCTGGACGGGGAGGACAACCCTGTGCAGCTCATCTACTTTGTGGAGGATCAGGATGGAGAGAGACTCAGCGCTGTCACGTCCTCCGACCTGATTAACAAGATTGACCTCCAGAGAGCAGCCATCATCTTGGGCTACCGGATTCAAGGCGCTCTTGCCCAGCGTAAGTTTGGAAGTGTATTGTCGGCACTGTTCTGACAGTGAGCTCTGAATGTATAGTATTCCAATGCGGGTACAGTAAATTTGTGTCTACAACCCTTATGAACAGGCACTATACAAAGTTTTTTTTTTTTTTTAGTTCTGGGGATCAAACTCAGGTGCTTTGCCATTGAATTACATCCTTATCCCTTGTTTTATTTTATTTTATTCTATTTTTTTGTTTTGAGACAGTTATGCTAAGTTGCTCAGGCAAGACTTGAACTTGCAATCCTCCTGGCTCGGCCTCCCTCATTGCTGGAATTACAGGTGTGAGACTGACCTAGGGTGCCTGTTGTTGAAGTTCTTTTGCTGAGACTTTCTTTATCACACAGTTCACTTGCTTATTGTGGTGGCCACTCAGCATTCTGTATCCACAGTGTTGTAGTGAGTTACAGTATCCGATATCAACTTTTTTTTTGAGGCCGAATCTCACTATGTGGTCCCGGCTGGCCTTGAACTCACTATGTAGCCCAGGCTGGCCTCAGATTAATGGTAATCCTCCTGCCTCAGCTTCCTGAGTGCTGGGATCAATTTTAACATCCCTTCTCCAATGCCCGTGCTATTTCTCTTTTAAAAACTTTGTCTTAGGTAAAATAAGGTGCTTGTTTTGCTTTTATTCCAAAATCCTCTGTGTCATATTCAGGTCGATGGTGGGGACAGTGAGTCATACAGGAAGCTGGGAGGTGCACTCTGGGTTTATTGGCTTCCTTCGGGGTCTGCAAACACAAAGAAATCCTTGATCCTCACCCTTTCCAGTCCTGCCTCTCTCCCACCCTGTCCTCACACTGCTCCACAGTCCAGAAAGAGGTATTTTGCTGCTTTTTTATTATTGTTGGAAGGGACCTGGCTTCTGCCCGCCGGGTGGTGACTGCTCCCAGGGCCTCTTTTCCACCTTTTCAAATTTTGGATGCACGTTCCAAACGAAGGAAAAGGGGAGGCACGAGGAGCACATTTCTCCAGCGAGACCTTTCTGAACCTGCCTGCTGTTGTACCATGGATACTTCTCCTCCCTGGCCCTTGTGAGAGCACAGCGAAACTTGCTTTCGACCAGAAAGGGCTCAGGCAATGTCTCAGCATCTGAGAATCCTGAAAAAGTGTACTGAGACTGTGCAGGAGACAGAGCAGTTTTGAAAAAATGACAGCTTCCAACTTATCCTCGGTAGCACGGGGAAGCGGGGAGGTGTTCTTTCCCCATTTGGTGGGAGAGGAAGGGAGAGCGTGGACGAGAAGCATTTATTTGTGATTCAGTGGCACAGGAGTATTCTTTTCCAAAGTGGCGAGTGCGAAGCCGCAGTGCAAGCACTGCCTGCCGTTGTGTTGTGTGTGGCGGTCCTGATCGTCAGAGGCCTCCCTCCGCTCCACACCTTGAACAAGGCTGGCTTCAGCCAGATAAGGGCGCCCTGTGAGCCTCCTCCCATCTGGTCTTGTCCCTCTCCTTTCTCATTTTGCATTGGAAACCACACGGGCAACAACTCCGGGACTTCAGGGCCGGCGGTAGAAGGAAGCCTCAGCCAGCGCCAGGTGGCTTCGGGGATGCTGGTGTCAGGACCTAGCTTTCCCCCATCTCTGCCTCTCTAATGCTTTATTAGGTTAGAACTAAGCGTACTATCTCTCCACTCCCTGGTTAATGCTGTCATTGCCTTAATGTTGTCAGTTGTTTTGTGCAGGATGAGCTACAAATATAAATTAAATCCAGGCTAAATTTTAAAATACCAGTTTTTCACACTTAGTCACTTTCTCCCATGTCTCCTGTAGCCTCTGCTGTACCTTCTGCCTGTCTTGTAGTCTGTGTGGTGGAGAATGCTTCGCTCTCGCTGTGGTTCTCTCAGCATGTACCTGCCCCAAGAATCTTTCCAGTTACTGTGTCTTCAAGCAGAGACGCTTGGCCCCCAAGGCAGGGATTAGCCATGGCAGGATGTGAAGGAGCATAAGACTGTCCCTGCCCAGATGGCTAAGATGTACGCAAACAGAGCAGACTTGGCATCAGCAGATTAATGTGCAGAGTGGTGCAGTGTATCAAGCTGTTAAATTTATGTAATAAGAATTTTAAAAGAACAATAAGGCACCATCTACAAAACAAAGACAAGAAGAACAAAAGACTAGATACAGAAGATATTGGTATTGTTAGGAAGCAGCCATAAGGGATAAGAAGTTTGGGTGGAAGGAGGGGTTTTGGGATTACATAACTGGGTCTGAAGGAGAGAAGCACTGAGGCTTATGGGAAGCGCTGAGGCTTATGGGAAGCGCTGAGGCTTATGGGAAGCACTGAGGATTATGGGAAGCTGAGTCTGGGGGAGGAGGAACTCAGGACACAGAAGACACAGGGCCCCAACCTGGGAGCAGGGGTGGGCAAGGAGCCAGTGAAGTAAATTTGGGGCAGGATTGTCTAGGATGTGAAAGATGAAGGGGCTGAGTAGGGGTGGGTGGGGAGTGGCAGATTCCAAAGGAGTAAGATTTACTTGCATCTAGTTAAAAAGTCGACATTGGTGCCTTAAAGCAGTTTCCATTAAAGTGCGTGTTTCAAGGGTTCAGAGAAGGCTGCAGAAGAGGAACTGAAGGTAGTGCCCACGAACCGAGGGTTAGGACTTCAGCTCCAACCTCAACGTTCCCTTGAGAAAAATTTCAGGATCACCTTGATTATATATAAAAAATTGTTGTAAAATATATGTAGCATGAAACAGACCATTTTTACCACTCGTAACTGTGTAATTCAGTGGCATTAATAGCCTCCCCAGTGTGATTGCCTTTGTGCTCACTCTGTATCACATTGGTTGTTCCTTTTGGTGTACAATGCTAACAGTACCCAGCATTAGAACATTATTTAGTGATTTGTTTCCCCAGTGATTCCCTCTTCCCTCACTAGAATCTGTGCTCCTTTTGTTTTATTTTGTTTGTGACAGAGTCTCTCTATATAGTTCAGGCTGGCCTTGAACTCACTGTGTAACCCAGACTGGCCTCAAACTCATAGTGATCCTCCTGCCTCAGCCTCCTGAGTGCTGGGATGACGGGCATGCGTCACCCTGCCTGGCCAGACATGTGCTCCTTGAGGGGCTTGTCTACTTGTACATCCTTGTCTCCTGCCTTTAGCACTGTGTCTCGCCTGTAATAAATGTTTTTGGCTAAGTAGGGAGACTGAGTGGAGGAGTTGAGGATAGGTGAGGATGTCCTTCCCCGAGCCTCCTGGTTGTGGCTCAGGCACCCTGAGACCTGGGAGACTGTGGATCCCTGCTGTGCTTCATACAGTGATCACCACTTTCCTCTGGAGGTGGAGCTGCTTTTTCCTTCATCTGTGAAGAGAACTGCTTTTGAACAATGTTGTGCAGGATCATTTTGGTAGAGAAATGTCCTGCAGTAAGAATTTCAGAGTGAACTAGTAGGATAAAGGAGAAGTCAGGAGACCCAGGATCCCCTGAGCTTTGCCATTAAATGAGCCGGACCCTTTAGACACATCTTACACGTCATCAAGGCCCCCAGGGTGTTCCACACGTGACCTTCGGTGTTGCATGTGTTTGCTACGTCACATCCCCTGTCATCCTGTCATCTTGTCTTGAGTGAAAATGACAGTTACTCCTCAGCTTTCTCATGGAAGCAGGCCCATCCAGACCAGGGTATGCGTTAAAAGGCATCACTGACACCCTCTCCGTCCTCCTCTGCAGCTGTGGACAGGGTGAAGAGGCCCTCACCGGAGTCCCAGAGCAACAACCTGTGGATCATTGTTGGCGTGGTCATCCCAGTGCTGGTGGTGACGGTGATCATCGTCATCTTGTACTGGAAGCTGTGCCGCACGGACAAGCTGGACTTTCAGCCTGACACCGTGGCCAGCATTCAGCAGCGGCAGAAGGTAAGGCCGGCCTCGCGGTGCTCACAGGAGCAGCCTTGAGGGACAGAGGCGATCTAGGTCCTTGATACTAAAGTCAGGGCAAAGCTTGGTCAGGAAGCCTTCTGGATCGCAGGCTGCTGCCTGCCACCCAAACCCCGTCCTTTCGTAGTGGTGAGTGCGTATATTCCAAGGACACAAAGCTGGGCAAAAGCTTAGGTGTGCCGTGAGCTCTAGATCCACCATGATTTTATTTTTGAGCAGCTCCGTTGAAGGTTATGTCCTTCCCGTGTGTGAATTCTGATCTGTTTCACTCCTGGATATTTACTGAGAACAGGGCCCTAGAGAAGGATCCTCAGATCGGTGTGTTTAACTCTTCCATACAGAATTCCCATGGATGACTGCTTTTCCATCCACCACATTGGAAACCACCAGTCCACTTTATCAAGACTGTTACTAACAATTGGTATATGGGCCTTAAACATTTTAGCTTCAGATACATGAGTGGACGTTTATTTGCCAGTCTTTCAACGAATCCCGATTCATTTGTTCCGTTTTGAGTGTTGCTTTACTGAGTGGAGCTCTGTGTGATTTTTCTCCTATCAAAAAGTACCCACCATGTATCAGCTGCAGTTTCCAGTCTGGGCTTCTTTAGGGACTAGCAAAACAATCTGAGTGCAAGACTCTCTTGATTTTTTTTTTTTTTTTTTTTTTTTTTTGGATTTTGAGTGCCTCCTTTCACCCCCTACTCTGCCCAACAGTTTTTAAAAAGTTGATTCGCCTACACCTAATTTGAAAGCAATGCTTTTTTTTTTTTTTAATCAACCTGTTTTTCATGTGTCTTTGCAAAGCATTCAGTTTAGTTTTTTTTTGGTTTTGTTTTTTTTTTTTTTTTTTTTTGGTTTTTTTTCTCCGGTACCGGGAACCGAACTCACGACCTTGCGCTTGCCAGGCAGGCGCTTTTGCCGCTGAGCTAAATCCCCAGCCCCTCAGTTTAGTTTTATGGGAGTAGCAATTCTCTTTTCACTTGTATGTTTCACCTGTTTCTATAATATTTTACTGTCACATCAGGTTTCTGGGCAAAGACATTGACTTTGGGGCAGCATGTTGCTAACCTGGCATGAGCCAAACTCTGCCAGGCTGCTGGAGAACAACTACTAGCTTCAGCTATTTAGCCCAGTGTGCATGCCGGTCAGTGTACTTACCAAGGGGGCAGGAAGTGTAATCAGCCTACTGTGTTAATTAACCTGTACCCACTACAAATCTAGACAGTGAGAGGACTCACTCTACTCTCCAAGTTTAAGAATATGCAAGCAAAAAGCAAAAGAACACGGAAAAAGCATTGCCTTAGAAACCTTTTTTTATTCATACTGATTCTAACTTTATTTTTATTAGCAGAGTTAACTATATATTCTCAAGTGTTTATAGTTTGCTTATTTTTATTTTTAATTTTATGAAAATAATTTAACAAGCAAATAACAAGAATAACAAAGATTATTGCATGGTGTATCATTTTCTTCAAAGTAGTTACTCAAAGGACAAGACATAAGTCAAAAGATTGTTACAAAAAAGAAACACTTTCTTTTAATAACACCAACTATTTCTTCTTAATGAGCGAAGGTAAACTAGTATTCTAAATGAAACCAGCTAGTATCTGGTAACCTTTTAAATTTCTCAGTATGAGGAATTCTTGGTATTACCAACCTTGCCCTGTTGGATGAAAGAAAGTTTTATTTTAAAATTAATTTTGCTTTTGTAAAAGGGATTTCTTACGCAGTCACCCACAGTTACAAAACCTTGATTAAACTGCAAGCACGTGGCCATATTGGAAGCGTTGTATACGTCAACGCTATGTTTACTGCCTGCCTCCATTTATTATTTACGTAGCCTGCTGAGGGTGTTGTGTCATTGTTGTATTAGTGAATGGCCTAAGGAAGTCCTTGACATATGGAATGATTCATAGTGTGAATTTCACTGCAGTAAGATCCACAGTAGGCTGGGAAGCGTTTTTGTCCTGGTGAAAGGATATTGTTACAGGGAGATTTAGCCAGGGCTGACAACACGGTGTATAGGGCTCTTTCGGTGTGTACTCCCTGACACCCCCAGCCTCTCTGGGGCAGCCCATCCATTATCTGCACTGCAGTGAATGACCAGGGTCACTGTCTCTGGCTTGAAAGCAGGACGTTCCCCACACTTGCTCCTTCTCTTGCTTCTGCATCCAAAATGTTTCTGCATGGGGCTGGGGATTTAGCTCAGCGGCACAGTGCCTGCCTGGCAAGCGCAAGGTCATGAGTTCAATTCCCGGTACCGGAAAAAAAAAAAAAAAAAGTTTCTGCACGCCGTGCGTTACTGTGAGTGGAGCGGGCAGAGTTGTGTGCAGAACTTCCGGGCCTCAGAGTTATTCTTTGCCTTCAAGTGCAGCGAGGTTGCACAGAGGGGTCGCCAGCTGGTGACGGCCAAGGTCTTCGGCGCAGAGCTTCCTGGCAAGCCCTCGCCAGGTTACAGAAGCAGAGTCTGGAGGCCTTTTCATGGGGCTCCCATGAAAGTGGCACCGTCGTGGTCTTTCTTTGGTTTCAGAACAAGCTTCTGCTCCCCGGTTCCTGTTCTGAGGTTGCATCGGGAAGGGCCTGCGTTCCTCAGCCCCCTGCTGCCGGGGCTTCGTCCCCGCTTCCGAGCGGTCTGCTTTTTTTCTCCGTCCTGCTTGTCCCACCCTGATGCTGCCTTGTGCTGTTCTCTGACTTAGCCAGTCCCGAGCTGCAAACATCTGGAAGCAATAAATCTGCTGACCTACAGTCCACACCCGCTTCCCCTTGTAATGAGAAGGAGACCTCTTCAGGTTGTTTGGGAGGAGATTGTTTGTGAAATGTGATAAGCAGGAGAGGCCATTATGTCACGTGTTGAGGCAGGGCCATTTATTTCCATAAGAAAGAAAAAAAAAGCCCCACAAAACCGTGCAGCTTTCCTTTATCTGTAGTTCGTAGTAATCGTTTGTTCCTTTCGCCTAAAACCCCCAGCGTGGATGCTTTTTACCGTGAATGGCATCAGTGGGTGTGGCGTCCCCTGTGGAACTTGTTCCTTCTGATGGGTCCGTGCACACCCAGTACACTGGGCCTGGGGCCAGGGCCCCCTCGTGGCTGGGACCCTCGCTTGCTTCTGAGGTTGGCACTGCAGGCAGCCAGAGAGAGCTGGCCTGGTCCATGGACGTCCAGACACCAAACTCTGGGCCAGCATCTCCAGGCCAAGTGACAAACACACAACATGTGACCTCTGCCTGCAGGGCTTTGGCGAGGGGGAAGGACGAGTCCTGCGGAAGCTGACGTCTAGCCTGTGTCTCCCGAGAGCAGGTGTTGCTGGACCGGAGCGGAGAGGTTGAGGGGACGCCTTGGGCCGCAAGGGAAACAGTACCTCAGGAAAGCTGGGGCGCAGCCCACACCAAGGCTGTGGAGGTGGCCGAAGCCCTGGTTCGGGAACTGTTCTGGGGGCGTCAAGCAGCTGTCCAAGGCTGCTCTGCAGGGACAAATTTTTTTGTTTGTTTTTTTGTTAGTACTGGGAACCGAACTCAGGACCTTGCACTTGCCAGGCAGGTGCTTGTGCCACTGAGCTATATCCCCAGCCCACAGGGACAAATTTTATCTGCAGCGCTTAGGTGGAAAAACAGTGCAGACCATGGATCCAAGGGGCCTCTGTGAGTGCCTCTGGCCTCCTGCAGACGTGGTCCAGCACGCAGGACTGCTGTCGGAGTCTGCGGGCTTTGCTGTGACCCTGACGGAGGTGGCAGAGTCACAGCTCGCTCCAGTCAGCCGACTGCTGTGCCTCAGGCTGAAGTGCTGCCCCCTAGTCACCCAGGGTCCCCCACACTGAAGACAGTTGGCTGGCAGAACCTTCCCCTTGTCCTCACCTGAATGGAAACAGCATGGCGGTCATGTGGATTTTTCGCAAATTTCACCCATCAAGTGACAAATGCTGACAGTGGCAGGCTCCACACGATGGCACATTTTCACACACACACTGTTGGGATTTGCGCTGTGGTTTCTATGGTCATCTTGACTGCCCCTTCCCAGGGGGGTCGGCTAACCCGGAGCGCTGGGGACTTTACTGTGCCTCAGTCCACCTGGCTCTTGTTGTATTTATGACCCATGTGTTCCTGAGCTCATCGGGCCTCGCTTGTGACTTGGCTGACCTGTCCTCCCGGCCCTCCCCGACTTGTTGGGCGATGTGTTTTAGCGGGGCACGGACAACGTGGCTTGTCTCCTTCGTGATGTATGAAAGAAAGAAAGAAAGAACAAAAGAACCATCCTTCTTCCGAAATAAGTGGGCCCTAATATGAATATTGAAGACTCTAATTCATCTCAGCTCCTCTTTTATGAAATGCTCATTGAAGCCTGCTCTGCATGTGGAAGCGGGGATATCATGCTCGCCACACTTAACTCTAGATTTAAAAAAAGAAACGGAACACGAGCCATAGTGGTCCAGAAAGTAGAAACGAAAGACAATGAGTGAATTCCACAAAGCAGAGGAGGGTGTTCCGTCTGATTTTCTTCCTTGCGCAGAGCTGGCTTTTGTTTTGTGTGTAAGCGCAGATTAGCTGCCCGGTTTCCATTGTTGTAAAAGCTGTGACTTACGCAGCCCAGGAGATGTGTATTTAAAGATGTCAGTCGGGATTGGCAGTGAACCAACAGGACTTGCCTATTTCATTTATGACATACGACCTTTTCTTGGTTCCTCATAAAACCCAGTAAGTTGGGGCTTTAGCCGACCTTTCTGAAGTTCATTCGGTCATCAAATATTTATTGAGGGTCTACCATGTGTCACATCCTGCTGCTGACTTCCAAAATATTCTATCTAAATGTATATCTAGAGCTGTTTTTAATGCCTGAGGACTCAGCTGTTTAGATGAACTGCTTGAGGTCTCACCAACTAACAGTGGTTGTAATGCTGTCAGTCACCAGTCGCGTCTGGGTAGTACTCTGACAGCTTTGCAGTACTTTCACCCATATCATCCCCTGCGTGAGCCCTGCTGGTTTCTCAGGGAAGGAGTTTAGTGCCTTCACATGAGCCATGGACATGGTCCTGAAGAAGCCGGTGCTGCTTGTGTTTTTAGATTGGTTTCTTTGCGTAGAGGAGGTCAGCTTTAGCTCCTCCAGTTAGGTTAAAGCAAACCTGTAATGTGCTAAGAGAGATTGTTGCCTGGTCCTTAGAGAATGCTCTTCTTACTGGCAATGTACCCAAAAGGGCTTCGGCAAGGTTTAGCGAGTGGTGGAGGCGGTGGTTAGAGAATCTTAGAGAATCATCGATTCTGTTTGTTACTGTTTCGCTTTGTTTCAGGAGCTGCAAGGAGGTGCAACAGGATCGAAGTGGTGTCCTAAAACTGGAAATTGCTTGTTGGGATTTTAATTATCAGCAAGGAGCAATCAGTGTCAAATTTTAATTTTCTAGCCATCTTAACAAGGCTTAGCAGATGGACACTTGAGAAATTATACAGTGGGTTTGTAATTCCATTTCAAGATGAAAATAGTGTGTATAATTATGTATTCCATAAAATAGGACAGCATGTCAAAGTCTGGTAGGAATCCACCCCAATTGTATGAAATACGTTTTCTTTTAAAGTTCAAGAGTTTCCTGTGGCTTCCATAATTTTCACATACATAATATTTATGTTTTATGTATGCTTTGGTTTTTAAGAGTACAGTCAAATCTTTGTGGAAATTTACAGCAAACAGGAAACATTGGACTAGTAAGTGTGTGATTTACAAAAGGCATGTTTATGATTGCTATTAAATGTGTTATTATTGACAGTAGAACCCAACCATGTTGCTGTGTAGTTAACTGAAATCTAATAAGTACACAGGGATAACAAATAAACAGAGAGGCCGTGAAGGACCATAAGGAAAAGACTTTTCATGAAGTGGCCCAAACACAGGACTTGCAGTATTCAGTAGTTGTTCAACATGTTTATGAAAATATCCTACAAGTCTGAGTAAATGCTGAAGAATATATGCAATGCTGTTTTAGCTCTAATATTTGTTCTTTTAATCTGAAGTTGTGATTTTGATCTTTCAAAAGTAAGCATATAGAACTGGGAGCCTTGGCATATACCTGTAATCTTAGCACTGAGGAGGCTGAGGCTGGAGGATCCCAAGTTTGAGGCCAGCCTGGGCTACATAGCAAGACTCTGTCCCAAAGAAGCAAGCCAAACTAAAACAGAATAAAAAAGTGGGGGTGGGTCGGGGCAAGGAAAATTTCCTTCCTTTGTCCTCTGATGTAAAATGTGGGTTTAAGGCCAAAACTGAGACCCCTGCTACAACAGGGGCTTGCGGAACTTTTAGATATGAGGCTGGTGACCTCCCGGCCAGTGTGTGTGTTAGAGTACACGGGTGCTTCCCAGCATGGTGAAGGCAGATCCTGAGCGTCCCTCCTCTAAGTGAAATAAGCCCAGAGCTTGCATGACCTGTCCCCAGGATGGGCGAGGCAGGGCCTTCGCGATTTCTCACTGCTGCCCTGTCCACTTTGCTCTAGACGATTCTTTCTGGCCGGTGAAATGAGGTGAGAGAGATGGAGTTCCACAGAAACATTCCTGCCCTTTCTGCCTCCTCTGCATCCCACTAGGGACCCAGGGATCCTGTTTCTTGGCCCTGCCTCATTAAAGCAGACACACAGGGAGCCTCCCGCAGTTCTGTGCTGTCTCCGTGCTGTCTTTTTGATTTGATGTCTCAGAGGTTTCTGCACCTCTGCACCCCAGAAGCCTGCACGGGTGGTGGCAGGGTGGGGCTGGGGCTCTCTCACACTGGAGCAGCACTGCAGGGGTGGTGGGAGAGGGAGGCTGGGAAAGTCACCTGGAGGTGGGAGCAGATGCAGAAGCTGTGCATCTGCAGTTTGATCCCTAAAAGGGCCACCTGCCATGCCCAGGGGCCCGGTCGAAGATCCCTGTGCTAATCCAGTCTCCTGCAACAGCAGGTTGAGGTTGAGGTCTCTCCTTTGCAGTGAGCCTGGGGGTGTGTGGCTCAGTGGCCTGCTCTTGTAGCAGGAGCTCCCTTCTCAGAGAATAGAGGTGATCAGGCCTTTGTTTCCGAGCAACTCGTTGTAAACTACCTTTTCGGTGCGTTTTGTCCCCCTCTGCTGGCAGAAATCATTATTGCAGGTCACTTTTCCATCCATCCATCCTAGAGTTTTGTCACCTTGGGTCACAAACCTGAGTCCCTAGTGTCACTTATTTGTGCATACGGTTAACGCAAATACAATAAACAATTTTGCTTTTCTTTTTTTTTTTTCTTTTTTTTTTTTTTTCTCCGGTACCGGGAACCGAACTCACGACCTTGCGCTTGCCAGGCAGGCGCTTTTGCCGCTGAGCTAAATCCCCAGCCCCAATTTTGCTTTTCTATGCAATATATTATTTGAAAGTTACTCTTTAGACCTGGGTGACTATGTCTTTTGGCTCAAAAACTGTCCAAGGAGGGCTTTGGTTACCAAGAAATGTTCCTGTTGAGGTGACCCCCTTAGGATGATTTTTTAAAAACATGTAGCTTATTTTCCTATACTCTGAAAACTGGATTTAAGGAAAGAACTGTTCATCGTTATCAAAAAATGGTGTCATGAGACATGGCCAGGGGTATAGCTCAGTGGTAGAGCTCTTGTCTGACACACATAAGACCCATGGTTGATTCCTAGCACTAGAAACAAAGTAGGTTCCCACATCTCCGGGCACCTCAGCTGTCCTCTCTGTCTCAGCCTGGGTCCACAGAGCGGCTCACAGGTCTGGTTGTGGGTTTGGTGTTGGTGGAACTCTGTGTCCCCAGGGAGGACTCTGGCTCCTCCTACGGTGAGCAGGGACTTTTTCTGCAAATCCTTTTCTCCTTCAGCTGTGTGCCCTGCTTCTGTTATTGATCTCTCTTTTCTACAAGTTCTTTCTTCCCTTGGCTTCTATTACCCTGCACTTTTTGAATTCTTCCGTTTCTTTGAAGTCACCTCCTCTTTTCCTCCTTGGGTCCTTTTCCTCATCCTAGCCTCACACTGTTAGATGTTCTTCTACATTGTACCTTTAGATCTGTGTTCATCTGGAAAAATCTCAACTTTCCTGCTCGCCACCTTCTGGAGAGATGGCTCTCAGCGTCACCTCTCAGCCTGTCGGTCACCTGAGCTATTGCCCTCCATCTGCAGCTGCAGCAAACTGCTCTTGGGGGTCTTTTCTGTCACCTCACGCTAAGCACGTTGAGGGTGACGCCTGCCATTCATCGCCTCTGACCCTCATCCCCTCGTACTCCCGTTCCTTCCTTCCCAGCCCCACTGTTCGGCCGCCCTGCTGAAAACTTTCAGGTCACTAGTGGCTTTTCGCTCTTGCTCCTGGCTGGCTCCCAGTTTCTCTGCCCACTTTCCGGAGCTGTTCCTTCCTTCCCTCTTCATTGCTAAGATTTTCAGCTCAAGCTGCTATAGCTTTTATGCATATGGGGTATTGCTGGGCTTGCTTACTGGTCCCTTGTACCTTGTCTGCTTGGATCTTAGAAATCTGCTTGGCTAGAAACATTTAGAGGTTTTCTGATTGCCCCGAAAAGCTGGCATGTGAAGTCATTTAGGTACAGCACCCCCTATATCCTTCCTCCTCTGGTGTTTATACTAGATTATATCATGTGCACGGTATGAAAGAGGACCCCAAAACCGCTTCAGAAAGTGACAAGATGATGGGATTAGCGTGTTGGAAGCGAGGGGGATTATTTTGAGGGAGATGCGTCTTTTCAGTAATGCATTTTTTAAAACAGTTTTTAATCACACTTCCTAGAGCGTGCCCTTGGTAATTTCCCCCTTTCTGTTTCCCAGTCCTGCCCGCCACGAAGGTCTGGCCTCCGTAGCCTTCCCCTACCACGTCTCGCCCCGCTGTTCTCTTGCAGTTACAGGCTCAGGATTTGCCACTGTGGCAGCAGGGCAGCTGCTGTCTCAGAATAGCTTTTGCGTTATGGCCTTGCTATTTAATCCTAGTACTCTTGTTTAATCTTTTGCAAGCATCTGTCACAAATTCTAGGTACAAACAGGACCTTGTACACAGCATTGTAGAGATGCTTGTGGAACTGGGCTGGTGGCATTGTCAGTATAGTCCTGGGTCAGGCAGGAGCTCCTCTTGTCACCCACGCGATGTCTCTTTATTGTCCTCAGGTGTTAACCGTCTCACGTGTGTGCCTGTGTGTGTGTTTTAGCTGCAGATCCCTAGCGTAAAGGGCTTCGACTTTGCCAAGCAGCATCTGGGGCAGCACAACAAAGATGACATATTGATTATTCATGAACCAGCGCCATTGCCGGGACCTGTGAAAGACCACACCACGCCCTCGGAAAACGGAGATGTCCCCAGCCCCAAGTCCAAGATCCCTTCCAAGAACGTCCGCCACAGAGGAAGGTTATTACTGGGCTTTCTGGGTTGTTCTGTGTCTCAGAGAGTGTTTCTGGTTTCAGGTTGTCAATTTCCACTATCAGAAGGGCTGATGGTATGAGCCTGGTGAAGCTCCCAGGCACATAGGCACCCGAGGGCTCTGGGTCCACTCTGCCGCACTACAGGAGTGGGCTGTGTGATTCCTTCCCCAGAAGGTTTAAGATAAGGAAGCGCCGTCTGTGAAGGTTGGAATGTGCCTTTTGGCCCGGTGCACATTCCCAGCCAGTGTCGCCTTCTGTACCCTTGCCTGTGGTACCAGTGGCTGTATATGAGTTCGCTGCTCTGTCCGCAGGTGACGTTCACCATGTTCTGTTCGCTCTCGTTTTCTCCAGCGACCTGTGCCATCCCTTTGTTAGCGCACCGCACGGAACTCTTCTCCACCTAATTAATTCCAGCCCCTCTGTCAGAGTAGAGCAGTGGAGAGAATCACTCACTCATTTTCCAAACCGCCAGGAAGTCCCTGTTACTCTCAGAGACTGGGACACCCTGGAGCTCAGTCGAAAAAGACAAAGTTCAGAATCGGGTCCTGGGAAGGTGCCTGTGGCTCGTAGTACCGCCAGGCCTCGGCTGCGGGTGACTCCGATTATGAGCTTTTCTTTGAGCTTTGCAACCCTACCTGCTGATCTGCTAAGCGTGGAAGGGTAGGCAGCACAATGAACGTTCAAAACGATGTCATGATTTCCTTCTTATCAGAAAACCTACTCGTGGGGCCTGGCCTAGTTGTAATGACATAATGGATGTTAGAGCATGATCGTTATGAAAGAAAATGAATCATGTAGAGAGATGCTATTTACTTAATTATTTTGCAAGCTAAGAATAAGCCAAATTGCTAAAGATGATTGAGTATGCTAGTAAAATTGTGCAAAGTATTTCTTTGCTTCTTGTAGCCTTACCATGAGCATCTCTCACCTTGGTGATTTGCATGGTGTTGCATACAGTATTTGCATACAGTTGTCCCTCTCTACCCTCAGCCTCCATATCCATGGATTCCACTGGTTATGGATCAAAAATATTCACACAAAAAATTGCCTCTTCACTAAACCTGTGCAGACTTTGTTCTCGTCGTCATTCCCTAAGCAATATGACAACTCCTTATGCAATATTTACATTGTATTAGGTATCAGAAGTAGCCTGGACATGATATAAAGGATACAGGAGGGTGGGCACAGGTTTTATCAAATACCGTGACATTTTATATTAAGGGCTTTGAGTATCGACAGGTTTTGGTGTCTATGGGGATCCTAAAAGCAATGCCGCATGATAACTGCATATTTCAGTGTCCCTTGGGGGCCCCAGAATTGCTTATCACTTCATGCTGTCACAGAAGCCAGAGCCCAGGTATAGGGTATGCTGAGTGATCAAGGATTTACTTAGCCTGGTGTGACCTGGCTGCTATGATACCCTTGATGTTTTAATAAAGATTCTACTCTCAGTAGGGATACTTACCCCAAAATTGGATATATGGGCATTTCCCAAAGCTCTGGAGTTGTTGGCGTGACTGCAGAATCATCCTGGCCTCCTGGAGAATCTCAGATCCTGTTGACCCCAAACCAGGTCTCAGCCCCAGATTCTTTTTGATACAAGTTGGGCTCGACCCAGACTGCCTGTGTGGAGATGACCCAGGGCCCAGAGCTGGGTCTTGGGCCCCTGGCGCTGTGGAACTGCCTTCCAGTCTGGCACTTGGTTTCCTAGCATCTGCTGAATTGTAGCCTGCTGAGCTGCTCGGTAACCCGTATTCCCCTGTCCTTAGGACATGGTAGCACTGTGTAGTGTCGGTGTGATCCTTCGACTGTTGCGTCTCTACCAGCTTTGCCTGGAAGCTCAGCTTCCAAATTAACGTAGCCTTCTTGTTTGTGTTCGTTCTTGTTTTTAATGTGTGCATTTTGTTCTGTGTCTGCAGAGTTTCCCCCTCCGACGCCGACTCTACGGTGAGCGAGGAGTCCAGTGAGAGGGACTCGGGAGATAAGGCGCCAGCAGCGGTCCCCGAGGGCAAGGCCCACCGAGCCCCGCAGAGCGGTCTGTGACATCACGCATTCTCCACCTTAAAGTACCCTTGAGATCCCCACAGGCCTTGGTTTTAAGCCGCTTCAGATGCTAAATCATTTCCTTTTCTTACCTGTGAAATGGGCTGTGCGTGTAAATTTCGCGTGTATTCGTGTGAGTGTCGCAGCATCCTTTGTCACCCTCACGCATTGTATTGGTGTCTGCTTTGAGGTAAAGGACTGTGCAAGAGGTTTGGGGTTTACTGAGGCGCCTCTGAAGGTTGGCAGCCTTGTTTCTGTCTAGTGTAGAGTCCACGTGATCTTCTACAGGAAGGACAAGGAAGAACTGAGTGGAAGCCATAGTCCTAACACCCGGCCCCACACAGCTGTCCAGGGTCAGAAAGTTCCGTGCATGCCCTGGTGAGGTCCTCCTGTTAGTTCTGTCTTCCTGCAGGCAGGGTGGTGTGAGTAGATGGCTTTGTGTCTTTGGATTGGGGATCAGAAAGGGTGTTGTAGGCCAGGTATGAAGTGAACCTCATTCTCTTTAAAAGTCACTACCATGAGACTCATGCTGTGAACAAATCTACGGCCAGGGAGCTTCCTAGCCTTGGGAGCAGATTTGGAGGGAGGGCAAGATAGCTCGGTTTTTCGCTAAGTAAATGTGTCGGGCAGCTGTTGCATTGGTTAGAGCTCTATTTGTATTTCAGGGATGTGTTTCAGTAATGCAAAGATAATTGGAAAGCTTTGCATATTATTTGAAATAGCAGCTTTTACAGTTACACTGTAGAGATCACCAATGTCTCTGTACGAAAGTGCAGCAGAGTGAACTGTGCTCTATAAATGAAGAGATTGTGGACCGAAACCCAACAAGCTCTTCTGTCCCTCACGTCCCTGTGGCCCTCCCTTAGCTCCTGAGGCGCTGCCGGTCCTGGACACCCCGCCCAGCTGATTCATTTATAATCTTCAGGACAAACCCTGCTTAGAAGAAGGGAAGAAGTTTTTCTTTGGATCCAGTTTCACAGACTCTTAAAAATTACTTAACACCATGATCACAGGTGCTGTATTGCAGACAGACAGGATTAAAGTCAAGTTTTAAGGGGCTGGGGATTTCAGCGGCACAGCACCTGCCCGGCAAGTGCGGGGTCATGAGTTCGATTCCTGGTACCAGAAAAAAAAAAAAAAAGTCAAGATTTAATCTTGGGAAAGAAACATTTGGGGGATAAAGGACGGTAGGTTTTCTCAGTGTCTGTTCATTGCTTCCCTGAAAACATCGTGCTTTTAGTGCCTGCCTTTGACTCTTCCTGACAGTATCACAGCCGGTGTGTTCTACAAGGCTGACAAAAGTCAAGAGCCACTCAGCACATATTTAGAAGTCAAGCAGCAGGCGCTTGGGCTGCGGGTGGGAGCCGCCTGTGCGGGAGGAGGGACTCAGACACTGCTGTCCTGGTTAGGAAGGGCGCCAGCGTCTGTGTGTTGCTTGCGTGATTTAGAGAGCCAGCTTCCTTACTGTGTCCATCCATGCTCTTCACATCGTGTCCTTTTTAGAAGGTGCCGTAAGACAGCTTTCCTGCCTCTGTAAAGTACTCTGCTGCTTGCTTAGAACCTCATTAAATGTCGTAGAGCAGGAGTGTTAGCTTTCCTCACAGCTTTTGAGTTATCCCGTAATTCACATACAATTCCTTTTTTTTTTTTTCTAAGTCGAATGGGATAAAAATCAGTGGAGGCAGGAGGCTGTGCGAGAGCCATCCTGACGCCATCCTCTGTATCGCCCTGCCCCAGGCGGTGTCCCCTGCCCTGGGGCACCTGTCACAGCCACCCCCATGCTCTCTCTAGGGCTCTTGGCGAGGCTTCTGACGGCCGTCCTGGGTCACCTGGTACTTTAAGCCCCTCCTCCCATCCCCTGCGGTAGGTGCTCAGAAAAGACTTTTATTTCTGATAACTCAAGGCTGTGCTCTGCTGCCTGCCCAGCTGTCCCTGGAGAGCAGCCAGACCCTTGGAAGTACCGTGGAGCATGCAGGAGCCCTTCAGGGCTTACGCAGCCACGTGCCGCTGTGCTCACACTCACAGGCCGCTGTGCTCACACTCACAGGCATGCAGATGAGGCGCCCTAGTGAGGATGTGACAGGAGGCTGAGGAGATGCCCCGTGACCTAGGGTGGCGGCAGCTGCACAGGGTGGAACGCTGCTGCGGTCACTGCCTCCGTCCCCGACCATGGCTTCTCTCTGTCTTTCTCTTCTTTGTCACTGGAAGTAGCTAAGGACAGGATGCTGGGTGTTTCCGTTATGCTCTCCTTGCGGGGTGAGTGCACAAGTTTGTGATTTGTAAGTAGTTACTTACATATGTTATATCTACTTCATTCATTTCAACCCTGCAAACTCCAAGTTCAAGGATTTCATGTGGGATCCGAGCCGACATTTAGTTTTGCATCTGCTAAAGACTGCCAAGCTAATTGATATTCACAACCAGATTTACTACATGTAACACCCTGTTATATATATCTGAGGAATTTTGGAGCGCCAAATGATTGATTGTAAAATATAGTTATCATCTTTTCACCAAGGCTGATTCCCAGACCCCTTTGCAAGAGAAAAATCTTACAAACTGAGTTGAGGTGACTACAGTTAAGTCAGTTAGTCAATCAGTCAGTCAGTCATCCACTCAGGGCTTACTGAGCACCTGGGACGCATTAGGTTCAGGGGACAGAGGACAGGACAGGGAAGTGTGTTGCTGTTTCACGGGCGGGGTTGTGCACCACCGGCCTTGGTAATGATGTGATTTGCCGCACTTATTTGCAGATCATGCAGTAACGGTGCCTTAAAAATACCTGTTGCTGAAGCATTTCTGCTCTTTCCTCTGTCTGTTCGGTTGAAATGACCCTATATGGTCCTGTATTATGTCCTTTTGGGGGGCCTTAAGTAGGAGAATGTTATTTTTCTTTTAAAATGCTTACTTAATTGACAGGATGAAAATATATATTTAGGGTTACCACGTGATGTGTATACCACAGACTGGCTTAGCAATCTATTCAACCCGAGATATCTCACGCGACTATCATTTTTGTGTGTGTGGTGAGAATACCTAAGGTCTATTTGTTTAGCGATTTTTAAATACAACAGTACTGCAATTAATTGTAGTCACCGTGATGTGCAATAGATCTCTTGACCATGTAGTGTAATTTCTACCATTGCTTTTTAAAACTAACATTGGCAGAGAAGGAGGTTTTAATCCAAAGTCCCTATTCACTGTCAGGCAGGACTCACGCAGTGTTAATCTGTTATGGGTCTATTTCCCCTTGTTGAGTATCAGAAGCTTCCTGGGCCACCCTGAGCGACACTTATGGCTCCTTTAGAAGGTTCGGTCAGCATGGCCGACCCATCTGGCAGTGCTGATGCTCCGTGTGTAGGTGTTGGCCTGCAGCCTGCGGTGTGCAGAGCTGCCTCCGGGGACGAGCAGTGGCTGGCTGGCTGAGGTGGTGCAGACGGGCTCCCTGCGGGGATGAGGCGCAAAGAATTGCTGCTGCCCCCTTGCTGGTATAGTCAGAGCTGTAATACATAATTTCTAGTTGTTTGGGATAACGCCATATAATTCTAATGGAGAGGAAATACGAAACCCTACACAAACTGAGGTGCATCCCTTATATTAAATATCAACTGTTTCTTATTGCTTTTCCAGCTCTTGGTCTTCTTTATAACGAAGAGAAACTTCTACATGTTTCACTTTTACTTGGGGTTTTAAACCTTCAGCATTTGTTCAAAAACGGTGTTCACTGCTTGAACTCCTGCAGTTGGCTATTTATTTTAAAAGCAGGAGCTGAACATGGCTTAGGAGAGCCAGGGCATCCGCTGATCTCAGTTTGACCACACAGCTTTCCACCTAGTCACCTCCTCTTCCTCTCTCTCTCTTCTATTTTTTTAAAACTTAAAATCTATTGGGGTTACTTCTACTATAGGTCATATTCATTAGAGAAGAACCTCACTGTAGAAAATGGAAGAAATTGGAAAGCAATCACTCAGTATACCAAGACTAGTTTGTTAACATTGTAAAGTGTTTTTTTTCCATCTTTTCTTTCCCTGCACATTTAAATTTCTCCTTTTACAGAGATGTTATTATCTTAAAAATTACTGTCTTAAAGTATACATACAAATGACCATTTTAGCCATTTCTAAGTGTACTTTGTAATCTCTTTTTAAAGTGGGAATGGATTCCCTCCAGGCAGCAGGCTTTTCTTCTCATGCTTCTTCAACTTTTCTTTCTGCATCAGAGCTGAAAGGTGAGGAGCCATCGCTGTTAACCAGTGCACACCACGTGCCTTTTGGTGTTTCAGCTGTACAGTCCGTGTCTGTGGATTCCCTGTGCAGCTGGCCATGGAGCAAAACGAGTCAGGGAAAAAAACGGCGTCTGTCCTGAATATGTACAGACTTTATCTTGGCCGGTACTTCCTAAACAGCAACTGTTGGCACAGCTTGTACATTATATTAGGATTACAGGAATCTAGAGATGACTTGCAGGGTATGTCCAGGTTATGTGCGGATGTGGTGCCGTTTTGTAGAAACGACAGGAGTGCCTGTCTGTGGGTCCCAGAGGCGGGCTGCAGCTCACTGCCTTCACCATTGGCTGACGTCACCCTTGCAAGCTCCCTCCGGGTGCCAGGGGAGGCTCAGAGCTGCGGCAGATGTTTTTCCTAAGTGTCCTGTAAAATCGTTTATTGACCAGCTGAGCAATTCCAGGTTCCTCCAGTTCTTCCCTGTTGTCACTGGAGATTTAAACCACATTTAGATAAAACAGGGCAATTTTTGAGAGTATCATAATGATTCCTTCACATCTTCCCTGAAAGTATCTCTACTTTTTAATGAAGCTACAGAGACATATTTAGCCCCAACCATTTTAACTCAAAATAGAGAAATTTCAAGTACAGTAAAACCTTGGGTTTGCATGCATTCTAGAGACAAGCCTTTGTGTATCAAAGTGAATTTCCCCCTGAGAAATCATGGAGACTCAGATGATCGTTTCTACAACCCAAAACTATTCACATAAAATGATTAGAATATTGTAATGTAGTACAAAATGATAAAGAAAATATGAAGTATAAAGAAAAATAAAGTAATCTGCACTTACCTTGGAAAACCTTCGTGGCTGGTGTGAGGGAGACGAGAGAGAGGAGGGTCATTGTGTAGGACGACTTTCACTGTCACTAACGGAATCACTATCTGTTGTGTCAGTGGAATCTTTTTCTCTTCATGCAACTTTAACAGGAAACCTATCCAATGGCACTTGCTTTTGACTCCTTTAGAGGCTTTTGTGGAAATGTGATATTGCATTGTCCCTAAGCAGATTCATTGCTGGCACTGCTTCAGCCTTATTTGGGTGGTGCTTTTCTACATTTTGCACCATTTCCTACATTTTACACATCTCCCTGACCTTATCTGAAGGGAGGGGTTCCTCTTCTTTTCTTTCCCCTCC
This sequence comes from Chinchilla lanigera, assembly GCF_000276665.1. Classification (NCBI taxonomy): domain Eukaryota; kingdom Metazoa; phylum Chordata; class Mammalia; order Rodentia; family Chinchillidae; genus Chinchilla; species Chinchilla lanigera. Next base: position 4,114,338 of record NW_004955494.1, read on the forward strand.
TCTACAGAGGCGATAACCTCTATAACCTCTTGCTGTTGGGAGAAATCACCCACAATCAGAGAGAGAGAGAGAGAGAGAGAGAGAGAGAGAGAGAGAGACAGAGACAGGTGGGGTGCCATTGGCTCACTTGTGATCATGTGACATTCAGTGTCATGCACTACTCATTTGAGATGTGGCTCATTTATGGAGTTACAGTGTTCTAGAAATGTTTGCTCATCTTGCAGAGCACTTGCAGAACAAGTTACTCAAAATCCAGAGCTCTACTGTACTCTGCTACCCGGGTCAGGATGTATTTTTGGTCAGAGGCCTCATCTGAGGATGCTGTCAGAAATACTCCTCAGTGGTCCTCTCTTTAGGTTGACTTTTGGTTCGCTCCTCTGTTCCAGGCCCCCGGCTGCCCAGTTCCGGGGCGGAGCAGCATTCCTCGGCCTCCATCTTCGAGCACGTAGACAGGATTTCCCGCTCCTCGGAGGCCAGCCGACAGGTCCCCAGTAAGATCCAGCTCATCGCCATGCAGCCCATCCCAGCGCCCCCAGCGCAGCACCCCATCCTCGCTGACCGAGTGGCAGAGACCAACAAAATCAACAAAGAGGTATTTGCTTTTATTCAAAAGCATGTTAATGAAAAAAAGTCACATTTCGATTTGGTCAGTGCTTATGGGCAAGTGAAAGGTGCAGCGTCAAATGGTCACAAATGGCGTGGGCTGCCCACCAGCAAGCTTCCTTGAAACGCTGTGCTTGGTTTCTTAGACCTCGTAGTAGCCGAGGTGCTGTTAGGCACATGCGCAGAAGGCAGTTGTGGCAGAGGCCTGAGCCTGCTGCCTGTACGTCTCCTTGGTCCTGCTGCGGCTCCTGCTTGGTCTTGGAGACCTGGTTCAGATCCTGTGCGGCTGGCAGTGATTCTTCCGTCTTTAGTGCCAGGGAACGTGTTTCCCTAAGTTGGGGAACGTGTTCTTTGCATGTCAGGCTTTATTGATTTTTTTTTTTTTTTTTTGGTTTTTCTCTGGTACCGGGAACCGAACTCACGACCTTGCGCTTGCCAGGCAGGTGCTTTGCCGGTGAGCTAAATCCCCAGCCCCTTTATTGATTTTTTGAGACAACATCTGGCTATATAATTCACTCTGGCCTTGAACTCACTATATGATCAAGGCTGGCCTCCAGATCCCAAGGATCCTCCTGCCCCAGCCTCCTGGACGCTGGGTTTACAGGCCTGTACCACCACGCGTGGCTTGTCAGTCTTATTTTAAAAAAATCTCTAAAAGTAGTGAGATGACTTGGTAGATATCTATTTTGTTCTTGGGTCATATTTTGTCTATAAGACAGGTGTGTCTTCTGGGTTGTCGTTGGATTTCCAAGATTAGAATTTCTCCCCCTGTGGGGAAGAAGAAGCCAGGACTCCGGGCCAGAATAAAGCTCTGTGCTCATCCTCTGTCTCTTCCCTTGGTGCCTCCCTCGAGCCTACGGGACAGCAAGTCCAGGTGGGGAGAGGAGGGCGTCCCCACCAGGCTTTGTCCAACACGGGGCCCCAGGATGCCCTGCCACTGTCCCCTGCCGCCCGTCCCCAGATCCAGACCGCCCTGCGGCACAAGTCGGAGATCGAGCACCATCGCAACAAGATCCGCCTGCGCGCCAAGCGCCGAGGCCACTACGAGTTCCCGGTGGTGGACGAGCTGTCCTCGGGTGACACCAAGGAGCGGCACCGCGTGTACCGCAGGGCGCAGATGCAGATCGACAAGATCCTGGACCCCACGGCCAGCGTGCCCTCTGTGTTCATCGAGCCCAGGAAGAGGTGGGCCGGGCTGCGGGACCCAGCAGAGGCCAGGGCAAAGGGGACCCTGTTGCACTCTGGGGCCGGGCAGAGGTCCTGCCTGTGCTCATGAAAGTCAGTGAGGAGGAGTTGCGGGGTGCTGTGCCGCCACCGCCCAGCCCCCGTCTCATCCCTCCCGGCCTTGGCCCTGCGTGCTCCTCAGGACCCCAGTCGGGCCACCTGGGAATTAAGAGCCTGCCTTGACCTGTCCGTCTCTGCACACCTGTGCACCCATGTGGCACCGAGACGCCTGGTTGCTCTGTGGTCCCAGCGCTGCTAGGTCCTCCCAGGAGGCTCTGAGCATCCTTGGAGCCCTGGCGGTGGCCGCTTGCTGCCTGCACCTGGGCTGTGTCTCACAGTGGCCAGCACATCACAGGCACACAGAACACCTGTGGTCTTAGTTGATGAGCCCGCAGCAAGATGCCACATTGCTTATAAAGATGATTCCTGCTTTTCCTGGCAGCTCACGGATAAAACGTTCCCCGAAGCCTCGGCGGAAACACCAGGTCAACGGCTGCCCGGCAGACGCCGAGAAGGACAGGCTCATCACCACCGACAGCGATGGCACCTACAAGCGGCCGCCTGGCGTGCACAACTCGGCCTACATAGGCTGCCCGGTGCGTGGTGCCTGCCCTTAGGGACTGGGGTGGGCTCGGGGCCTCGGGGCACAACCTTGAGGGGCTGCCAGTGAGGGGCTGTAGATGCCAGGAGCAGTGGGGCTGGGCCCACTCCTGGCGGACACCAGAGTTGTGTCAGCCGGGGGCTGTGGGGCAGTGGGGCAGCGAACACACCCCGGGTTTTCCTTTCCATATGCGAGCCCTGTCCTCAGCCTTCAGAGTGGGATGTAGAAAAGAGAAACATCCAGGTTTGTTTTCCTCCCCAAGTCAGATGGCTGTGGGGGTTTCCTGGTGAGAGGAACGTTGTTTAGGGCTCTGTCCCACCCCCGCTCCACCTCTAGTGCTAAGAAGAGAGTGGGTTTGTCTAGTTTAGTAAACCTTAACCAAAGTGCTAGAACTGGAAGAGTTTCAGATTTCTTCTTTGAATATTTGAGCATCCCTAGTCTGAAAGTCCAAAATCCAAAATTCTCCAAAACCCAAAACCAAGCATCATGTCAAGAGATCGCACAATTACAGATTTTGGTTTTGGTACCGGAAATTGAACACAGGGCCGTGCGTTTGCCAGGCAGGTGCTTGTGCTGCTGGGCTATATCCCTGGCCCCTAAAATTACAGATTTTGGGACATTTCAGGTTTTCAGTGGAGGAACGCTCAGCCTTTGTTTACAGACATTCCTCTATTTGGACCTGAGGTCCACTCCTTGGTTTTGACAATATTCCACTGGGACTTAAGACCTGCGTTTGGACCCAGGACGCAGGAGTGTGAGCGGAGTGCAGCCTTATGGTGGCTTCTATGGCCCAGTACTGTGATTTCTGCTGATTGTCCTGTACAGGACAGAACTGTGGTTTTATACCCGGTTGGACATCACAGTACTGCATGCAAGAGTGTTGCGGGTAAAAGGAAAGTCATCGGGTTGGAGTTTCCCCTGACGATTGCTTCGTTCTGAATATTGGAATGTACATACTTTACATAGTTCCTCATTGAGTGACCAATTCATTTCATGACCTAGTTGTGGGACTAAAACTCGGCCCTTAAACAAGGAAAGTCTGAATATTTTTAAAATTGTTTATGGGATAGGGAACTTAATGAAAAGTAAGAAATTTAGAATTAAACATTTCTTCTCCGCTAAAAGGGGCACAGTTGAAGGCGGACAGTGATAGTGTGAAGACAGCCAGGCTCAGTGGGAGGGAGGGAGCCGGCTCCTGAGAGGGCCTGGTCCTCCTGGGGACAGACACGGAGCCACCCTGGAGCTCAGCACCCAAGAGTGAGCGCAAGGTACTTTCTTGGGAAAGGCAGTTACACCACGCACAATTATCTTAGCTGGAGCTCAGGGGATCAGATGTTTATTTAAGGTTTCTTTTCCTCTAAATTACGCAAGCAGCACTGAAAAACGCTCAACATCATTTCACAAATACCCCAAACACGGTCCTATCACGGTCTTCTGGCTGTAGCTCAGGCCTGTTTTAGGGAACATAGTAAAGTTTTATTGTAAAACTTTACAATAAAAGACCACCTTGCCTGGTGGTCTACGTGTTACCTATGGCAGTTTCTGTGGAGTGGAGGGGTGGTGACGGAGACTGTGTGACTTGTGGAACCTAAGTATTTACTGTCTGACTCTTTACCAAGAAAAGTTGTCAGGGATGGCAGAGTGGCATGGACCCCTAGGTCCAGCTACTTGGGTGGCCGAGTCGGGAGGATCATTTGAGGGCAGGAGTTCGATTTTAGCCTGAGCACCACAGCAAGACCCTAAACAAAATGAAACAAAATAAAACACAACAAAATCGCTTGTCAGGCCCTGATATAGTTTAGCCAGATTTTTTTTTTTTTTTTTTTTTTTTTTGGTGTTTTGTAATGGCATCTCACTATGTAGTTCAGGCTAGCCTTAAATTCATTATGTCGCTCAGACTTGGCTTGAGTTTGTGGTGATTCTCCTGCCTCAGCCTCCCACGTCTGGGATTATAGGCACGTGCCAACACACTCAATTTCCTGAGCCAGATACTTGTGAAATGGAGAGGGAATGCTCTTGATTATTAAACTGGGCAGCAGCAGTAGACCGAGGTTGTCCTGGAAAACTGCAGTGTATGGTTTCTTTCATAGATCCATGAAATATTCCAGATAGGCACAAAAATAGTCTTAATGTTTGATGTCTAAAAGTAAAAAGGCTCATCTGTATTTCTGGAGAATGATAAATCAGTGTGTATCTGTACAAAGGCAGCAACATTGAATCATAAGAGAATTTTCCAGCTGGGATTCAGGAGAATGGAATTTAAATCCCCACTTAGGGATCCTGGGTAAATCTTAACTTCTGTCACCCTCAGGATTCCATTCATGAGTTAACGACGTGGTGCTGGGTGTTGGGATATGGGAAAATGCCTGAGACCCCTTGGCTTCCGGTTCTGAGGGTCTGGCCTGAGAAAATGACCAGGCAGGAGGGAAACGAAAGGAGGCCTGACGCTGTGGCTCGCTCTGGCCTTCTTGCTGGGAGTTTCGGGGTCAGCGGGACCCGGAGGGAACCAACCTTCCCATCTTCAGAACCATCCCGTGGCCCCTGGGACAAGATTGGCAGTGGCTGAGGCTGTCGGAGCTCTGGGCGTGCGTGAGAGCAGGCTTCCCGTGCCCTTGCTGCTTGCGCCCTGGCTGTGCAGAGACACGGCCAGCCGCTGGGGTCGCTGCCCGCTGGGGCCCCTGCCCGGGTGTGGAAAACCCCTTTGCGAGTCGGGTGTTGTCCTTCCAGGCGTGCGTTTCCCTCTCCCCACCTGTGAGTTGTTAGATGGTGGTGTGCTCATAGCCAGGCTTCATTTTTTCCTCCAGAAAACCAGCAATTAGAGAAGGCATAGCAGGGCCCTTGGCCTGCCTTAGCGGAAAGGAGCTTGCTTCCTCCCCACAGCATAATCAGAAGCCTCTTTTGGGCAGCCTTGGAGTTCCTAATCGACACCCAGGAGCCTTTACTGGAATATTGTGGGTTTAGTGAAACCCACAGGACCAGCCCTGGAAGAGTGAAGCTGCCAACCAGAAGTGCATCGGCCCTGCCTCCAGGGGGCAGCAGCTGCACACTGTGAGCTGTAGTGGGCTTCTCACCTGTACATCTGAGGGCTGGGTTGTGCTGGAGCCTCAGATTCCGCAAGAGAATCCAAAAATCTGAGTGTTTATGTGAGGTTTTCAGATTTGTAAACACCGTCTGTTTTTAAAAAAGACCGTAGCTGGGGCTGTTGGTGCATGGTCGTAATCCCAACACTCAAGAGGCTAAGGCAGGAGGATTGTCATGAGTTCGAGGCCAGCATGGGGTATATAGGGAGTCCATGGTCAGCCTGGACTACATAACAAGACCCTGTCTCAAAAAAAAAAAAGGATATATATTGTTATTATGGCAGCATTTTTTTTTTAACTATATAGTATCAGGAAATAAGATTTTAAAAACTTAGTTGTGGCTTATCTTCCTGTCTCTTAAACATTTATTATGTAGCAGGTTGGCCAGGTGTGGTGGTGCACGCCTGTAATCACAGCACTTGGGAGGCTGAGGCAGGAGGATCGTTGTGAGTTTGAGACCAGCCTGGGTTACAAAGTGAGCTCAAGGGCAGCCTAACTGCATAGTGAGACCCTGTCTCAAAAAGACCAAAAAAAAAAACAACAAAAATACCAGGTTAAACCTCACTTAATGACTCATGTTATCCAGAGATACCAGCCTTTTAAAGACAGTTTCTGAATAATCTATCACCAAGAGCTACCATAGTGTGTATTATAGTTGTTAATACTCATAGTAGTTTTATTACAGTGATGAGTTTGACCTCTTTTAGAGATGCGTAGAGCAGTGGTTTGTTTACTTTTTTGTAGTGTTGGGATTGAGCCAGGGTCTTGCTCATACTGGGCAGATACCCTACCACCAAGCTCCACCCCCAGGTGTTTTCTTACTGCGAACAGTGCATAGACTGTGATACTTTATGGCTTCTGTATCCATGGGATGTCTAGTAGGTGCTTTGAGCCTTTTCACTTTGAAACGTGTTTTCTGGTGCCCAGGCGGTCAGTAGAAATGTTACTTCCAGGTCCTAAAGTGTATGTCAGATGGTTGAGTTTTCCTGGGGGAAAAAAAAAAATTACTGACCATTCCCACTTTTTTGCTAATTCAAGGAATTATCCCTCTTAAAACAGAAGGCAAGTTTTGCGGTTGTCATTTTAAACTTATGCTGCTATGCTCTTTCTGACTGTCAGGAGCATTGTTAAATTCCACTTTGGCCCTAGAGCTTCGTTTTAGGGTCAGCGCGAAAGCTCATGTCCGCCTCTAACCCTCTGCTGTTTCACTGCTGCAGTCGGATCCCGACCTCCCGGCCGATGTGCAGACGCCGCCGTCCTCCACTGAGCTGGCCCGGTACCCCGGCCTCCCCTTCCCAGCCTCGCAGTACATCCCGCCCCAGCCGTCCATCGAGGAGGCCCGCCAGACCATGCACTCCCTCTTGGACGACGCCTTCGCCCTTGTGGCACCCAGCAGCCAGCCCCCCAGTGCCGCAGGGCCGGGGGTCCCAGCAGGCCTGCCCCCGAACAGCACCCCTTCCCGGGAAGACAGACGAGCCGCCCAGTGGGGGTCCTTCTACAGCCCAGCACAGACGGCCAGCAACCCCTGCAGCGTGAGTACTGCCCTTCTAAGACTCTGGGGACAGCGGGTTGGACTTGCTGGCTCCTTGAGAACTCCCTTCCATAGGATAGGAATTAGAGCTTGGGGCTGGGGATATAGCTCAGTGGCACAAGCGCCTGCCTGGCAAGCGCAAGTCCTGAGTTTGATTCCCAGTACAAAAAATAAAAAGGAATCAGAGCTCGGTTTCATCATCTTCTGTTATGTTGGCTTTTATGCAGCATTGCTGATTTGATCTCTGGCAGGGGGATGGGGATTTTGGAGACACGTCCTTCTGGCTCTCTGCCACTGTTGGGCAGTGGAGGTGGGTTAATTCACAACGTGTTCTCAGTTCTGCCCCCCTCAGAGGAGCAGTGGAGGATGTACCCAGAGTATTTAGCTTCTCAAGTGACCACCTGGGCCTGGAGGCGACCCCAGACTTTGGAGGCCACCAGGACAGCCCTGGGAAATGTCAGCTTCCTGTCTTGGGAGCCGACCTTTCCACGCTTCATCTGCCTCTGTTATTTACATTTCTCGTGTTTAGCTGGTCTTTCAAATTTACCTTCTTCAGACAAAGAGAAGAAGCTCAAGGAAGAAAAGCTCATATGATTTTTGCCCATTTCAAAAGAAAATGGAATTGAACAATTTATGTATGACTTACTAGCTCTGGAGAGAAGTTAGTCCCGATTTACATTATTAGTGAAGGTTTGTACTGGCTTCTTCTGATGTTATTATTTCCATCAAGGTAGAATTAGATGACAGTAAATACATGATTAGAAAATTTGGAAACCAATGCAGTTTCTGGAATTGGTTTGCATTTTTAGAAGAGGCCCTTAGTAGAAGATTGGTTCTCTCAAAGTATGGGAGAGCCAATTCCTAGGGTGAGGGTAACTGCTACCCTGAAGGGCCCAATATCATTCAGTCTAATCAGTTGCTGTTTTTAAGCTGAAAGTATAGCTTGGTCCAATCACAAATATTACCCTAGTCCAAGATGCTGACTGGTTGTGTATAACCTTCGAGCAAATGGGTTATACAGAAAAAGAAAAAAACAGTGATAAAACAAAAGTGGAGACAGCTGCTGGGTAGTCACTTTAAGCATCTTTTGTTTATCCATTCACGTGTGTGCACGGAGCCCCTGATGTGCTCAGTACCCTCAGGGGTTGGGATGTGGTGGTGGACACCACACCACGGCCCCCGCTCCCCGACTCTTGTGTTCTGGCGGAGGCCGTGGGAGCCCAAACAGTGGCTGCACTGCAGCATGGTCAGCACTGTCCCGGGAGCGTGAAGAGGGAGCACCTCGCCGAGCCTTGAGGAGTTGGGGACGGACTTTCTGAACAAGACTGTCCAAGCAGAAGTCTAAGGGATAATTATTGTCCACTAAAGAAGAATATTTCAGCAAGTGGGAGATATAGCAGAGACACACAAATCAAAGACTGTATGACAACACGGCAGAACGGAGTCTGGATCTCCTTCCTTCCTGAAAGAGCTGTGAAGCCGGATGAAATGTATGGGTCTTTATGACCCTGAATGTTAGGCAGCAAGGGACAGGGAAGACTGGGAAGTGAGATGAGTTGTCTCAGCTCGTGTTGGGAGAGGGTTTCTAACCACTGTGCAGGGGAGGCGGAGTCGGAGATCTAGGGAGGAAAGACAGCTGGAGTTCGCAGTCAAGGGACAGGAGAGCAGATGGATGCCTGAGAAGGTGTCTGCAGAGAATTGTCATCTGAGTGCTGAGCGGTCATGAGTGAGGGAATGTCCCAAGACTGGGGAAAGAACCACCCACAAGAGTAGAGGGAATAGTCCTCAGAGCTCACCCAGGCCTGGGAGTAAGCTCTTGCTGCCAAATGAGCTGTTGCCCTCCCAAGTCAAGTACTGAATCCATAACCCATATGTGTACTGGGGACGGGGCCTTTAAGGGGGTGACTAGGGTTCGGCAAGCCATGAGGGTGGAGCTGTGATCTGAGAGAACTATTGCCCCTATGTGAAGAGGAAGAAACCCCTTGTGCAGCCTTTCTACCTTGGAATGACGCTAGGAAGGTGGCTGGACACCAGCCAGGGACAGGGCCCTAACCAGAAACTGACCCCTGCCAGAGCAGTTGCTTAGGACTTTCTAGCTGCTTCTGTCACACACCCAGTGCCATCCTGTTATGGCAGCAGACTCATACAGACAGGCTTTCCCACCAGTCAGAATGGGAGACTGCATAATTCGTGGAATACGGGGTGGGGTACTCAGAAGAGTTCTGCTCGCAGCAGGGGGAGAATTAGCCCCAGACTAAAGTTGCTCAGGTTCTGTTTAACAAAGCCTAAAACCTGAACCCAAGTAAAACTCAAGAATATTTATGGAAACCAAAATATCAGACTCCAGTAAGATAAAATGAATAATGTGTAATGTCAAAGCTAACCAGAAAGGATAGTCTCTTCAGTAAAAGCAAAGAAGCAAGAAAATGACACACACCTCTAGAATGGCTGTTATCCAAAGGATAAGACATAGGAAATGTTGGCAGTGGCTTGGAGTGAAGGGAATGCTAGCATACTGCCGATAGGAATGTGGATTAGTAGCCATTCTGGAGGTTCTAAAAGAAACTAAAAATAGAACTACCATAGTGCCCAGTAGTTCTTCTCCGAGGAATACACCCAAAGGAGATGCAGTTACCAGTTTCCTGTGATCATTGTATCATTATTCACAAAATCAGTATATGGAAACAACCTAAGTGTCCATTGGTTGGTGAGTGAATAAAGAACATACAGTATGAAGCATCATAAAAAATACAGTGCATGCCTAAATTTTAAAAATTATTACAGTAAAAGACGCATGTTACTCCTCCTCAAAATGCCCTCCCTTGCTTTAAACACACTTATCTCACCATCCGTACCTCTTGCGAAGGAGTTCTGCAGTCCTTCTTCATGTGTGTCTTTAGTTGCACGGTCATAGCTGCCTCCATGTTCTAAATCCATTCACAATGTTTGCCTTTCATGGTTCCCTGGGAAGAGCCAGATGGGCAGGTCCCTACTCCGGAGTGGGGGATGTAGGCTGTCCCCCAGGTTTGTCTACTGAGCTCTTCTCTGCCCTCAAGACACTTGAAGCAACACCTGTGGCTGTCAATATTGCCTGAGCCCAGGACAAAGCCAGCCCAAGCCTGGGCCAGGCCGTGAGACTCCAGGGCAGAATGTGAGGCCTTGGCCTGCGATTTAAGATGCTGCGTATGGCATCTTGAGCTGTATGTATAGGGTTTTTTTTTCTTTCGTTAGTGTGTGTTTGCAATTCATAATCATGAGGTTTGTTTGGGGGAAGTGGTCCGTGCGTGTAATATATCTCGGTCACTTCCATCCCCTGCTCTCCTCCCCCTAACCGCCTTGTCCCCCGTGTATGTGGAGTTTCTAGTGGAGAAATCAAGGCTCTGATCATTTTTAGTGTGAAGTTGTGATTTCTTTGTGTTTGTCACTCACCGCAGAAGCATTGTGGTGGGAGCAGAGGAGACACTGTCTTGCCAAAGATGACGTGCCCCTCAAAAACAGAGGGTGTTTTGATAGAGAGTAAAGCTGGTTATGGGATGGGAGACGAGAGGGAATGGAAATGTGACTCCAAGGACACAGAGTAGCAGCTACATAGGATGAATGAGTCTAGTGATCTGATATACAACAATGAGGATGACAATAAGATACTTTATTAGGGATTTTTCTTAAATAGGTTTTATTGCTTTAGTCACAAAAAAGTAATTCTGCCAGATGATAGATTAATTGGCTTCACTCAACTAACCGTTTTGCTGTCTGTATGTGTCGTATAACATCATGCTGTAAAATCTCCAATACGCACAGTGAAATTTATTTTTTTTAAAAGGCTGGAACTTTTCCAAATTTGAGAGAGCCTGTAAGTCCCCAGATCCAGAAGGTTATTGTTTTGTTTTGGTTTGGTTTGATTTGGTTTTTCTCCGGTACCAGGAATCAAACTCACAACCTTGCGCTTGCCAGGCAAGCGCTGTGCTGCTGAGCTAAATCCCCAGCCCAGATCCACGAGGTTAGATGATGAACTCCCTGCATAGGAAACATGAAGAAAACTCTACGAAGAATCATCATTATCCAATTGCTGAAGACAAGTACTAACAATCTTAAAAACAGCCAGGGAAGGAGGACACAGTATATACAGTGGAAGAACGATAAGGATGGCAGCAGGATTCTTGTCATCCAGAAGTTGATGGAGCAAGCCGTGAAGAGCTGAGGGGAAAGAATGGTCATCCTAGAATTACATATCCGGCAAAAGGAGCTTTCAAATACTAAAGTGATGTAAAGACTTCTCACATACAAAACTGAAAGAGTACATCACCGGCAGACCTACACTGTAAGAAATGCTACAACGAGTCCCTGGGGCAGAAGTAAAATAATACTGGATGAGATTTGACTCTGTTTAAATGAACAGAAAGCCCTAGAAATGTAAATATTTGGGTAGTTATTTTTTAAAAAAAAATTCTTCATTATTTAAAACTTAAAAAGGTGATTGATGGTTCAAAGCAAGAGTAAGAACAATATATTGTGGAACTTATATGTAGAAGTAAAATGTATAAAAGCAGCGCACAGGCCAAGAGAAGAGAGATTGAAGTTTCTGTTTTAGTATTCCGTAAAGTGGAATAGTAGGACCTAATCGTAGACTATGGTAAAGGAGAATGTGTAACATAAACCTAAAATGTATGACTAGCTTATAAACCAACAAATGAGTCAAAATAAAATTATAAGGTGGGCATAGTTGTGCACACCTATAATCCCAACACTCTGGTAGGCTGAGGCAGGAGGATGGAAAATTTGAGCCCAGCTTGGACAACTTAGTGAGACACTATTCAAAAAGGGAAAAAAAGTGTAAAGAAAGCAGAAAAAGAGAGAAAAGGGAACAGAAAATGGATGCAAAAAATGGAAAACAGATGCTAAAATGGTTCGTTTATATCCAGCTCTATCAATAATCACATTAAACTCAAAAGATCTAAATATCCCTATGAATGGGCAGAGCTTGTTGGATTGGATAAAAAGCAAGATCCAAGTATAATAGTAAATAATCATCATAATAAAGTGGTCAGTTCAAGAAAACACAGTATCTTAAATATTTATGTGCCTAGTAATAGATGAAGCAAAACCCAGTAGAGCTACAGAGAGAAAGAAATCCACAGTTATACTTGAAGATTTTAACTATAAGATTTCACCCCTGTCTGGATAACCAGTGGAACAAGTATACAGAAAATCTACAAGATAGCAAAGACAGAACACACTGCCAACTTGACATAATTCCCTTATATAAAGCAGTCTACAAAACAAGAGCAGAATGTACCATCTTTCAGCAGTACACAGAACTTGCACTAAAGCTAATAAAGCTAATCTCAGTAAATTAAAGAAGATTCAAATTATACAAACAGCCCAATAAAAACTTTACCAAAGAAAGTATTTCGAGATAATAAACAGATGAGTTTAGGAAATAAGCAAAGGAAGAGACGTCCAGCATCCGTAGTCTGGTGCAGGAGGGAAATGCGAAGGGAACTGCACTTGTTGGGATGTGTAAAATGGAAAAGCCCCACCGTGCCAAATGTTGACAACGATCTGAGGAACTGAAATGCTCGTGAACTGCTGGCAGGAACATAAACTAGCAAAGCCTCTTGGAAAACCAGTTTGGCGGTCTCTTAAAAAGTTAAATCTACACCAAGCATACGAATTAGCCAGTCAGTTCCTAAGTGTTTACCCAGGAGAAAGGAAACATTTTTCATGCTTGCACATCTTAACAACTTTGTAACAGACCCGAAGTGGACATAACAAAAATGCTCATCCGAAGGTGCTCGGCTAGACACAGGTTGTATCCACATAACAGAATGTTACTCAGTAATAAAGATGAATGAATGATTGATGTACACAAAACACAGTTGGATCTCAAAATAATTAGGCTGAGTGGAAGAAGCTAGACCAAAGAAAATGAGTGCATACTGTATGATTCCACTTATATGGAAGTCTATAAAATAAAACACCTACAGCGATAGCAGATCAGTGCTTGCATAGGGATGGGGCAAGGGTGAGAGACGCATGACATGGAGGGATTATGAAGAGGGACCCAGAAACTCCGGGGGTGATGGATGTGTTCATGATTGTAATTGCAGTGATGGTTTGTATGTGTAGACGAGTGATGGCGAACCTTTTAGAGCTTCCGCTGGTAACAAACACCCTGCTGTGGCATGCATGCCGCAAGTTCGCCACTACCCATACAGACACATTGAAACTGATGACATGTTGTGTTCTTTAAATGTACGCAGCTTCTTGTATGTCAGTTAGAACTCAATAAAGCTGTAAAAAACCTTCCTTGCAGAAACGTGCGTCATATGCAGATTGTCCAGGGTTCTCCAGAAAATAGAACCAGTAACGGATTTGTGGAGGAAGAGAGAAAGGGAGAGAGAACGTGTAAGCCTGAGAGAGACTGATTGTGAGGAACAGGTGCGCAGGGCTGTGGAGGCTGAGAAGCCGGTGATCTGCTCTCTGCAAACTGGGAAGCCCGGAGGGCTGGTGGGGCCGTTCCAAGGCCTTCGAGCCAGATTCCAGCCTGAATCTGAAAGCCTGAGGACCAGGATCTCCAGGGGCAGAAGTGTGATGTCTCAGCTCGGGTCAGATGGAGCAGGAATCCAACCTTCCTTGGCCTTTTGGTTCCATCCGGGCCCTCGGTGGGTGGGGTGATACCTGCCCATGCTGGGGAGGGCCAGGTGCTTTACTCAGCCCACCAATCCGAATGCTGATCTCTTCCGGAAGCACCTCCCAGACACGCACAGACAGAGCCTGTAGCCAGCTATCTGGGCATCCTGTGGCCTGGCCAAGTGGATCCATGACTTTAACCACCATAGTGACTTTTGTCCCGTGGAATCAGTTCCAGGTGACCAGTGCAGAGGAGTCAGTGATCGTGGCGAGACATAGTGACAGGACAGGACAAGCCTAGAGCCTACCCCTCATCACTAGGGTGACACCTGGACACTGTGGGGCCTTGGTGGGAGAGGAGTCCCGTTTTAGACAGACGGTGGTGGCAGAGTGTGGCCAGAGGTGGGGGGACAGGAGGCTGGTGTGATGGTGTGGGTGAGAGATGGTAGCTCAACTAATGTGACATAGTTGGGCATAGCTGAAATCGTGATGAGGTAGAGGAAGCAGCTAGCCCTTGGCTTCTGTCTTCCCAGGTCAGGGACACGGGAATAATTTCTCAGCACGGAGCTCCCTGTTGGATTGACTGTCACGAAGTTACAAGTTTTGCTGCCCAGCATCCAGACATCCCAGTGTAGAGAGTGAGAAGATGGGCCAGAGGGTGGCCCAGGCAGGGCGGGAGATGTGCGGATGAAGGTGAGGCCTCAAGGACCACGGGCCGCCCTCTGACCAAGAGGGGAGAGGGAGCTGAGCTTGCTTCAACACGCTGCTGCCAGTGGGGGCGACTTCTTGACTCTCACAGGGGCTGCGGTCCCCAGGAGCTTTGCAGTAGATTGAGAAGGGACTCCAGGACTCTGGGCTGATGCGCTGGTCGGGCTGGAGCTCAGCAGCTGACAGGAAGCAGCTTGGGGGGTGTTTCATGGGCTGGTGCTGAAGGCCTGCGGCCTCAGGCGTGTGGTGAGAATGACAGGAGGACTTAGAGCAAAGGCCAGACCCACCCAGACTTCGCCTTGGGTTTCTCCAAGGAGTCCTCTGACCTGAGCATGGCCCCTGCTGGCCTCTAACTGCTGCGTCCCTCTGCTTCCCACCTGCGTTGGGCCCCTCTGCCCCTCGGCCTGCTTCTCTCTAAAGGAGCTGGAGCCAGAGCCTGCTGTGCCGCCAGCACCCTGGTTTTCCCTTGGCCCCCACTTTTCTCCATTTCTAGCTCAAGTCTGCTCCTTTGCTTGTTTGGCTTCTGCTGGTGACTTCAGGAGTAATAAACTGACAGGTTTGGGTTCTCGTTTTTATTACTTTTTCCTTGTTCTTGGGTGTTGGGGATCAAAGTCCCACGATTATGCCTTCATCCTCCATGTTCACCATGAACTCAGGTTCATAGTAAGGTTTTGTGATGAACATTATTTTCTGCGGATTCTTCACTGGCGACTTCTGATGTCGCCCTGGTGTAGTTCGGTGAGAACCACAGCAGTTTAACCTAGCGGGAAACCAGACCCAGTGGCTGTGTCTGCGTCCAGTGTTTACCTGTGCGTTTCAGCTGGTCGCTAGACTGGGGCTAAAGTTACCATTTGTTGCTGGAACGAACCTGATCACCTTTTCCTTGCTTCTTCTGACTGCAGAAAAAAACCACAGGAATGTGGATTTCAAAGTGCCTCCTGTTACCGCAGGGGCCTTTCTGTCCCAGCTGATGATATCTGGGCCCTTCTGCCGGTGTAGAGGTGTTGGTGATGAGGTCCGGCAGCCTGCTGATGTTCTGCTTGCCCGAAAGCACAGTGCTCTCTTGAGAGGTCAGGCGTGAGCACCTGAGCTAAGACCTTTTATAAGCAGACCTTCCTGTCTTGCTGTACTTCAGGCCGGTCTGAGACACCACAGCTGTGTGACTCACCTGTCATGTTCTACTGGCCTGAGCTGTCCGTGGCATAAGAAAGGGACACATTAAAAGAGAGTTTTTTAACAGAACTGATTAAAACTTTAAAATTCAATTTTGTCCCCCAAGCATTTACACAGATGTGATCTACCAAAGTAAATGCCTGCAGCCAGGTCACAGAAATTCTGCCAGTGATTCCAAAACAAAAGAAAATAAAACAAGCCATCTTTTGAAACAGGACATCCTTTTTCTGACTACAGTAAGCTGAAATGTCTCACCCTGCTTTAACACAGCGGAGAGCTGTTTTCCACTCTTTTCTATAAGTTTATCACTTAGACCTCGAGAAATCCTGAGAAGTGGTAAGCTTGAATTTTTAAAAAATTGCCTAAGAATATGTTTTTTGTTTTTTTTTTTTAAATAAAAGGAGGAAAACATTGACAGACAGACAACCTTTTACAAAATAGCAAAAGAACAGTACAGACAGTATGGAGTTACAAACAAAGTGGTAGGGAATTAACAATGCTTGTTGTATTACATATTGATATCTTCAAAGTGGTTTCTCATGAAAACAGCTAGAGACATGCAATATTGATCAATCAAGGACTCACTGACAGTTTCTTTCAGCAAAGAAATAGAAGACAGTAGAACAACTATGTTAATATCCTGTATATACATACATACAAAATTTCTCCTCCTTTCCCTTTTCTTTTCCTACATCCCAATTGCCCTTTACTCTTGAGCATTTTCCTATCATTTCACAATGTCTATCATACCTCCTAGTTTAAATGAACTCTTCCAGGTTTTACACTACTGAAACAATGCGGTGCTTGCACATGTATGTCTGATTTATTTCACTTATGAGTATATGTTTTAAAACTCCAACAAGCTCAGGCCATTGTGAATGATCTGTATCCAGTTCCAGGTTTCCCAGTAGTTTCTGGGAAAGGAATCAAAGCTGCTTTTCCTCCCTCACCTCCTGGAAACCCATTATAGCTTCTTCTCCCTGCTGGGACCTCCGTAAGGTTTTCTTCTCCACCTGATTGCAGGCGAGCGATTGGTGCGAACTGGCTGCAGTTGGTCAGACTCTGTCTGTCACTGTCCTGCCGGATACTTGATTCTGAAGTGCTGACTCACAGCCGCGCCAGTGTTAACATGGGACTCCTGCGTATGCTAGGGCCAGCCTGTGGGGATTGCACATGGAGCACAACCGATGTCTTCATTGTGTGTTTTTTTTTCCAAGGGAGCAGTGTTTTAGTGCAAGGGCCGCTGGTTAGTTGAAATTAACTCAAGTAAAACAAGCTGTAGGAGGAAGCCAGGGCCCCCTTCCACACAAAAAGATGGTCAGAAACTGACGGGACCCCTTCATCTTTCAGGAGCTCTCTAACTTCTGGTTTCTTTGTATCCTTTCTGTTTTTATAGCGTTTTACAACATGGTACCACTTCTTTGTTATTTGGGGGTTTTTGTTTGTTTGTTTGTCTTTTTGAGACAGGGTCTCGCTATGCAGTTCAGGCTGGCCTTGAGCTCACTTTGTAGCCCAGGCTGGTCTCGGATTCTCAATGATCCTCCTGCCTCAGTCTCCCCAGTGCTGGGATTACAGGTGTGTACCACCATGCTTGGTGGTTTTTTGGGGGTTTTTTTGTTTTGTTTTGTTTTTGAGAAAGGGTCTTTCTTTGTAGTCTGGGCTAGGCCTGAACTTGAGATCCTCCTGCCTCAGCCTCCAGAGTGCTGGGATTATAGGCATCACCACCACACCTGGCTGTGATACAGTTTCCGATGGGTTAGTTTCTTGGGATGTTTGAGTTGTTGCTGGCACCCACTGGATCTGGTGACCAGGGTGGGAGAGTCGCTTGTGCTGTGTGTGGTCACTTATACCGCCTCTGAGCAGAAGATACGGTTTGTAGCAACGTAGCCTAGAGAGCCAAACAGGTACAAAAAGCCCCTCTTACTGACTATCTTTTTTTTGTTTTTTTGAGACAGGGTTTTACTATACACTTCAGGCTGGCCTTGAACTCACTTTGTAGCTGAGGCTGACCTCAAACTCACAGTGATCCTCCTGCGTCAGCATCCCGAGTGCTGGGATTACAGATGTGCAACTCCACCCCTGGTTTAGAAAGCCTGTCTTATTATTAACATTTTTAGTTACATTGTACAAAAGAAGGAAAGAGTTAGAAAGTAATTGTGTAGTTTTTTGTTTTGTTTTTGTGGTGCTGGGGATTGAGCCATAGTATTGCTGTATTGCCCCAGGTGGTCTGAAATGCATGGATTCAAGAGAGCCTTCTGCCTCAGCCTCCAAAGTGCTGGCACTGCAGATGCCGTCACAGCTGGCTTTGGTCTTACATTGCCTAAAGCCTGGTAACCCAATTCTCCAAACCGAAACTCAGACATTACTTGATGGCACGATGCCCCGTAGCATGCTAAGTTCTAATGAGAAAATAATCCTCCTGAAAGTTGATCCTACAAGCCTGAAAGTTTATACACTTGCTGTTGTCACTTTATTATAAGTGTTGAATATTAATCTGCATGTTCTTTTGGATTTCTTCCAGAGATACGAAGACTATGGAATGACTCCCCCATCTGGCCCATTGCCAAGGTAAAGTTTTCTGAACAAAATATGTTGTGACCTTCTCACATGGGCTGCTGTCTTTGTAGTTGTGTGAACTCGTGTCTGTAACCATTGTGAGCCGATGCAGAGCTCTGAGGTGTGTTCTCCTGATGTAACCTAAAAAGGCAAGATTCACGGTTGGGATTTCAGCTTTGCTACTGTAATGACATATTGGAGAAATCAGGCCAGTCATCCTGCTGAGGACACCGGGCAAGATACTAAAAATGTCCAACCTCAGGGATGACAGGGCCTGCAGCAAGATGGGGCCCTTCCAGCCGGGGACCTCGTGCCTGGGGGGGATGGTGACTCGTGGAGATCAGTGACTTCCTTCAGGGACTGAAGCTCAGCTCCGAGCGGTGACCAGGGATGGCTGCCTGCAGGCATCAGTACAGAGCCCCTTGACGCATAGGTACCCAGCCCCGGGCCTCACATCACTGCCGCAGCAGGTGTCATCCACGTGTATGTGTGCACGGCCAGGCATCAGAGAAGAAAAAAATACAGTTTCTAAAAAG
The DNA here is from genome assembly GCF_000276665.1 of Chinchilla lanigera. Taxonomy (NCBI): domain Eukaryota; kingdom Metazoa; phylum Chordata; class Mammalia; order Rodentia; family Chinchillidae; genus Chinchilla; species Chinchilla lanigera. The sequence continues at coordinate 4,132,980 of NW_004955494.1, forward strand.
TCAGGAGAAACAGATGAAATGGAATCATAGAGGATCTAGATAATGGAGCTGTCAGACCCAGATTTTACGATAATTACATTTACTGTGCTAAATATGGAGATAAGTTTCATGGTCTGGGAAGATATAAAAGTACTAATTTATGTTAGACTGGTTTTGTTTTGTGGTACCGAGAACTAAACCCAGGCCTTCACACTGACCTACACTCCCATCCCTTTTTCATTTTTTTCATTTTGAGGCAAGGTCTAAGTCACCATATTGCCCTGGCTGAGCTCAAACTTGCCTCGTCCTGCCTCAGCCTCCAGAGTACTGGGATTACAGGCGGATATCGCTTGCCTGTTTTATGTCAAGAATTGTGGTATGGTTTTTAGGGTAATTCACTAAAATAAAGCTGAAAAGTACTTACATGTAAGATAAGGAAAAATAAAGTAATTTTAAAATAATCTAAAAGAAGATATGAAATGGGAGAAGAACAGTAGAATGGGTGGGACATGTAGAAGGGTGCTATGGGATGATATGCAGTTATACTCAGTGACTGTGAGGGTTCCAATTAAAAAACAAAAATTATTTGACTGGATTAAAGATTGGTATTAGACTTATTAGAGATAAAAATATAAAGACAGGAAGGACATGGAAGGTTTGAAAGATACGGATAATCAACTTGATCTAATTGACACTCAATAACTGCAAGAGATACCTGCTTTTAAAATAATTTTAATAATGTAAGAATGTAATGGGAAAGTTTACCTTAAGCCTTTAGAGTTTCTTTCTTTTTTCCAAAATGGCCCCTTAGTAACTGCTGAGCCACCAGCTTTATAAAAGTTACTTATTTTGAAACCATGAAAGTCAGATTTTAAAACATGTAACAAGTTTAGTAAATAGCATTTATTGTTGACAAGTAGCCCTGAATACACATCACTGTGTTTAGTCATCACGTACATGAATACTGTTATATGGAAACATTTAAATGAAGATACGGTTCTCGGGGGCTGGGGATTTAGCTCACCGGCACGTTGCCTGCCTGGCAAGCGCAAGGTCGTGAGTTCGATTCCCGGTACTGGAAAAAAAATTAAAAAAGAAGATACAGTTCTCATGATACAAAACAACTTTCACATGGGTAAAGTAAAATAAATAAATAAAAAGAAAAATGAATAAAATAAAAATTTAAGGGCAAAGGGTGTAGCCCAGTGGTCGAGCTCTTTCCTCACATCAACCAGTCTTCGGCGTATGGCAATAAATAAGTGAGTGAGTGAATGAATAAATAAAACCAAACACTTCTACATGCTGGGCTCTAACAAATCTTAACAAATTTCAAAGCAGTAAAATCACTCAGTGTATTTTCTCATTCTAGTGAAATTAAATTAGGAACTAATAATAAAACATATCTAGAAAATCCCCATACTTTTGCAAGTATATCAGCACCCTGCCAAATAACCTTTAGTACACTGACAAAAATCACAGTGGAAATTACAACACATTCTATAATGAGTAATAATGAAAATAAAACATATTGAAAGTTGTGGGATGTAGCAATAGTTGTGTGGCTATAGCAGTATTCTAGAGGGTAAAGAAGGAATCTGTTGCCTTAAATGAATCTACCTGGAAAAACATGGCTAAAATTCTACAATCTAATTATTCATCTCAAGATGTTAAAAAGAGAATAATTAAATGAAGTAGAAGAAAGAAATTAATAAAAATAAGAAAACTAGCAAAATAGAAAACAAATACCATAATAGAGAGGATCAATAAGGTAAAAAATTAGCTCTTTGAAAGCTAATAAAATTGATAAATCCCTTGGCAAGCTTGGTGAAATATTCTGTGTAACGCATTATTAATACAAGGAGTGAAATGGCACATTACTACAGATCTTACAGACATGAAAGGATCTTTATGAACAACTGTGTTTATACATTTGAAATGGAAAAATTTTAAAAGAGAAAACCCGAATAGTCATATAACTATTAAAAAGTTGAAATTATAATTAAAATTCTTCCCATAAAGGAAACTCCAGGCCCAGATGGCTTCAGCAGTGAATTTTGCCAAACACCAAGGAAGGCACACACCTGTAATCCCAGCACTCGGAAGGCTGAGGCAGAAGGATCGTTGCAAGTTCGAGACCAGCCTGGGCTACAAAGTGAGCTCAAGGCCAGCGTGAACTGCAGTGAGACTCTATCTCAAAAAGAAAAAGAAAAAAAAAAGAAAAGGACATCATATTACAACAGATTGTATTTATTCCAGTAATGCAAGGGTGATTTGGCATTTAAACACACACACGTAATGCACTGCCTTAAAGTGAACTAAGGAGGGAAATCTCATTTTGATAGGTACAGAGAAAGTTCCACATCTATTCATGGTAACCATGGTACTGAACAACAAAAAAACAACAGCCAGAAGTGAACTTCTCTGTTCTGATAAAAAGTATTTTGGCAAAGAGATCTGAGCTTGTCAAATACATACCACATGCAAAGTTCACCTGCTGAGGTGAAAACATTTTATGGATGAGAAATTATTATGATTGTGATTAAATGGTGGCAAACATGTCCTGGGAATATTGCAGGGATTTGACCCCTTATAACTCATGGGATTGATGAATATGCAAAGGAGGCAGCTGGTGGGTGGCAGAATGAAGGATCAGTGCCCTGTAGTCAGTCACTTCATCACCATTGCAGTCATCAGACTGTAGACAGTGGTATCATGTATTGTGTCCAAGTACCCTTATCATACTCAGTACTGTTTTAGTCCCAAAACATAAAGTGTAGTGATGCAGGCAGTTTGGATATGCCACCGAGAAGCCAAAAAGTGCCTTCTCTAAGTGAACAGGTGAAAATTCACCATAAGTAGGTTTGTGTAGGAAAAACATAGCACAGCATGTAGAGGAAGCGCTCACATCATCAGGGACCCCCCGGGGCTTGGGGCAGTAAGCATCCTCCTTGGAAGTGGAGCGGGGGAGTCTGTATTTCTGTTCAGCATGGAACTAGGACTCCTAGCAAGGTGAAGGAACAAAGAGTACAACATTCAAACAAAAAATAATACTGTTATTATTTATAGATGATAGGATTTTCTCTTCCTAAAATATCAACATGTAAATTGTTAGAATTAAGAGAATTTAAGTAAGACGGCTAATTAGCAAGACAAAACTCCAAGGTAAATAGATGCAAGATCAGTGTACAAAACTGTTTTATTTCTGCATATAAGTAACAAATAGAAAAATTTTTAAAGTCAAAGACACCGTCTAAAGTAGGATTCAAAAATATAAAATACTTTGGAATAAATCCAACTAAAGATGCTTAAGCCCTTTAAAGAGAGGGAACTCATTATTTTTATAACGTCAGTTTCCTCAAGTGATCTTTTCTTGTTTGTTTGTTTGCTTTTGAGACAAGGTCTCACTATGTAGTCCAGGTTGGCCTTGAACTCACTGTGTAGCCCAGGCTGGCCTTGAACTCGAGGCGATCCTTCTGCCTCAGCCTCCTGAGTGTTCGGATTAGGGGCGTGCGCCACCACATGTGGTTCTCCAATTCAAGCCCATTCAGAGTTCCCTTAGTTTGAGGAAATTAATTCTAAATCTGATTCTAAAATGTGTATGGAAGTATAAAGAGAAAGGCTTTGAGCAAGAAGGATAGAGCACTGGACTAGTCTCAGTGTTAGAAGTCACTGTCAGGTTAAGACAGTGTGGTGTCAACAGGCCACCGGAACAGAATAGAGCTTCTAGATAGACCCACGGAGAGGGTAATTGACTCATTACAAAGATGGACTTGGAGAAAAAGAGTGAATCTCAGAAATCAAACTCAACAAGCCCTTCAGTGACCAGAAGTCACTCGGAAGTAAGATTGGAACCTGCTTTCTCCTTCCTTTTCTGTTAATTTTCTTTATTCTCCCTCAATTTCAAAAGGGTTTGCTTTCTCCCCTACTCAGGCATAATTTTTGGCCCAAAAACAACAAAGGCAAAAGTGTCCAGATGAGCCTAGATGACCAGGACAGAAGTTACAGATAAGGACACAGGCTGGGCACAGAGGCACACACCTGTACTCCCAGCGACTCAGAGACTGAGGCAGGAGGATCTCTTGAACCCAGGAGTTCAGGCTGGCCAGGTCAACATAGTGAGACCCCCATAAAGAGGCAAAACAAAAAAAAACCCCAAAGAAAAATGAAACAACAGCAAAAATACAGAAGCACCATGTGATCTAGTTTGTCTTAGATCTGCAGTCAGGGTGGCGAACCTCTCCCCCTGGGGTCCATCTAAATCAGCAGCACTTATTTAAAGGGAGTAATGCACATCATCTGGCTTTTCACTTACGAGAAATGCTCCAGTATAGGACAAAGGCTCATCTGTCTACACCCGATCCAACTGGTTGGATCTGTTAACTGCAAAGAACTGAAATAGACTATAATCTTTTATTCTTGAGTTTCATCTTAAGAGTGATTCTGAAGGTGGGGTTCTCAAACCCTTCGAGGGTCCGTGAGATCCTGTCAGGGGGTCTGTGAGGTCAAAACTATTTCCATAATAATGTTAACACTTTATTTGACTTTTCCATCAGTGTTGATGCTTTGACTAAGGTGGGTCAAAGCTGGTGCCTCTGCAGGAATCCAGACAGTGCTACCACCCCTCATGAGCAGCGGTGGAATACTTTACCGTGCGTGTGCAGTTACAGAAAAGCCAGAGTTAGGTTAATATGTCCTTGATTAACTCCTAAGAAATTATTAAATTTAGCTGGGCATGGTGACGCACACTTATAATCCCAGCACTCTGGGTGGCTGAGGCAGGAGGATTGCAAGTTGAACCCAGCCCAGGCACTTAGTGATTTAGTGAGACCCTGTCTCAGAATAAAAGAAGGAAAAAGGGCTGGGGACAAAGCTGAATGTGAAGGCCCTGGGTTCGATTCCCTAGTATTGCAAGAACGGAAGGAAGGAAGATTGGTGTTTTGAGTCTGTTATCAAAGAGGAAGCTCTGTATGAATAAGGCACTTCTGCTGAATCTTGATTCTTAAAGGAAAGCGTTTGCTTGCCTGAATTGAGACAACCAAACGAACTGCTTCCTTGCTTTTCACTGGAACAAACACCTTGCAAAATTGCTGTACAGACTTGTGAGTTTGGCAGACGCTGTTTTGGAAATGCACCAAGTGAGCCTGTCATTTTGAGAAAAACAATAGTCGGTATGTGTTGCCAGTGGTAATGCTGAGCTTTCAAGGAAAGAATCATTTTAGGAAACTTTTGTCTGCCCCATGAGCTTGACACATGCTGGTACCGAAAAGAATTTACTGGGTGAGTAGGAGGTGATACCAGATAGGGTGGGGACAAGAATGAGATTTCTGGATACTGTGAAGTGGAATGTGTTAATACCCATGAGGTCTTCCTGACTGAGAGAACTGGTATTTTCCAAATGACAAATGTCATAAAATTGTGCGTGGGTTAACGGTCCCATTCAAAATGCAAGACAAAGGAATATAGTGGAGCAGAGTAGGAAAAGTTCTTGATATTGTTTGAGAATCAACATTGAGTTTTTTAGCCAGGCGTGGTGGTGCACGCCTGTAATCCCAGCACTCGGGAGGCTGAGGCAGGGGGATCAGTGGGAGTTCAAGACCAGCTGGGCCACAAAGTGAATTCAAGGCCAGGGTAAACTACATAGTGAGACCCTGTCTCAAAAAGACAAAAACAAACAAACAAACGCTGAGTTTTGGTGTGGTATCAAAAAAATTGAAATGTTTTTAAATATTATCTTAAAAGGTTATTAATAGAACCTTCTTTTTCTGAGACTATTCTGTGAGAGATTTTCTTCCTAAAATAACAAATGCCTGCTGATTGTGAAACATGTGAGGATCATTTTTTCACTAATTTGGGAGAAGGGTTGAAGATTATAGTTACGTTCATGAAAGTTGTTAATGTTAATACAGGTTTGTATTATTTTTAAATGAATTTTAAAAACATTTAAAATATTGCTTAATTTTTAATACAGTGTTTTTTTAGTGAGGTTTACTCTCACTACTTAGTTCAGGCTGGCCTCGAACTTGCAGCGATCCTCCTGCCTCAGCTTCCTCAGTATTGGGATTACAAGCACCACCATGCCTCGCCTAGTACTGTAAATACTGATAGATATAATCCACATAAACAAATGGTCTTGGGAGTCCTCAGTTTTTCTTTTTTCTTGTACTAGAGATTGAACCCAGGACCTCTACCCCTGAGCTACATCCCTAGCCCTTTTCATTTTTTCATTTAAGACAGGGGCCTCCCTAAGTTTTACAGGAAATGTGCAAGCCTCCTGCCTCAGCCTCCCAGGTAGCTGAGATTACAGGTGTGTGCACTGTGCTCAGCTTCTCAAAAATTCTTATGAATGTTCAAGGGTTCAGGGATCAAAAAGTTTGAAAACACTGCTTTAGAACATTGGTTTTCAGCTTTGCTGGGCAACTAGACCATCGCAGAATTTCAAAATCGTCCCGGTTGCACTGGAGGTTCTGTTTGGCTTTGGGGTGCAGCGTGGGCCTCAGAAGTTCTAAAATCCCCCCAGGTGCTGCTCAGTGCAGCCAGGGCTGAGGACCTCAGGTTAGGGCAATCCTAGTGATTAGCAGACCCGGGCACTTGACTGTGCCTTCCTTTGTTTCAGAAAGGAGTGTGTTCCTTTTTCTCGTTTGTTTCTAATGGCAGAAGTACATGCAGTCATGCGGCCTGGGTGTTAGATCCCCAGGCTTCCTGCTGGGGTATGAGGTAGGACCCTGAGGGAAGAGTGGAAGCAGAGAGAGCCGCCATCCTGGGGTCCAGGGCGAACTCCGGGACTCAGAGCCCTGATGCCGGTGTGCTTTGCCTTTAGGCCCAGCTTTGGTCCTGGCTTGCTGCCGTCGCCGGAGCTGGGGCCCCCCGACGCCCCACAGCCGCAGGCAGCTGCAGAAGCCCCCCTGGCCGCCCGCGGGGTCTACGCGGAGGAGAGGCCGCCAGTGGCCCGGCCCCGGCCCGTCGGGGGCACCGCAGGTACGTGCTGGGCTGTCCACCCGCGGAGTGGGCGGGCTGCCCCGAGGCCAGAGCTGCCGAGCTCCTGTCCTTGGAGGGAGAAGAGCCCGGGCGGAGGTCGTGGCTGACCTGATCCTGGGTTCCTGACCCTGTGCCCGGGGTGTGGCCACTTCTTCGGGGAAGGCCACTCCACACGCCTCCGGAAACGGAAGGGGCTCTTCCAGAGCGCTCCGGATGCTGCTGGGGTGGAGGTTATACAGTCAGACAGTAAATGCATTTTTGCTTTTGAAAAAATGTAGAAATAATTATTTAGTGGATCTGAGGAACATTTTGTGTGGTTTGGTTGACTTCCAGAAGTCCAATACTTAGTATAGTCAATATAAAGATCCAGGTTTTTAAAGACTGCAATTAAAATGTAGTGATTACATTTCCTCTGGAGTTTTAGAAATTGTGATAGGCCCATTTGCATTGCGACAGTCTAAGTGCTGTTGTTTTTGAGACATTTCAATATCTGTGAAAAGGAAGAGCTTTCTGAATTTTAGGAAAGGAAGAAACAAGTATGAATAGTGCGTTCTGAATTCAGTGTCCTCAATAATGACAGGTTAAGAATTAACGTATTTTTCAGAAAATGAGACAAAAAAAAGAAAAAAATTGAGAGTCTCCTGAGAGTTTTAGGTTTATTACTGAAGCTCTTTTTTTGCCTTTTTTTTTTCCTTTTTGGTGCTAGGACTGGAACCCAGGGCCTTTGCACTGAGCTACATTCCCAGAATGTTTATTATTTTTTGCTTTGAGACAAGGTTTTGCTGAGTTGTCCAGGATGAGCTCAAATTTATAATCCTCCTGCCTCAGCCTCCAAAAGTGCTGGGATTACAGGTGTGCACCACCATGCCCTGCCTTGAGATTCTTTATAGCAGACGGCTGGATCACCCCATCAGTTTACCTGATGTTCAAGTTTGTAGCCCAAATACCAGATTACTGTTTCATTTCATGAAACTTCAACTCATGATAACGACACTGTGAAAGGTCTATTTGTAAATGCTATTCCGTGTTCCTACAGTCTCTGCATAGGGCCGCAGGGGTAGAGTGCTTGCCTAGCATGCAGGAGTCCTTGGGTTTGATCCCTGGCACCAGAAAAGCCAAAAAGAAAATAAAGTCTGTGTAGCTGAAGATCTTAAATTCTTCTTGTTTCTTGTATAGTTCTGCGTACTTTGATGCTTAAATTTCAGTATCATCTCACTGTGTTTTATTACAGAAGCTCAAAGTCACTCTTTTATTTTCCTCATTCGTTTCCTTTTTATTTTTTATTAGTACATGCTTGCAGTACATGATTACTTTATGGGGAGTTTGTACATGTGCACAACACATCTTAATTCTTTTTTCATTCCCTCCTCTCTGCCCCCAACTCTTGATCCCCTTTCTATTTAAGGAAAACCTACCTCCTTACTTCCAATGATCTATCTTTTATTTTGCTCTTTATTTATGTTTTAGGTTTCTTGTGTAAAAGAAACCATGTGATACTTAAGCGTGTGTCTGATTGATTTCACTTAACATTCTGGCCCTAAGGAGCATCCCTTTCTCTACATATGCCTCAAGTTTATCCTTCTTCGTGGCAGAATAGTACTCCATGGTGTGTAAATACCACATTTTCTTCACCCATTCATCTGTTGATGGACATACAGCGTGCTTCCAAGATTTAGCTGTTATGAATTATGACTGAAGCTTTAATGAGAGGAACCATTCATGTTAATTGATGTATTTTGCTATTATCCAACTTTCTGGTGAATGTGAAATGTCATCAAGAAGTTACTTTAGGCCCCTTCCAAATTTGCAGTAATTGGTGCTATTTTTTCGTTATGGTCTTCTAGGAAACTCTTGTGTCTTTCGTGTCTGGTAGTCCACGAAGCACATCGTGTGTCCTGATAGCTTACAGCTTTCTCAGATTTCCAGGTGCTGTGCTTTGCGTGGAGTCTGCATGTTGAGACTTTGCTCCATAGCGTGAACACTAAACAAAATTCAGATGTACTAATTTTTAATTAAACTGTCTAGATGAACATAGAAGTTACATGTTGAAGAGGAAGTTGCCATATTTAATACTTTCTGGTCAGAAGTGATATTGTAAAGTATTAAGATTTATTAGAATTACATTTTTGACTATAGAAAATTATCAAATATATATAGATCTAAAACAAATAGCACCTAGGAAAAATTTACAGCACATGTTGGCCAAGAGCTTTTTTTCCCAGTCCTGGGGATAGAACCCATGACCTTTGAAGAGCTCCATCCCCAGCCCTTTGTTTTTGATACTGGCTGTCACTAACTTGCTAAATTGCCCAGCCTGGGTACAAACTTGGAATCCTCCTTTCTCAGCCTCCCAGCGTGCTGGGATTCCAGGCATGCATCACCACACCCTCTCTGACCCAGAGGCATTTTTATGATAGAGGATGGCGCGTATAAATCACCAAATGGGCAAACCTCAAAAGTCAAAGGAGCAAAGGATGGCAAGAAAGAATTCACAAAAGAGATATGTGCATGCATGTGTGTGCACATGTGCCCTATAAAAAAGCAAGCCAGGAAAAAAGCCTAGTCTTGAGAATAATTGAAGAAATACAGATTAAAACTGTGGGGTACAGTTATGATCATGAAATTATTTTCATAAGAATATGGTGTGGCAAAACCTGCATATGGGGGTTATTAGTATTCATTGCTTTCAGTTGTTTTGCTGATTGAATAAAATAGCAGATGTAAAGTGCCCCGAATACTTCCTGGCATATCATATACTTTGAGTGATGCATTATGATCCCATTGTTGTGATTATTATTGCATTATTTCCAGCAGTGGTATAAATCATTACATATTGGAAAATAATTTGGCCTTAGGACTCATGAACATTTATTTAGTGATTTTGTTTCTGGGACTACAGGACCCCTCTAACCTCCAAATCCAAAATATTCGGGGAAAAACGTGTGCCAAGATGTTTATCCCAGAATTATTCAGAAAGCCGAAGCGTTGTCAGGTCTCTAGACACCCAGTGTAAGTACATCAGTGAATAAATCATACAGCTTTTTAAAATGAAGAAAGCTGGAAAAGAGGAATTTGAGATTCACTAGTTGCTGCCCGTGTGGTTGGTACTCGGTCTCTTTCGTGTTCTCTCATCCTTGAACTGACTTTCTGCTCTTGATGTGAGGAGTGGAGGCGGCAGCTGCCCCACGTGGTGTAGCTTGTCACAGGTGGGGCTGGGTTGGCTCCAGGTTTGCTGGGTTCCATGTCCAGTAGGGGGAATTCTGGCTGTATTGAGAAATGACTGAAACAAGATACAAAGTCATGACTGGATTAGGATTTCAGCCATCTTGTGATTTAACACAAAAGGTCCGCTTTCTCCCCTCGCAGTTGATCAGACTGCTGAAACGCTGGAGAGCACACCCAGGGTGTGTTCACAGCTCCTCGGAAGATCTGCTTGTCTACTGAGGAGACAGCGCCAAACAGCATTAGTGCTGCCGTTGAGTTTTCAGAAATAGACAAGTGCTTACAGAGAGTCCGGTGCTGTGGCAGAAGCCTAGCTAATGTTCTGTGACCTTTCGTTATCATCATGTATCCAAATAAAACCACGGAGGAGCCCTTGCTTTAAAAGTGCAGTAGGTTAGTTGGGGTTAATAAGCAGACACGGGGAGTGGGAGGTGGAGAACCCTGCGAACTCTTGGGACCTGAAACATCACTGCTGGATCCGATGATCCTCGGAGCATTTGGAAATAAGTGTATTATTTCACAAGAGTTTAAAGACCACTTTTGAGGGCTTAGGGTATAGCTCAGCAGTAAAATGCTTTCCTGCATGCTCAAGGCCCTGGGTTCTGTCCCCAGCACTACAAACAAATAAAATAATTCACTAAACATCACTTTTTTCCTCTCCCTTAATTTGCAGTGTAGAGATATTTCCATATGCTGAAAGTTGACAAGGGAGGAAAACAGGTCTTTTGACACCTGGCTTTCAGAGCTACATAGGGACATAGGGGAGGGGAGTTCGCACCAGAGAGCTGGCTGGCGTGGCCCTCCCTGACCACGCGGGGCGAGTGTGCTCTGGTTGGGTTATGGTAACAGTGTGAGTATAATGGACTTCAATGTTTTGAATTCAAATGAGTACATTCCCTGCCTGCCTGGCTTAGTCACTGCTCCTGTCTTGGATATACAGTGCCCACCAGCCTCAACTTAAAGGAGCAGTTGACTATGGGTCACAGTTTGTAGAGGTTTCGGTCCATTGCCAGCAGCTCCAAGGCAGGGCGGCGCGGTGGAAGGGATTGGGCGGAGGGGAGCCGCTTACCTCATGGCAGACAGGAAGCAGCGGGAGGGGAGGAAGGACGCCCTTCCAGGCCAGACCCAGACACCTGCTCTTCCAAGCAGACCTGGCCTCCTAGCAGCAAGTCAGCTATAGGCCCCAGTCACCTCCTAAAATCCCCACTTGCTCTTGGGGGACATCTCGATATAACCAGAACACTGCCTTATAAGAACAAAGCATATTGTTGTGTGTTCAGCTCCTTGTGAATCTCAAAGCCACAAGTGCAAAGGAACCAGATTTCGGCCTCTGTGGCTGCCAGCCTTTCGCTCCTTTCTTCCAATCAGTAAGCCCACCCTGGCCGTAACGCGCGGACACAGCGGAGTGGGACCTTCATCCCCAGGCCTCGGTGAGGGCAGGAGAGTGGCCTGTGCTGAAAGGCAGGAAGCAGCGCAGCCCATTTTGTCAGGAAGCACCATACCTGGAGCAGCCTCGGCGCTGTTTGAACCGTGGTCGTTCCCCTTGCGCTGAAAGGAGCCGTGGTCGGAGCCGGTGGGGTCCTCCCCAGCAGCTTCCCTCGCCTACACATGCCGACCAGCCCACTGTGCTGTGTTCCTTCCAGGCTCCCAGATCCAGCACCTGACACAGGTGGGAATCGCCAGCAGGATCGGGGCGCAGCCGGTGGAAATCCCGGCCGTGAGAGGCAGCCAGTTCGTGGGCCCAGGCTGGGCTGCTTACGGGGAAGACGATGCAGGCCGGAGAGAGGCCGTGAGTACCTGGGGCTGGGCCCTTCCCTCAGATTCACACCTGAGCACTTCGTTGCATTGATGGTCTGCTTTTAAAACCTATGTTTCAAAGAAGCTCCCCTCTCCCTTACTACTTTTGCCTTTCCTGTGTGTTTACTTGCAGGTTTTAGGTGATAAATTTCTTCCCCCTGGGCGTGGTAGTCCATGCCTATAATCCCAACACTTAGGAGGCTGAGGCAGAAGGATCATTGGGAGTTCGAAACCAGCCTGGGCTACAAAGTGAGCTCAAGGCCAGCGTGAACTGCATAGTGAGACCCTGTCTCAAAAAGACAGAAATTAAATTAAATTAAATTAAATTAAATTAAATTAAATTTTTTAAAAATGAATTTTCTCCCCCTTTGGGAAAGGAAAGGATTTTTCATGAGGCTGATTTCAGGCCTTTAGTGAATTTGAACTTGAAGATGAATCACATCTGGACTTCATCTTTGGTGCAATTGCTTTATAAACATTGGTGCTCTTTATATATATTCACACCCATCATGATGGCCACACAGAGCCTGTTGCCACCATGACTACTGTTCCTGGATAGATTCGCACCACACACTTGGTGTGGGGCCTTGGCAGTCACATGTCTTCCGTTTGAGGCCTCTAGTTAATATGGACACAGAATTTCTAGTAGTACTCTCATCTGTTTTTCTTGATAATTTTATATCCTTGCAGGATACTTTATCTTTTTGAGTCAGGGTCTTGCCATGCAGTTCAGGCTGGTTTTGAACTCACTTTGTAGCCCAGGCTGGCCTCAAACTCACAACGATCCTCCTGCCTCAGCCTCCCAAGTGCTGGGATAACAAGCATGAAAAGGAAAATGCCAGCTAAATGATAGCTTTCAGTTTTATGTTTATCATTATACTGCAGCTTTCTTCATCCTTCTATGCCTTCTCCACAGTGATTCCTCTCCTGACCAAATGCTTCCACTCAGGGAAAGGAAGTCAACTTCCGATGTGATTTTTCCCTGAAAGACATTTGTTAGGCTTGTGATCTAAATATTTGCTTAAAGTTGGTCCACACTTCTTTTTCTGCGTTCTTTGTACCCAGCTTAGGTGTACGAAGTATTTTAGGTTTTCCTGTCAAATCCAATAACGTTCACCTTGAAGTGTTTCTTTACTGGAACTTGGAGAAGTGAAATATAGAAATAAAAGAGCCAGAGCTTTGGAGGCCGTGTTTTCTTCACCGATAACTTACTGTCAGTGTTATTTTTTCTTGTAGGACGCCGATTTAGTTCACGGACCACATGCTGCTGTAGTAGTGCACTAACCTGAGATTGTTTCTTCCCCCCACTGGAAAAAATGTGAAAAACAAAAATCACTGAAAAATGTAACATTTGTGTCGAACTTGTAGCAGATTTTACCCTGGGAATACCAGAGGACTATTGTCTACTATATTGCAAATGACTTGTTAAAGAGAAAGCTGTAGAAAACACAGGGCAGACACACACACACACACACACACACACACACACACACACAGACCGCACTAGATGGGTGAGATGCAAGCTGGTTCTGCGGTCCCAGTGAGACTCACACGCATGTGTTCTGGGGCCCAGGGCAGAGGCAGGGGCTCTGGATGGTCCCTCCGTTGGCATCTGCTGGTTTCCCTGACCTTTGACCTCTCTGGGGTGCCTCTGCTCCCTTCCTCACAGGCTTCCCAGGCTTACCCTATTCTCCCCCTGGGCCAGGAGCCCCGGGCTGGCCCCTGTCTGCACCTACTTATTCTCCACCCAGCAGCACAGGGGCCTGGCAGCAGGGGCCTGGTGGGGCTGAGGGAGTGGGTGGGGGTGGATGGAGGAAGGCCAGGTGCTGGTTTGAACTTGATCTTCCCTCTGGTCCTCACATGGGAAGTGCAGTAACATTTGCCATGTTTTTCAGCCCCACATGCTTGGACATCAAGAATATTCTTCTTCACCGCTGTTTCAGGTGCCAAGGACTTCGGGCAGGGAGCCCTCGGCTCCTCCTGGGAATCTGGCCCATCGTGGGTTGCAGGGCCCTGGGCTGGGCTACCCCACCAGCTCCACGGAAGACCTCCAGCCGGGACATTCCTCAGCTTCCCTCATCAAAGCCATCCGAGAGGAGCTGCTCCGGCTCTCCCAGAAACAGAGCGCCGTGCAGAATTTCCACAGCTGATCGGCCCTGCCACGTAGGTTTGCCGGTATCCGCTTCCCGTGGAAGCAAGACCAAGAGGAAATCAACTGAGCGGATGTGTAGAAGAGGAGCAGCATCTCCTGGGCACGCTGCCCGCCTGAGGGAACAAGCCGCAGTTTCAGATGTTGCCATAACTCATACGATAATTTTACTTAGGTTGGCCCTTTGGTGACCACTCGGGAAATGTATGTATTTTTGGCCAAAAGCCAGCAGCACTTCACAAAAATGAAACATAAACCTAAGCTAACAAAATTACTAAGTTAGTCTCCTTGTAAAAGGCGAAAGGTGGAGTAGATGATACAGGGCAGAAGGAAACCAAGCATTTCTGTGGGATTTGGACTGAGGTGTACCACGCACGTGCTGCTTTGTTCTCTGAGAAGAGAGATTTGAAGACATTTCATTAACAGTTTGATTTCCCTGTTTTCCTCCTTAGGAACTTATTTTGATAGTAACATTAACAACGAACACTTAAGACTGTTGGGGAATTTTAAAGAAAGCTACTAGTGAGAAACCAAATGATAGATTGTAGAGCCTGGTGACCCCAGATGAAGCCATCACTGCGTTCTTCCTCCTCCTTTTCTGGTGCTAAAGCTCCGAAATCCCCTTCATCTTTTTGTGTGTGAAATGCGACTTTGGCTTTTACAGTGGAAGAACATGTTGGAGGTTTCATTTTGTTCTAGGAAAAAAGAAAAGAAAAACAACTCCCAAGTTTGGGGGAGGTGGGGGAGCTATTTATTTGGTTAATCAAAATACATATCAATGTTTAGATTTTCATTCTTAATTCTATTTGCTGTTTATTACTTGGGCACTTGCGGCTCCAGGTGGAGCCCCCTTCTGCACATGTGGTGAAGGTCAGCCCCTCAGAATGAGGCTCTCAGGGGTCCTCACTCTTAGACCCTTGCACTTTGCTGATGATTGGCTCACATATCGTGCCGGATGAAAAATCTTAGGGAAGCAGACATCATTTCTGACGAGTCTTAGGATCATCCAGTTGCTACGGATCCATCTTAGCGATCAGATTCCCCGTGTGCGGAATTGGAATTTCCGGAATTGGAAACGAGTCCAGTTCAGCCTCTGTCACAGATCAAGAAGTGTGAAGAGGAGTTTTGAGACCACAAAGGAAAGGAAAGTTGCCCTTCATCCTGATTTTATTGTGTTATTACTTTGTTGAGTGACTGTTAAAACTGTTGTGCACTTTGGGCCAGGGAGAGGTGGGTCATCTCACCAAAAATGTACCCCCGAAGTTAGCATTTCCCTCCTTCCCGTGCTATAGTCAGAAAGACAGTGGTTTTCTATTCTGATGCTTGAGTGAAACTCGAAGGATGTACATGTGTACAGAAGAGATTTCTACTAGGGGGCCTCTTTTTAGCAGATGAACTAATACTTTTGATTAAACAATAGGTAATAAGGTAAATTCAGGATTCTGCCTAACCAGAATCTGTGTATCTGCAGTAAATTTAAAGACCCTGGATACAGCTAGAACAAGTTTCCAGAGTGTAGTCATTGGTTTCAGGGTCATGCTGGTTAGGCCTGTGATACAGGTATAGAATCTCAGGACCAGGCAAAGTCCATTCTGAGAAGTGGAAGTGTATCCAGAAGCTCCTGTCTGGCTGTGTCCAGAGGCTCCAACATGCATGGGAGAAAAGTTCCTCCTCGAGATTGATTTCTTACCTCTTATTCTTGTTTTAATACTTTACTGTTCCCAAGGTGGAGGATCCTCTCTCTGTGTCACTCAGAAAGATCAGGTTTCCTAAATGTGGTGTCAAGACTTTCACATACCCCGAGTTTTATGATGGACCCTTACGATGAATTCAAATCATGTGACAGCAGATGGAATAAATGGCCCTTTCTCTCCTGGTTCTGCTCCGTGTCATAAGTGTTTCGCACGCAGAGTGTCCTAAATGTGGTTACTTCCTTTGTAAGTTGCAGAAACGGGTCTCTGCTGCCAAGGATATAACTGCGACCACAGTTGTGATGCCTTTCCAGCTACCATAAAGGGATTCTACCTGTATTTTTATTCTTAGAATCAATACACCTTTAAACCAATGTCAAGACCAAAGACGACATGTAACAAAGTACTGCTAGTGAATGGAGCAGTGTGAGCAGGCCCCGGTGGGATCACCAGCACTCTGTTGGTTGAAGAAAAACAAAGCACACTTGATTTGCACTTGTTTGCTCTAGACATCGCCCACAGCAGGTTGACCAGTTGCCAGATTCAGAATGCGCTGGCTGTGGGTGACACACCATGCTCAGTGGGGCTCCAGACACTTAGTCAGTGTTCTTTGCTTAAAAGAAAGTCCTGTTGTTGATCATGTGTAGCTTTGGAGTTCCACAGATTGAAGCGCTCTACACAAAGTTAAACTTTAGGTCTCTTCTTTTTTCCTGTTTTAGAAGTACTAGTGGTAAAAGAAACTATAAATCTGAGCCGGCATTTTTTAGAAGATTTTTTTGGAGGCGTCAACTTTGTCACTAATCCACTGTGCCAAGTTCTTTCTCTGAACCTCATTCTTCCTCAAGTATAGACCTCCCCTGCCTGCCTCCTGGGATTGTTGGTTGTGAGAACCAGGTGTGATCCTGTGTGCAAACTTCCCTGGAGGAGGGAGCATAAAGCACTGTGAAAATGTAGCATGTTTTCTGTGTCAATGCCCTGGGATGGCCTGTGTGATATGCTGTGACCTACCAGAGAACGGGTTCACACCTAGGCAACCAGAGCAAAAACGGAAAGCCTGGTGTGACTCATCTTCCTCATTCCTGTTTTATTTTAAATTCTCTTTCTCCCATGACTTTCAAAAAGCATCTCAAGTATCTTTCTGCTCCTGATTTTCTGCTCTGTCTGGCACCAAACAGGTCAGCATATGTGAGCCCTGCCTTCTGAAATCTTAGACTCTAACTCGGATATTACAGATGGGTATAAAAGATGAAAGATACTGATTTTTAAAAAACATCCATAACATTCATTCAAAGCACACAAGTGCATTGGGCACTCAGAAGAAGTTGTGGAAGTCGCACATCTCAGAGTGCTGGGTTCTGGTGAGAAGTGAACTGCAGAAGTTACTTGGATGAAGACAGAGGAGCTGCCCAGGCCTATGGTGAAATGGCCTGGGACGAGCCCAGAGTGGGCCTGGGGGAGCATGTGCAGATTGGAGTATGCTGTCTTTGAAAAATGAATTTTGATTCTGATCTGCTGTAGTGTAGGGACAGCATAGGGAGCTTCAGAGGAGGAAGTAGTGCAGGGAGGAGCATCTGCAGTAATGCAACAAATGAATGACCAGGCTGGTAAAGGTCTACATGGAAGAGCTCCACTGTGGGGAGGGGGAGGAGAGTACCAACAACTGCTGCAGGTGTGGTGCATACCAAGTTATGAATAAATACATTTGACTTCTTCACAGATACCTACAAGTTTTCTTCCCAGTTTTATTTAATTTCAGAATGTGTGTTGATCTCAGTGGCATGTGGCTTTTAAGCAGTGCGTTTTTGGCAGCCAGATTTTTCAGGGTACGAGGCCTGTGACGCAAACTGGAGGTGAAGGTGTGCTTGGAAGGCTTTGGGCTGAAACAAGTCATTCTCTGCTGTATGAGTCTCCCGTTTCCCACGAGCAAGGCCAGTGTTTACCGCATTTGTATGATAACTTCATGTGTGCTCCATTAAGCAAGCCGTCCCCCATGCAGATCTGCTTGGTTGTGCTTCCCAAGTTAATCATTAAAGGAGCCTCACCGGGCCTTTCCTCTTGAGTTCTTAGATGGGAATGTAATCGACGTGGGGAAGGAAGGCTGGTTGAGTTTTCTGGGCTCGGGGCCAGGGGCTTGCCCAGGCTTAAGTCTCACATTAGCTTTAGTGAAATTTTCAGCAGGTCATTTCTACCTCCAAAGCAAGGCTCCAGACTTCATCACCAGAGCCTGCTCATCCGCATTTGGCCCAGGCAGGAGCACAAGAAAGGCCACCTCTGAACCTGCAGATGGGCCGCATGAGCACAAACACATTTTGGGCACAATCCATGAAACTTTTTACATTGAATCCAACACACTACATTCTTCTTGTAACCGTAGAGGGGCTTTCATGGGCTACTGCTGTAACACTCATGAAATGTTTAAGCTTACGATTGTCACCTAGTGAACAAGGAATATGCACATTTCTGGTTTCTTTTGACATTTCTGGAGGTGATTGTTGATATTTAAACTAGGACGCCTTTGTCCACTATTAAAAAGACTTGAAAGCTGAAACGTCAAGGTGCAGTGCTAATCCCATGTTTGTGTGTGTAACAATACACTTACAAGTTATGCTACAAACACACAGCAGCATAGAAGTAGAGAAGGAATATTAAAGTGCTTCGGGTACATGAAGCAGTTAGGATCCAGCAGGTAAAGCAAGAGAAGCAATCAATGTCTTCACCTGATAACCTTGAGTCCAAACCATTGTCCCACAGGGTAGGTAAAGATCCAGGCTCCTTGCTTTGCCTTCTTTCCCCAGAGTTTTTCTGCTCTGGGACCATTTTGCATTTAAAGAACGAGTGAATAGGTTGAAGGTACTGAGTGAAAAATGGAATAATTTGAATCTTACTGTCCCTGATTATGTAGAACCTTCCTCCTGGACTACCTGGAGTAGTCTTTCCTCGTGCCCACAAGATTTCAAGTACTCATAACTCATCTTCCCAGGGCCAAGGTCAAGCCAGACACCCCGTCCTGTTCCTCCTGCAGTGTGGGAAGAGAAGAGGGAGGTGCTAGAGGAACTCAGTTGCTCTAAGCACCAGGGACTCATTTCAAGGTGGAGTGAAATGCTCCTGACATTGCTGGCTCCCAAGGGCTCGCTGGGAGCATTAACAGGAGAGGTTGCTCTGAGGAGCTGCTCTGCCTGGGGTGCTGACTCATCTCCCCCCTTTCCAAGGTCCTGTTCTTCTGATTCTTCCTGCACCCTCCTTCCTAGATGATGACGATTAATGTACGAAATTGTGCAGAGCAAATTGGAGCCGCCTGCGGCATCAATCCTGCAGCCTGAACTTGACAATCATAGTTTGCTGGTCTCAAACGGGCACTTAAATCTCAGTATGGGTATATGATTTAGTAATTGAACCTGCCCTTCTCTTTGTCGGTTATGTTTCTACCTTCCAATTAGCTGCACTGTTTTCTAATGAGCTGTAGAGTTTTGGAAATAATTTATGCAAGTGTTTGGTTTCCATGTTTACAATTTTTACAGCTTTCTTAGCATTTTAAATGGAAATGTCAATAAATGCTATGAAATGGTGTCAACGTGATATTTTCTGTTTATTTCCTTTGCAACATGATCGCTTTCTCATTTGTAAAACTTGAAGAGTTGGATCAGGTGACAGTTCAGTTCTCTCAGGCTGTGTCCCTGGAGAGAACACTTAGTACTTTTGTTTGCCGAGGAATTAAATCGAAAGTATCCCATTCAGCGTGGGATCTGCAGAAATGTTTTCACTCACATTACCGCGGCCACGCCCTCTACTCTCTCTTGTGCTCTACTCTTACCAGTCAAACCCATGCACACAGGAAGAGCGATTTCATTTTGGAATTAAAAGATTAGGACTCTACAATTTAGAAAGACAAATGAGCAGATTGAAGTCCATACACCCTTGAAAGGTAATAGGCTAAGCCTGAAGTTGTTTATGAAACCCAAGCAAAGGAGAAGCCCTGGGCAAGTCAGAAAAGCACAAGAAACTCAGATCGCAGGGCACGCAACAAGTAAGCAAAGTGTGGAATCGAGGGAGGATGACAGCAGAGGACTCTAGTGGAAGCCCTCGTGAGAGCCAAAAAAGTCTGTACTTGAGTGAACAGTTTTGTAGAAGGGTATTTTACTGTGGTTATTGAGACTTCAGTAGGGAAAACTGTAGCAAAGGTGTACAGAAACCTTGGGTGCCATTTTTGTAAATTTTCTCTGAATCTAAATTCCTTAAAAATATAAAAAGAAACTAATGTATAGGTATAGGTTAAAGGCCATGGGGTCTGCTATGGTTCTGTCCTGTGTCTCCACAGCCTCAGATTGGCAGACCTTCTCAGGGTCCATGGCTTCTGCTGACGTTGGAGCCACAGTTAATGATCCCAGGTGTGGCAGAATGGTGTAGCTCATGACAGCACAAGCTAAGTACGCGAGGCACCACCCGCCCCCCGCCCAGCACCACTGGGGAAAGAAAGAGTTTTCAAGGTCAACCAGAAGGACCGTTCCAAACTGAAAATGGAAAAAAACCAGACCGCATGGAAAGACTATTTCAAATGTTTAAGTACATTTTTAAAAATCCCTAACGAACAAGAACAGAGCATTATGGAAACTTAAGCAAACCTGACCAAATAGAAAATCTTCAAAAGAAAAACGAGGAAATTAAGAATATACATATATACCTAATAATTATATATCCCAATATTGTAGACATAGCTGAAGAAATCATTAGGACAGTTTTAGCCCATCTTGAGCAGGAGGTGTGTGTCGCTCAGCTTGAGCTCTTGTCTAGCCCGCACAGGGCTCTGGCTTCCACCCCCAGCACCACACACATGCACAAGGGTGTACGTGTGTGTATATATATGGTATGTATTAATAAATATTGGTTTAGATTCAAAAGAGCAAAAACACCATGCGAACTGATAGAACTCCCTGTGAAATTGTACATGCTCTGAGTGAGAACAGGTTCAGGGCAATAGAAGAACAGGAAGTCTCTAGAAGCAGGTGAGGCTTAGCAGAAAGGTCAGGCCTTGCTTGCCCTGAACTATTCGGTTGACAGCAGAAGGAATCTGAACCACAAATATTCCTCTTTCTTCCTTATCTCTATGTACCAATTACAACTTAAGGTAGAAAGATAAACAAGAAAGATAAACAAGAAGAAAAAAAGATAAAAGAGAGGTCCTTTGGTCCTGAGTGAGATGATTAATGAAATCTTACTGTTGGATGTTTCCTCACTTATTTAGTAATGTTCATCCTCCACAGATCTCCAGCCCTCTGCCCTTATTTTGGAATAAGTAGGGGTGGTGGTATATGTTTGATATCTGTAGTATTAAATCCTGGAGAAATTATAGCCACAAGTCTAGTAAACCATGTTTGTGTAGTTAACTATTATTATGTTGTAATGGTGCCAGAGTATAGCATTACAGAAGGATAAACCCGAGCCTGTCTGGGAAACTTACGCCGTGACATTGCTTCGGAGAGCCAGAGTTGTGGACATCTTCAGTGTCCTAACACATATGTGTGCTGGTGTTGGGATTTGGGTTCTGTGATATGGGAATTTACCTTAGATTAGTGACTTCTTCCATTTGGCATGGCAAATGCTCTAAGATAGTTTTAAAGGAAATGTTATTGCAAGAAGTTAAAAGGGGAAGGACTTACAAGCTGAAATAAGGTCACTGTAGTTCAGCATACATGAGCGTCAGTGTTGGTTTCCAACAGGAGTTCTGCACTGTGGCTGCTTTGGAAGAGCTTAGGGATATTCTTTCTAGCAGAATCCAAACAAGCAAACAAGGTCTGGATCCAGCTCCGAGTGAGAAAAAGAAGTCCCCCAAGCACAGGGTTTAGGTATTGTTCTTTCTGGGTTCCTGGTGAGACCGTTTGGGTCACAAAGTAGAAGAAAGTTTTAAAAATGTAATCATCATATACTAGCTCACTGATATTCACCTTGTTTGTTCTGCCTTTCCTGGTCAAAACATAGATTAGGGGCTGGGGATTTAGCTCAGCGGCAAAAGCGCCTGCCTGGCAAGCACAAGGTCGTGAGTTCGGTTCCTGGTACGGGAGAAAAACCAAAAAACCAAAAAACAAAAAACAAAAAACAAAAAAAAAAAAACGTAGATTAGCAGAAATGAAGGAAGTAAAAACCAGTATAACTTTATCACCAGAAATAACCAGCATCAAAATTCTAGGGAATTTTTTTTATTTTTTTAATTTTTTATTTTTATTTTTTTGTTTTTTTCCTCCGGTACTAGGAACCGAACTCACGACCTTGCGCTTGCCAGGCAGGCGCTTTTGCTGCTGAGCTAAATCCCCAGCCCCCGGGAATTTTTTTTAATGTCAGCCAGTTTGATCTTGCTTTGTGGTTAGGACCGATCAGGATGACTTGCTTGGTCATTGACCGTATGTTAAGCTATTGATTTGGCTTCCAGGACAAACAAGGGGCAGGGGAAGCAGAGGGGTTGGAGCTTGTGAAGGTGTGGACTGGAGAGAACAGCAGGAAAGCTTCCGGGGGAAGGAACTGCTGGAGGAGAACGCTGCTCACTCAACAGCAACACCAGCGCTGTAACAGCTCCAGCCCCCGGGCCCCTTCTGCACGCAGGTAGGGAGGGGCAGAGGCAGAGAGCTTGGCGGCAGGCTGGGTCCAGACAGCTATGCTCAATTTCTAGCCTTTGGCTTCAATGCTGGGCAAAGCTGAGACTTCAGCAAACACAATGCCTTGGAGGGACCCTCATGAAAATGTCTGCCTCGGTGTCTTTTCCTTCACTGTGAGTCTATCCTTGTGTTGTAGGCAGCTGAATTAGATGGAAATACTACAGGCAATCAGGGCTAGGCCTTCAAAGGCCAGTATGGAAGATGGGATACCTTGCAACTGTGGGAGTGCTGCTGCTGTGGGCCAGACCTCAAGACAAAAGATGAAACAAATGCACCCACATACCTCCCTAGGGATGGACATCAGAGATTCATATTCTAAATAGGTATCAGTCACCTTGAAAAAGCCAGGAAGAGTCACTACCCCAGTCCCCTATGGGAAAAGCCCCTGATCTGTATTCATGGCAGCTTGCTACGTGACCCGCTTCCCCATTTGATCCTGATTTAATCAATTTTACCGGAACAACTGTACTTGTAATCTTACTGGCCGATCATAGTTTTGTCCCACCTCATGCCCACCTTGTGATTTCCCATTTTTCCCCTGCCTTGGACCCGCCTCCCTTTGTGGTTTTGCTCTATAAAAATCCCTAGAAAAGGCAGGTTCCTTGGCAACCCACTTGGGTCCCTTTCTGTCTCTCTCTTGGACAGAGCTTTTTTTCCTCAATAAATATATTCTGCTCTTAACCTGTATTGTTTCTAAAATTCATTCTTCGAATTTAGAGAACACAAACTCTTCCCAGATATCTAGCAGGTTGGGAGTTTCTTTCTGTAAGGTCGGTGGGCAGGTACAAGGTGCAGTTACAGAGAAGAGAATTTTATTGGAATGGGAGTGACGGGTGGGACTCTAAGGGTAGAGACCACGTGTGCCAAGAGGCAAGGAGTTTGGGTTTATGTAGGGGCGGAGAGGTTTTGGCTTTCTTTGAGTGGCCAGGACATTTCTAGGAGGGACTGACATTTGTGGATTAGGTCAGAGCAGGATGCCTGTCAGGAGGTAAATTAGATAACAGCTGGCTTGTCAGCAGCAAATTAGATTACAGATGTCTGTCAGAGAGATGGGGTTGGTTTTTGTAGTTTCTCCACTGGAAATGGACTGGAATGCACTCTAACACTTTCCCCTCTATCATTTGCCTGCCAACTAAGGGTACACAGCAAGTCTCTACCATGCATTTCCTGCCCAGACGGGCCCCTCTTCCTCCCCACTCACTGGCCGGATGGAGGACCAACCGGGAGGAACATCTCAGTTATTTCTCAAGGGTGGAAGTAGACTTGGGCCTCTGACAAAGTTCCCCAGGCAACATCCCCTTTCACGATAAGATTTCACTTTGGGTGGTCATTGACCCTTGGACCTCAGAAGCTGTAAATATTTGTATGCTAATATCAGTGGATTCATAGTTACTTACTGAGTTTCAGATCACTCAGAGCTTTAGAAGGGTAGTATTACAGTCGATGGAAAGCTAAACACAGGGCCAAGGAATTGGCGATGATTTTATTCTTATTAATTGTAAAGTTTTTCTAGGTTCAAATGGGTGTGTAGGATAAAGAGGTTATGACCTAACCCTGTGTAGGATAAAGAGGTTATGACCTAACAAGAATTTATAAGGAAGGAAGTTAATGGACATGTTGGAGATCACTAGGAATATTAGGGGGGGTTAAAAGATCAACCCAGCCTTAAGCTCTATGAACAGAAATGTAGTGCCCCAGTGGGGCATTATGTGGATTTCTCCTCTGCTGGTTATGTGAAGAATTTATGCTGCACATGTTGAAAGAAATGCTTGTGAACTGGGTGGAGAGTCAGAGAACAGTCACCAGAAAGACAGAACTGGAAAGTTTTCCATTTAGTCGGGACTCAGGATAGCAGGTATTTCCCAAAAGGAGTGAAGGCTTATAAGAGAGAAATAGTCTTCAAATATCTGCAGTGCTGTCATGAGAAAGAGGGTGGGCATGCTTTATGGTATTCCAACACACAGAACTAGCACTCATAGAAAGTAGGTCTTGGCTCAGTTTAAAAAGCATACAAATTCTCAGTGAAGCCATTCTCACATCCCCTGAGGAAGACATCCCTATATTAGCACTAAGCTTGTTGCTTCTGTGTCTTGCAGCAGGAGTGCTGCCTGTCTGGGCTCCAAGTCTGCCCAGCTTCCCCTAGTTGTTTGCCGAGACCCATGAACCTGTGAGATGGGAGGTAGGGACTTTCACAGCTGGAAGGGAGAGGGAGCTATGGATGGGACGTTTCTGGATCTGCAGTCACGTGGGACTGAAACTCTCCCCAGAGTCGGCACAGTGGGAAACACCTCCACCACCTTGTGCTTGATGATGCACATCTTGGTTTTCTCTTGTTGCTGAGTCAAAATACCTGATGCCCAGAATTAAGGAAGGAAAGGTATATTTTGCTCACAGTGTGTAGAGATTCCAGTCCATACTTGGCTGGCTCCAAGGTAGAGAGGCACATGGCAGAGGGTAACAGTTCATGGCAGCAGAAAACAGCAAAAGCAGCAAGAGCGAAAAGGGAGGAGCAGCAGCAAGCCTCTTTCCCTCCTTTACATTGTATGCAGGCTGCCCGCCCCAGGGTGGGTAAAGCACTCACACCCATAATCCCAGCATTGGACCATGAATCAATCAAAAACTCTAGAACCCCGCCCCATGACTGTGTGAGGCTTTTGGGGGACATCTAGGCACATGGCATAAAGTAAAGGTGGGAGGAGGTCATTTTTGATATGTCTTGGGAAAATACTTACACGATTATTACATGTGATTCCACAATTAGAAGAGTGGGACTTGTTACTTGTATGAAAGAACAATCTCAATGCCAAACAATCTCATGAAACAGCGAATAAATTCACTAAGCACATTACAGGTACATGAATGCATTCATTAGATGAATATCTGTGAAGCAGCAGCTATGTGATAGATACTGTCACAAACACTGAGGATTTGGAACATGCTGGGGTGTAAGACAAATGCCCTGCTCCAACTGGGGGGCTATTGGGAGTTACCAAAGACCCTGACAAGAGCAGTTTCGTTGGAGTGCCACAGAAAGAGCTCACATGGAGAGGGGATGAAGGAGGGTGAGACGATGTGAACAAGAAAAATGAACTTAGCTCTTCTGGAAGTTTTGTTAAGCAGAGACTCAGAAATGTGGTTGTAACTGGAAGGTAGGGATATAGGATAAATGGCAGTTTTGCCAGATAAGATAAGGGACACCTAATTAAGTTTGAATTTCAGAGATATATGAGGAATTTTAGGTATTTCCCAAATAAGGCCTGGGTCACACACATGCAAATTTTATTTGTTGTTTATCTGATTGCAAATTTACCTAGGCATCTGTCTTTTTGTTTGCTAAATCTGGCAGCCTTAGCACCCTGAGACTTGTTTGTGTGCTGCTGAGCCTGAGCCATGGGTGGGGAGGCTTAGGGTGACTCAGAAGAGAGAGGAGCAAGTATGTGGGACTTGGGTTCAGAGGATCATGCGGAAAGTGGTCTGTTTAGGAGCTGGGATGCATTACCCTTGTGCAAAGGAAGGAGAACAGAAAACCAGCAGAGAGACAGACCAATTTTTGCTTCTGGTTCTGAACAAAATTCAACTGAATATTACTATTGCTTGAGTTCAAAACAGAACAAAACAAAACAAAAACAAAAACCATTGCTTGAGGTTTATAAACTCTAAAGTTTGTTTGTTTATTACCAGGAATTGAACTCAGGACCTTGCACTTGCCAGGCAGGGTGCTTATTCCACTGAGCTATATTATATCCCCAGCTCCACTGCAGTTTTTTAATAGGCAGCAAATAAATTGTCATTTCACAGTAAATTGTCTAATTCATTGCTTTTTAAAGGATGAACTCCATTTTCCTTGGCTAGTGAGATACATTTCAGATTAATGGTGTCTATTATTTCATGTAACATAACAACCGAATACATGGGGGGTGTTTGTTCTTTTAGATTCCTTAAGATGTGTTTTCTTGGCCCAGATGTGGTCTATCTTGATGAATATTCGATGTGAGTGGAGTGTTGTTGTTCTGTTGTTGTTGGATCAAGTATTCTATAAATTCCAGTCAAATCCAGTTGATTTGATGGGGTTGTTCAGTCCCCCTATATCCTTAATGACTTTCTGCTTGCTGAATCTGTCAGTTTCTGATCAAGGGCTGCTGAAGTCTTCAACTGTAATAATGGACTTGTGTATTTCTCCTTGAAGTTTTATCAGGTTTTGCTTCATGGGACATTTTTTATGCTCTGTTGTTAGGAACATACACATGAAGGATCGTTAGATCTCAGATGATTAGCCCCTTTATCACTGCATAATGCCCCTCTTATCTCTGATAAATTTCCTTGCCCTGTAGCCTGCTTTGTCTGAAATTGGTGTGACTTATTTATACCATTAGTTTAACCACTACTGCTTTCTTTTGATTAGTATTAGCATTCCTATCTTACTTTTCTCACTGCTGAGACAAAATACCTGACACCCAAAGTTAAAGGAGGAAAAGGTTATTTCTGCTCACAGTTTGCAGAGTTTTAAGTCCATGGTCAGCTGGCTCCAATGCAGAGGAGAAACAGTCCATGGCAAAGCAGGGCAGGCAGAAGGCAGCAAAGCAGTGAAGTAACAAAGCAGCTTCATTCTGTGCCTTTATATTGCATCCAGGCCACCTGCCATTTGAGTGGTGTCACCCACACCCAGGGTGGGACACCCTTAAACCCAGCGTTATACTTTTAATCCCAGAACCACACACCCTAATCCAGTGACTGCATGAGACTTTGGGGGGACATCTAGATACAAGGCATAACAATTGTGTATCTTTCTGCTTCTCTTTTCTTTTAATTTATCTATGTGCTTATATATATATATATTTTTTTTTCTTTTTTCTTTTATTTTTTTCTGGTACCAGGAATTGAACTCACAACCTCGTGTTTGCCAGGCAGATGCTGTGCCACTGAGCTAAATCCCCAGCCCCCTATGTGTTTATATTTCAAAGCAGGCTTTTTGAAGACAACATTTCAAGGTCTCCCCTTCCCCTTCTGACAGTCTCTGCCTTAGACCATTCACATTTAAAGTGATTATTTATTGGGTTGGATAAATGTCTACTGTACTGTTACCGTTTCCCATTCATTATCTTTGTTCTTTTTTTGTAGTACTCTATTTTTCTGCCTTCTCTCGTTTATATCAGCGTTCTATATCATTCCATTTTGTCCCCACTTAGCAAACTGATTGTACTTCTTTTATTTTAACAGTTGTCCTAGGGGCTGGGGATTTAGCTCAGCGGCAAAAGCGCCTGCCTGGCAAGCGCAAGGTCGTGAGTTCGGTTCCCGGTACCGGAGAAAAACCAAAAAAAAAAAAAAAAAAAAACAGTTGTCCT
Source organism: Chinchilla lanigera (assembly GCF_000276665.1). NCBI lineage: Eukaryota > Metazoa > Chordata > Mammalia > Rodentia > Chinchillidae > Chinchilla > Chinchilla lanigera. The sequence goes on from NW_004955494.1 coordinate 4,160,779, forward strand.
AGAGTTCTTACATATTTATGACCAATCTACCTTTACTTGCAAATAATATTGTACTGCTTCACAGGTAGGGCAAGCCTCAGAACACAATGGTTTTGAATTCACAAATCACAACCACCCGCCCCATCATTCGTGTTTCCCACAATGCTGTCTAAGATTGCTCTGCAACTTGCTCAAAAGTAGTAGGTTGTGTAACTGAGATGCTTTGTAACTGAAAATATCCACTTCCACAGGCCAAAGCTGAAGAGTCAAACCCAAAAGCTCATGTAGTAATAAAATTGAGTTTTGCTAGAATGCTTTAAGAAAATTTATTAGCCAGGTGTGGTGGCACATGCCTGTAATCCCAGCACTCTGGGAAGCTGAAGCAGGAGGATTGCAAGTTCAAGCCAAGCCTGGGCAAATGAGGAACTTACCAAGATTCTGTCTCAAAAACAAAACAAAAAAAACTTTAAAAGGGCTGGGAATGTAGCTCAGTGCAAAGATCCTGTGGTTCACTCCCCAGTAACACACACATGAATAAGTGTTACAGTGTACTGTGATATGGTGTATCCTAATAGTACTAGTAGTAATGATGGGTTTACAGTAAAAGTTTACAATAGTAGACTCAAGTGGTTCCTATCCCCCAGTATGTACTTACCTGTGAATAAAAACAAAACCTTGAGAAATACAGTTGAGTGGGTAGCTTGGTTAGAATGATTTTAAAATTGTTGTAAATGTCTATTACAGCATGTTACACCCTTTCTTAGTCACTTTCCTTGTCACTGAGGCACAGTACCCAACACCCACAACTCAAAGGGAGAGAGGTTTATTTGGGGGGAAGAAAAGTTTATTTACAGTCCACTTCCGGCTGATTCCCAGGCAGAAACAGCACAGCAGCATAGCAGAGGAAAAGCTGCTCACAGTACAGCAGCCAGGGAGCAAAAAGGGAGGGTCCAGGAGGACACCAGGGGACATTCGAGATGTAAATTGTAACACACCCTAGTGAGGGTCATCTTAGCATAGTGAGGGTGATAACTGTACAGTGTACAGTAGGGGAACCAGGCCCTGCATTTGCAGTCACGGCATCTCAGCTTGGATCCATTTTGCTCCTTACCATGGACATAACCTTGAGTGGTTCTTTGACTCCCTGGACCTCCATTGGCGTGGTGGAGGGTGGTTCTTAGGGGAAGGCTGGAGATCTTTTGAAAAAGGGTAGTGTCTTAGAAGGAGATGCTTACTTCCAGAGGTCATTCCCCTTAAATGTATGCACATTCATATATATACATATTCTTTTCTGTTTTGAGGGATGCTATATCAATCAGGGTCTTATGAGAGAAACAGGTATAACACAATATATACAGACAGACATACAAGAAATTACAAGATTGGCTTACGACGGTCAGCCATAGAGTTGGATGAGGAAGAGTGCAGAGGGTGTCTGCACACTGGAGACTGGTCTGGAGCTCACTGCAGTGTTCCATGCAAGTCAGTACCAGGAGGGCTATGGATCTGCGGCAGAAAGTTGGCGAATCTATGCTGGAATGTGGAAGGATCCAAGGCAGAAGCCAAAGAGTCTGCTAGAAGCCAGGAGACAACATTGAGGCTGAAGGCGAAGACTGGAGCTCCTCTGAGGAGCAGGAACGTGTCCGTCCTCATTTCCCTTGTATACCATCCAGGTGCACGCATACACAGAGGTAGGAACTGCTTGAGTCTACTATTGTAAACTTGTACTGTATAACTCATTACTACTACTATTAGGATACATCGTATCACAACACACTGTTATGGTTATTTGTGTGTGTGTGTGTGTGTGTGTGTGTTACTGGGGGGTGATAATGGGTGGAAAACAGTAACAGTACAGTAGACATTTATCCAACCCAATAAATAACCACTTTAAATGTGAATGGTCTAAGGCAGAGACTATCAGAATGGGAGCAGGAGACCCCAATCGTGTATCTTTCTGCTTCTCTTCTCTTTTCTTTTATCTATGGCTTTATATTTTAACGTAGGCTTTATAGTTTAACGTAGGCTTTCTATATTTTAACGTAGGCTTTATAGTTTAGTGTAGGCTTTCTATATTTTAACGTAGGCTTTTAATGTAGGCTTCTCTTTTCTTTTATCTATGGCTTTATATTTTAACTTAATACAATAAGTTCTGCATAGCCCAAACTGATTAGATGTGACATTAGCCAGCTCACATTACCTCCTTGAATTTTATGGAAACACACAGATGTGAGTAAAAATAATTTATGTACATTAGGTTAAATGTTCAGCTCTGGGAAAAAAAAAAATTAACGTTATCTTCTTAGACCATGACTAAATTCTAACTCACCTTACATGAAAATGCCTCCCAGCTCTCAAGTAGTATCCATGGTGACCACTCCACCTCCTCCAACCCTCTGGGGTTGTCCCAAGGAGAGGGCTGGCCTCGGAAAGTTGGGAGATGAATGATTTCTTTGCCCCCATTGACCTAGGGGCCTTCTTCCAGTATCTGTCTGAGATACATTGGGAAACTGCCATTTCTCAATACAAACAAGCAGGAGATTTTGTTTGTCTCCCAAAGAATTTAGCTCTTACAATGGCATATCAAGTTTGAGGAAATTATTTTGTTTGTTTGTTTTTTTGTCTTTTTGAGACAGGGTCTTGCTATGCAGTTCAGGCTGGCCTTGAGCTCACTTTGTAGCCCAAGGTGGTCTCAAACTCGCAACGATCCTTCTGCATCAGCCTCCTACGTGCTGGGATTATAGGCATGCGCCACCACGTCCAAAGAGGAAATTATTTTAAAGTGTTAAAAATAATTGTTTTTTGTATGGGGAATTGAACTCACAACCTTGTACTTGTCAGGCAGGTGCTGCACCACCGAGCTATATCTCCGGTCCCAAAAATAATTTTAAAATCATTAAAACCCCATACCTACCAGGCATGTACATTCTAGTGTCCTACAGGGTAAGAGTGATCCAAAATATCCTCAGTCTGCACTTCCTAGACCACAGTGTTAGAAGGTTCCTCACCAGTTTGGCATGTCACTTGTTATCACCCAGCCTTGTAACCTGGTCCTATTGTTTGTTGTCATGGCCAGGATGACCTTTCAGAAGCAAATGATAGCATTTACCTTTAGGTTCATTCCTGGGAAGAATACACAGTGGTCTCACTCACAATTGCAAAAAAGTCCATGGTGGAGCTGTCCTTTTGAGTGCATTTCCTTCCTTTATCTCTTCCCGGACTTGGCAGGGCCCTGGCATATCTGCAGGTGAAAAATCTACCTATCGCCAGGAATATAGCCACAGGGCATACATTTGATTTCTTAATTCAACTCAAATGCATGCTGTCTAGGATTTTATTGATGGCCGTCTTAAAAAAAAAATCACGTTAAAAGAAAACACTAATACTGATTGCACATCAAAAGCAATACTTTCTCAGATTCAAAGTGAAACTGAATCTATCCAGTACCTAATGATGGGCACGCTATGCTTATTGACTGGCACTGCCCTGCAAGGGGGCTGGAAGGAAACGAAGAAGTCGATTTCAATTTCAGTGGGAAAACTGAACGCAGTATCTGTGTGTCGGTTTGGAAGGCTGGTTATCCCAGAGGACTTCGTGTAAATAATGATTCCTCTGCAATCCCAGCTATACTGCATCTGGGCTGTTCCCCAGGGAATTCAATCCCAGGCGCATGCAGGTGGCGTTCAGGATCTTCATCCCAGCGTGCTGTGGAAATGCGCCTGGAAACAGGTGGGAGTCTGTCTCCCAGGAGGTGAAGAAGCTAACCCTGTGATAGGATCCTGTGGGCCACTGGGACCCCTGGCTGCTTCTGTGGATCTCAGAAATATCACCTCTGAGGGAAAAGGGTAAGTGGCGGTGTGAGATGCAAGCTATATAAATGCAAGCAGCTGGGCTTCTAGTACCTTGCATTTTACATGAACGAGTACAGAGGCCCGTGAAATTGCCCAGGGAATGGCGGCAGGAGCCAAGGGGCGTGGGGATAGTAGAGTGAGATGAGGGGACTTCACAGAGACCAGTGATGACCAAGTGACATGGCTGGGAGATAGGATGAATACACCGTCTGCCTGGACATCCAGAAAACTGGGGTCAAGTACAGGCTATGAGGAGGGCTGAGCTGACATGGGCAGTATGTCATACATTTTCCCAAAATAAAAGAGTAGGGGCTGGGGATTTAGCTCAGTGGCACAGCGCCTGCCTGGCAAGCGCAAGGTCGTGAGTTCGATTCCCGGTACCGGAAAAAAATAAATAAAAGAGTAGCGTTCCCTTAAAGTGTGAATGAGCGACGTATAATTATCCTAGTAACTGATCTTAGTAAGTGATCCTGAGAACAAACTTGATGCACTAATTTAGGTATTACAATTTTGTGCCAGTACATAAGACATGCGAGTTATCCTTCTGTTAGTATTTTTTCATTGGAGAGTTTAAATTCAAGGGTTTTTAACTCTGTACATAAAATACCACCTTTCTCCTGGGTGGAAAGAAGTCTTCCAAATGCTTTTAAATCAGTGTATTTTCTAAAGACTGATTTTATTTTTTAGAGCAGTTTTGGCTTCACAAGAAGTTGTGGAAAGCCCAGATAATTCCCGTCTGTAGCCTGCCCTACCTATCCCAGGGCTCCTCCATTACGCTCGTCTCCCACGTGAGTGGCACATTCATTGCACTTGATTAGCCAGTGTGGCTGTGTGGTTGTCACCCCAAGCCCATAGTTTACATTAGGGTTCATCTTCTTGCGTCTTCTATGAGTTCGGGCAAGTTTATAACGACACATATCCACTGACCACATGGAGTCCTTTCCCTGCCTAAAAAAAATCCTCTCTGCTCTGCCTGTTCATCCTTGGAAATCCCTGATCTTTCCACTGTCCCCAGTTTTGTCTTTTCCAGAATGTCAGGTACTGGAAGACAAGCTCTGGTTGTTACCATGGTGACAGCCAGTGTCATGCAGAAGATTATAGCTCACTATTCTCTTGCTCCATGGCTGCTGTGTAAGGCAGGCGAGACAAGGTGGTTGGGGATGGCAGTTTTGATCTCTAGTTTTCAAGGCTGCTTGCTTTCTCCGGTTAGGTCTCATTTTCAGGGAAACAGGAAATTTATTCTCAGAACTTTATATTGGCTTATAACAATACGGAATTTGGGAACGAAGCCACTGGCTTAACCAAAATCTCTGAGAAGAGAGATTTTGCTTATCTTTACAGAACAATACTGGCTCTTACTCCTTCTCCATGGAGATGGCCATGCCTGTGATAGAAGGATGAGACTGCACATTCGGTCCAGTCAGCTCCAGTGGGGAGGAGGGATGGAAGGGCTTCTGTGTACGCAGGAATTGGCTCGCTCCACATTTGCCACCTGCACTGTGATCCTTTCCCGGCTGGGCATCAGTCCAGCCGTGGTCAATGATTGTTTGTAATCAGCTTTGTTTGTTTAAATGTAGGCTTTATTTTCAGCAGTTTTAACAACTATTTATAAACAGCTATGTTGCAAGTGTGCTTTGGAGAAGACAGGCCTGCGGCCAAAGCCAAGCATTATAGTGTTTGTCCCCTTTCATTTTCCCTTAGGTTTTCACAGCCCTTTGGACACTACTGTGCTACATGTGTCGAAACAACGTGGGCTGCCCGGAAGGGATTCTCGGGTCCAGCAGGCAGCGCTTGGCCACTGCATGTGCTGGGTTCTTCCACCCATCTGCTCGTCCAGCAGTGGCTCCTATATGTTCCACGCTGCTCTTCCCTCTGCCCTTTGGATTGGGTCTTTAAATTTGGCGGGGGGGTCTGATTTTCATTCTTTATGTGTTCTAGATATTAGTCCTTTGTCTGAGGGACAGCTAGCTAAAATTTTTTCCTACACTGTGGGTTGTCTTTGCACTCTGTTGGTGACTTCTCTTCCGTACAAAAACTTTTTAATGAGATGAGACCCCAGTTGTTTCTTCTTTGTAGGATTTCCCGTGAGATCGGGGTTTTGTTTGTGAAATCTTTGCCTATGTCTTCAAGAGTTCTGCCTATTCTTCTAGCAGATATAGTGCTTCTGATGTCCCATTTTTAATAGGAAAATATACACATGGCTTATTTGTCCTGGCACTATGCAGATAAAAGAGAATAGTTTAAAAATAATGATTTTAAAAGTTAGGTAGGGGCTAGGACAACAGATCATTGGCAGAGCACTTGTATAACATGGGCAAGGCTCTGAGTTCAAACCCCAGCATGGTAATCAATCAGTCAGTCAATCAATCAATCAATGCCAGGAATTGTGCCACACCTTTAAGTCAAATAATTTTTCTCTATGACATTTGGTATGGAAATGCCCTGTACTGTGTAGATCTCTGTGTAAGCGTAAGAGCACATAGCTGTGCAGAGGGCAGCCCTGATGCCTGCAGGTGAAAATGTGAAATGAAAATTCCATTGACTATGAGATGCATCCTGATGCTTTATACCTGGATGCGTTCAGACCCTGTCACGCATTGTGGACACCCTTCTTTGCAGTCCTCAAGCAGGGAGCAGTTGTTTACATCCGGTCTACTCTTCCTCTTGTACAGATGAAAAGAAAAGCCTACCTTTAAAAAGCAAACTATTATTATTTTGTTGTTGTTGCTGTTTAAATAAGGTCTTGCTCTGCTGCCCAGGTTGACCTCAAACTCCAAGGCTGCAGTGATCCTGCTGCCTCAGCCTCTCTCCCAGCCAAAGAAAGTGTAACTTTTTTGTGGTTTTTTTTTTTTTTTTTCACTGCTGAGAGTGAAACTCGGAGCTTTGCACTGCTGGGCAAGTGCTGAACCACTAAGCTACATCCATAGCTCTTCCTAATCAGTACTTTAATTGTATATATGATAATTTGTTCGTCGTATACAACGTGTAATGATCAAATTGGGCCAGTTAGCACTTCTATCTCCTTAAATTTAATTAAAAAGTAAGATATACTTTTAAAAAAAGTTGGTACCGGATTGGTGCTGCTGGTGGAGGGAGGCTGGGTAACCGCACACATGGCGCGATGGGCTATAGTTGAGACAAACTATATCGCGTTTTGTAAAGATCTAGAAGAGAGGAGCTCAAAGGCTTCACACAGGAGGTAATGATAAGGAGACGGAAGTGTGAATAACCCTGATTTGATAGCACACAGTGTGCCATGCGCTGGGGTATTGCGCTGTACCCCATAAATTCCTGCCTGTGGAGTGACACGGGGATCGCAGGACCCCCTGCTCGGAGGCAGCGCAGCTGAGTCAGCACGGCGCTCCAGGCCCCGCCCACCAGTGCCGCAGGAGGTCTGATGATGCCAGCCCTGCGCTCACCGCTGCGCTCCTCAGTTGGAAGGACAAGGGCGACCACCGCCCAGCCTTGCATATTGTGGTTGACATCGCTGTGGGAGCTTTTCTCACCGACCCTGAAGCTGCTGTTGTGGCCTGGCTTATGTTTTCTGCTTAGAAAACATACCCAGCGAGGTAAACTAATGTGTTTTTTTTTTTTTGTTCACATTGGTCATGAATGAATCTTTTCATCTCTTGGGAAATAAGCCATTGCATATATGGAAACTTCCCTTGAATTTCTAAAAAAGTGGAACATGCACTTGTGTGCGCCCCCAAGAGTGCACCGCGTAGTATGCACATCTTTTGCACACCGATCGGTTAGCACTTAGGACCAGTAAATCCATCTGTTATGCTCATTAAACCTCTCAGCTTCAGAAATCTGGCTTTTTTGCAGCATGGATGATAATAAGCCAGGCAATCTCCGCAGATCCTGTTGTCAGGGACGTTTGCTCAGAGTTCCTGAAACACAATCGAGCAACTGTAAATTACCGACCTCCTCTAGAAAGTGTTTCTTCCTATTTCAGAGGCCTCTAACTTTTCTTTTTTTGTTTTTCAATCTAATGTTTATTCCATCTAAATGTTTTCTCTCAGAAAGGCTGAGATTGTTTCATAAGGAGTCATTTTGTCCCTTCTGATGAAACCATCGTCCCTGCCCTGTCAACCTGCGCTGGGAGAGTTCACAGTGATATGCAAGGGCCGCCTCCCTGCTGAGTGAGGAGAAGACTGCCACTCCCGGAGAGCAGTGACCAGATAGATGCTTTAGAGGTTGGTTGTTCCATCTATCTGGGGGAAATGAAGCTTCTGAATGGAGGCTGAGATCATAAATTGTCCAGGACAAGGACTCATCCATCCATCTGTCCACCCAGCTGTCTATATCCATCCATCCACCCACCCACCCACCCATCATCTATCCATCTCTCTGTCTGTCCACCCATCTATCCATCCGCGTTTCCTTCCATCCATCTGTCCGTCCACCCACCCATCTGTCCATCTCTCTATCTGTCCATCCATCTGTCCATCCACATTTCCTTCCATCCATCTGTCCATCCACTCACCCATCTGTCCATCTCTCTGTCTGTCCACCCATCTATCCATCCATGTTTCCTTCCATCCATCTGTCCTTCACTCACCCATCTATCCATCTCTCTGTCTGTCCATCCATCTATCCATCCACGTTTCTTTCCAGCCATCTGTCCTTCACTCACCCATCTGTCCATCTCTCTGTCTGTCCACCCATCTACCCATCCATGTTTCCTTCCATCTGTCCATCCACCCACCCATCTGTCCACCTATCCATCTACCTGTTCATCTGCCCATCCATCTATCTGTCCATCCATCCACTGGGGAAACTTGAAGAGCTTACTCTGCCCCAGAAGCACAGGAGGTATAGACAGGTGGTAAAGAGCCCCATCCACACAGCCATACCACAGCAGCGCAAAAGTGTCCAAGAGCCCCAGCTCCAGGTGACCACAGGCTGACCAGGGCAGGCTCCGTGCAGAGCAAGCCTTGGAGATGGATGCTGGGGAGTGGCCTTCACTCTTGAGGTGCAGTTGGAAGACGGCTGTCCCTGCAGAGGACATGGCAGCAGAGAAGCTGCAGGCACAGGATGAGGAGTGGCCAGGCCATGCCCTGACTCCCAGGTGTGCAGGAAGGATAGCTGCACTCAGAGGACTGGGTACCAGGCTGGGAAGCTGTGGTCATCAGGAGCTCCTGGCATAGGCAGTGGGGCAGTGGCAGTGCCTTCTCTGCTGGCTTCTTGTATAGGAAGTGGATAAGGTAGGAAGATGCCACAGCAGCAGGAACAGAATAAAATCTCCCTGAAAGACTCCAGGGAAATGTGAAGGCCAGAAGAAGGGTGCTGATGGCGGGAAAGGATGTGGCTGGCTACCCTGGGGGACAGGAAGAAGGAAGATGGAGAGAGGAGAAGGTGGAGGAGGTGCTGTGGGAGTACCTCATGCCTTGAGATGACAGTTGTGCTACTTTTCAGATGTGTTGACTAAAACACCAAGTCTTAGGTCTCTTGGTAGCTCCCTGGGCACCCAGAAGAAAGCCCTGAGGAAAAGAGGAGCTGTCCCTTGGGCACTCTCTGGACAACGGAGGTCATGGGGTGCAGAAGCCCTTTGAAGTCAGGTGTGACTGTAGTGTGTCATTTGGAACCCCTCTCCTTCTTCTGTCCCACCATTTTTGTGGGACTGGGGACTGCAGCCAGGGCCTTCACACTAAGCTACATCTACAGCACCCTGCCCCACACACTTTAAGCTTTTTATTTTGAGAAAGGATCTCTCTGAGTTGCTTCGGCTGGTGTTGAACTTGCAGTCCTCCTGCCTCAGCCTACCAGAGTGCTGGGGTTACAAGTGTGTGCCGCCCCACCCGACCTGTTCCATTCCTTTGGGAAGTAGCTGAAAGGGAGCTGAAGTTGTAGCTCAGTAGCAGAGCACGTGCTTAGCATGTGCAAAGCCCTGAGTTTGATCCCCAGCATCGAATGTATGAATGAATGAATGAGCGAACTGAAGCTTTAAGGTGAAAACAACTTTTAAACAAAAGCAGCTACACTTCCAGATGCATTCCTCTCCTCCCGCCACTATCTGCACACTCCTGGTGATGGCCACGATGGTCCTTGGGGCCGCAACTCTCAAGTCTCATGCTCGCAGGTCCTTGGGCTCCTCCGGGGTCAGCTTCATCAGTTTGTCCACACAGAGCAGGATGAGGGTGAGAAACCAGAGGCCCCAGCCCACAGCGGCCGCGATCCAGCCGTACTCGTCCACACCGGAGCGGCAACACCGGGCTGCTTGGGGGCAGAAGTCGGTGTCTGGTGGGGAGGGGACAAGAACAGGGTGCATCATACCAGCTTGCCAGTTCTTCTTTGAGTAGCAGCAGAAGGAAGAACAATGAACAGTCTGAAAGCTGACATTGGTAAGCGAAGTACCTGCTGCAGGCCACATGCTGTAGGACGTATTTCTCACAAGATGATGGGTATAAGTATTATTTGTTTGGTGCTTGGGATTGAACCCAGGGGGCTTGAGCATTGGTGCATTCTACCACTGAGCTACACCCTCAGCCTGTGATTGGTACGATTATTCTTCTGATTTTATGAGAAGAAACTGGGAATGTAACTTGCCTAAGGTTGTAAGATGGAGCAAGTAGAGCTCAAACTCAAGTCTGTGGGAGGCCAGTGCATATTATTAACTAACACATATTACTGCCTACTATGCTTCTTTACACTATCCAGAAGTAAACATATTTGGTCATTCAGTGAGAACAGGATAAAGGGCCCCACCTTAAGCAAAACGTTCTACTGATTAGACATGGATGACAGTGGTTGCTTTGTGAATCACCGAGCTCCTCGCCCCTGAAGATAACTAAGTAAGGGATGAACAGAAATAAGCAAAGGATACCCAAACCAAGCTCCTGCCTTGGCTGGAAGTGGGGCTAGTCATGGACTTCCTTCCACTAACCCTCTGCAAGCATTTGAACTCAGGGTGCTGACAAGAGGACAAATCATTAAAGCCGTCAGTGCCAACACTCCTGAGCCTAGACTGGGATCAAAGCCAAAAGAGCTTTTTGACCTGCTCAGCAAACAGTGCTGGGATGAGCCACTGAGCCACCAGGGCCCCAGGAGGGCAGGGCAGGGCAGGGCAGGCACTCAGCTACCTGACATGGGGTCAGCTGACAGCAAGGGCTCTTATGTCCCCTCCCAGCTCCCGGGCCTGCACACTCTCAAGTCAAGGCAGGACAGTGGGCAGGGCAACTTACTGGGGCAGTGCTCTAGGGTCCCCTGGTCTGCGTGGGGTGCTGTCAAGGTTGAATTTCTGCTGCTGCTGGCTTCTGAAAGAAAAGACAAGAGATGGTCTCAGGCTGAAGGAAGAGTCCTTTCCAGGTACAGGATTTGCAACCTTGTTTGTAAATCAGTAGTGAGCACTGTAAGTGTCAAAGAAGTTCCAATGCAGGTATAATGAACTCCTATGCAACAAAGAAAGATTACTTGCTATTGGAAACTAATTGTGTCCCCTCCTAATTTTTATGCTGAAGTCCTAACCCCCAGTGTGACTGTGGGTACAGAGAGGACCTATGAAGAGGTAGGGGAGGCTAACAGAGGTCACGTGGGCGTGTTCTGATGCAATGCAACCAAGGTCCTTGTAAGAGGAGGACGTGACATGGGGGGGTGGTCAGAGGCACAGAGGACAGGCGGGCGAGGACGCAGTGAGGTCACCAGCAGCTGAAGAGGGAGCCGCAGGAGAAATCAAGCCTCTCGACACCTTGATCTTAGGTTTCCAGATTCCAAAGCCTTGAGGAAGTAGCTTTCTGTTATTGAAGCCCCTCATCTGTGGAGTTTGTTTTGGCAAATACGCTCCTCTTTTCTTACCACTCTGCTCTCGCTCAGCCTCGCTTTATGTATTTTCATTGCTCTTCAGTGACCGCAGGCTTGCTCTGCAGCTTTCCAAACACTCTATTTTAGATGCTCTCTGTGCAGAGAGATACAGCTACAAAACGACTTTTCTACCCAGGCCTGGTGGTGCACACCTGTAATCTCAGCTCTCAAGAGGCTGAGGCTGGAGGACTTTGGGGGTTTGATGCCATAAAACTGCATAATGAGCTGGGGATATAGCTCAGTGGCATAAGCGCCTGCCTGGTAAGCACAAGGTCATGAGTTCGATCCCCGGTACCATAAAAAAAAAAACAAAAAAAACTGCATAATGAGACCCTGTTTCAAAAAAACAAAATAACAAAAAAAACCTTTCTAGTATATATTGAAACAATCACAGAAATATCTGGAATGTCTTCTCTTACTATCTTCAGTGCCTTTCAAAAAAAAAAAGCTTGAACAAATACTCATTAAAACATGACCTCACTGGGCGTGGTGGTGCAAGCTTGTAATCCTAGCACTTGGGAGGCTAACGCAGAAGACTGTGAGTTCGAGGCCAGCATGGGGTATTTAAGCAAGTTCAAGGCCAGCCTGTACTACGTAGTGAGACCTTGCCTCAAACCCCTCCAAAAAACCTTTGAAATATGACCTGGATTCTTTGTTTCTGATGGTTATGATGTTGTTACCCAGGCACATAGTTATGAACAAAAATTAAATTCGTATAAGCAAATCCAGAGATTGCCAGAATACACAGCACTGAGGATTGTGCCTTGATTCATAAGCAAGGAGCATGGGATAAAAAAGAACCTTAGCAGGAGTTCTAAAAGGTCTGTCAGACAGGTTGGGTTATGGAAGTGACTGTAAGCATCAGAGGAAGAAAACCCACAGTCCCACGTTCACGCCCATCACTGATAAGAAGGCAGATGATCCATTTTGTCTGCTACCAGTCCCTACTGCTTGTGGCTATTTAAATTTATTAACATCAACTTATTTTTAAAAATTTTGTCGATACATATTTGTGGTACATAATGAATACATTTATCATGGGGCGTTGGTACATGTACATAACATGTCTTAATTCTTTTTTACATCCTCTTAACTTAAAAATTCAGCTTCTTAGTCACATTCACCGCATAGCAAGTGCTCATGGCTGCATGTGGCCAGTGGCCGCCATATTGGGAACACAGCATGGAGATGAGACATTCCTATCATCAGAGAAAGCCCTGTTAGCACGAGTGCTCATGTAGGCAGGTCAGAACCAGGAGACCGATTCTGAAGACCATTTCTGGAAGTTATACTCCTGTTCAGTTTGCTTCCTTAGGAATAAAGAAGGAGGAGAAAGAGGAAGGGGAAGTGGAGGATGACCACAAAGAAGAGAGAGAACTTTCAGTGCCCCACTGGCTGGGGTCAGGATGTCCTCCCAGGGTGCTGTGGTCACAGCGCAGGACAAATTGGGAAGAAAGCTGTCATTTAGCCAAAGCCAGGGAACTGCTACCCAGACTAATTTTATGCCACCCAATCTCTAAGCCGCTCCGTGGTCCTGGTTGAGCTATGGTAATTGCCTCGATGCAATCTGGTTATTACTGTAAATTATTTACAGCGAAAGGGCTTAGAGCCTGGTCTTTGTTTTGGAGAAGTTGATATCAACATCTAAACTTTCTTCCTACACCAAATAACTTCCTTGGCCTGACTTTCATCTCCCCTCTGCAGCGAGAGTGGCAGTGTTGCCTTACCCCCTCTGGAGCAAAGGAGTGGAAAACATCTAGTTAATCAATACTAGTATTAGGTTAGCTCATTTGAAATTACCATTTTTATAGGTCAAAAATCATTCCCTATCAGCAGTTTTATATGGTTGAAGTGGAACAGCTCAGGTGAAAATTCCAGACAACCCCTTCCTCCCTGATAAGCGGAACCAGCTGGGGACACAGCCCACGGGGAGACCCCGCAGGTCAGTGCCAGCAATTTTGTCAAAAACATTTTTTGAGCCTTTTTTTTTTTTTTTCATAAGTGAGGCATTGTAAAAGTAAGCAGAAAAATTAAAGTCCCTTATCTGGGGAGTGGTGAAGCTGGGAAATAAGACCAACTTGCTAAAATAATGGCTAACACTCACGGTGCGCTCGCCACATGCTATTCTGCTGTTCTTTCCAATCAGCCATCTCATTTCCTCTTTGCAAACAAACCTAGAAGTCACCGCCGTGTTTATCCTTGGACTGCGAATGAGGAAACGGCCCAGAGCGGTGAGGTAATTTGCTCAGAGTCACACAGCAGGTAGTTGTGGGAGCTGGGGTGGATTTGGGGGTTGGCGGTTTCGAAGTCCACTACACACGGAGTCCCCTGGCAGCGGCTGCGGGACGGATTCTGGGCTGAGAGGTTCAGGCAGACTCCGTGGGGGGGATTGGGGGCGGTCTGTCGGGAGCAGAGCAGACAGTGTGACAAGATCAAAGCCAGAAGCAGGAGTGAGGGCGCTGCTTGGAGCGGCAGGGTCAGCAGGGAGGCCGAGCAGGAGTCGGGTGTGGGGAGGCTGGCCAAGGGGTGGGCAGTGAAGGAAGCATCCAGACTTTGTGGCGTAGCGAGCCAGCCGGGGGCAGTGGGGCTGTGATCTGGAGGAACCCTGACCAGAGTCTGTCGTTCAGACCATTTGGTTCTCTGATGGGTACGGCTCCCTCCCTCTCTCTCTCTGCCTCTCTCTGGGTCTCTCTTTCTGTCTATCTGTCTCTGTCTTTCTCTGTTTCACCCTGTCTCTGTCTGTGTCTCTCTCTCTCTGTGTCTCTGTCTCTCTGTGTGTGTGTTTCTCTGTCTCTCTCCTGTGTCTCTCTCTCTCTCTGTGTCTCTGTCTCTCTGTGTCTCTGTCTCTGTCTGTGTCTCTCTGTTTCTCTCCTGTGTCTCTCTCTGTCTCTCTCTCTGTCTCTCTCACTGATGTCTGTCTCTCTGTGTCTCTCTGTCTCTCTGTCTCTGTCTCTCTCTTATGTCTCTCTGTTTCTCTCTGTCCCTTTCTGTCTCTCTCTGTGTCTCTGTCTGTCTCTGTCTCTCACTCTCTCTGTCTCCCTCCCTCCCTCTCCCTCTCTCCCTCTCTCCGTGTGTCTGTCTCTGTCTGTCTGTCTGTCTGTCTCTGTCTCTCTCCCTGGGAGTGGGCGAAATCCCCTCTCGGAGCTGAATGGAGCATTTGATCCCGGTCTTCTGCAAACCCGACGCCCACACCCTGTCCCACCCCACTCCCTGCCGGAGCCTTCCCAGGAGCTTGTTTCCTCCTGGCTCTGTGCGGGACCAACCTGCGCGGGCGGCCTCGGCCTGGTCCTCCCGCCCCCACCCCTCCCGGCAAGGCCAGGATAAAGCTCGGCTCTACCTGCGCGGCCCGGCGGGCAGGAGGCGAGGACCAGGCTGAGCAGCAGCGCGGCGCGCGGGGCGGAGGTGAGGCGCGGCGAGCCCATGCCGCGGGGAGGCACCTGCGGGCCGGGCGTGCGGGCGTGCGGGTGTGCTGGGCACCAGGCGTCCTGCGTGTGCGTTGTGCTGTCTCGAGATGACTCCTGGCTTGCGGGAGCTGGGAAACTTCTGCTCGGTGTTTGGGGGAGAAAGGGGGTGGAGCCAAGGAGAGCTCTGCTGTCACAGCGGCTTGCACCTGGCTGGAAGGGCGCGCCAGCGAACCTTGCTGGCTGGCGGAGAAAGGACCGGGAGTCCTGCCCTTCCTCACGGGGAAAAGAGGAGACCGTGTCCTTGGGGGCGACTTTGCCGCCCCTTGCGCGTGCAGCGGGAGCCTGGCCTCCCCGCTCACTCACTCAGTCCAGCATCCCCTGAGCACCTGCTTGCGCGCTGCCCTATGGAAAGTCCACCAAACCCTGTCCTCCAACCGCTCTAGCCAGGGACCCGGAGTAGCGTTTGGGGAGTGACTCTGGAGGACAAAGTGCCTTGGGCTCGGCAGCAGGAGGCCACATCTGCTGTGGGATGCTTCGGGAAGAAAACAGCCTTTGAGTTCAGGGCCTGGCGAGTGGATAGGATTTTGACAGGTGGAGAGAAGAGGGCATTGCGGGTAGGAGGGGCGGCGGAGCAGAAGCCCGGAGGGAGGTGGCGCTCAAGGCCACTGTGAGCCCAGCACGGAGAAGCATAGGAGAGCCCAGGAGCAGGAGCTGGGGAGGAGAGTGCAGAGCCCAGGAAAGCAGGAGGCTGTGTGCCAGGCTGGGGAGTACGAGGCAACCAGGCGGCCAAAGGAAGATTTCGCGCGGAGTAGTGACTGCACTGGAGCTCTGCCTCCCTCCGCAACATTTCCGGTGGTGTCCTCTTGTCCATGGGGTATCTGCCAAGCCTCCCAGTGGATGCCTGAAGCTCTGGATAGTACTGCATCCTAGAAATACTAGGTTCCCCCCATGGAAATGCATTCCTATAATAAATCTCAATTCACAAATTAGTTACAGGGAGGGGTTCACAGTGCAACTAATAAGGAGACAGAGCAGTTATAAGAACATGCTGTAGTCAGCATCACTGAAAACTTTTGGGTTGTTTCTTTCTGGAATTTTCCGTTGAATATTTTGGGTCGGTGTTGACAGCAGGTAACTGAAGCTACAGGAAGTACAGCAGCGGTAAGGGGACCACAGCAGGGTACTGAAGGCACCGTGGGTCCGGAAGGCATTGACCTAGGCACGTGAGGCTTGAAGATGCCTGAGACGTGGTCTCTGCCCTTCTGGGGAGTGTAGCGCAGCAGGTGCACCGAGTGAGGCCAAAATAATTTTGATGCTGGGGATATAGCTCAGTGGCATAGCACCGGCCTGGCAAGTGCAAGGTCCTGAGTTCAATCCCCGGTACTGCAAAAAAAAAATTTTCTTTTGGATGCATTATGGCAAGACTGGAACATGCGGTTCTCCCACGGTTACAGGGATATAGAAGAGGGAATGATGAAATCTGCTAAGAGGTTCAGGGAGGGAGGCTCAGAGGAAGTGACGTTGGGCTGGGTATTGAAGGGTTGCCTCAACTTAAGTGCCTTGGAGCTGTTCAGGGGGTTGGTAAAGCACACCTCTGGGTGGGTCAGAGGCACAGCCTTGAGTACTGCACCTGGTACCTGGTCCCTTCCTCTCTGCCTCTGCTCCCCTGCTCTGCTTCTGGGGTGCTGTGAACTAAGCATCTTTGCTCTGTCACGCCCTTCAAGCGACCATGCACTAAATTCCCTGAAACCGTGAGCCACATTAGATCTCTCCTTCTTAAAGTTGTGGCCTTGGGCACTGTGTCCCAGCTGTGGGAAAGCTGATGAAGGCAGGTCTGGTGAGAGAGTGAGGGGTGGAGTCCAGCCTTCAGAGTTATCTGGAAGGACATGCAGGCCACACAAACCCAGAATAAGGAAGTCCTACTGTAGTATGGCAGCAGGCAGAGACATTTTCTTCTGGCTTCCCCAGAGGCACAGACTGGGGGTGGCTCTCTGTTCCAGGACTTGGGGATGGAGCAGAGGTGCTTGAGGACGGGGTACCAGGCGATGCACAAAGTCCAGTGCAAGCCTGCCACTAGTCGGTCATTTACCAGTGACCAGGGAACCACTGCACTCCAGGCCCTTGGAGCAGAGACTTTGAGATGAGTAGCACAACCCCTGTCCTCAGAGAGCTAAGAGTCCAGCAAGGATGAGTTAGACATTAAATAAGGACAATGCAGTCAAACCAGAGTGTTGAGCTGATCTGTCTGCAAAGGCTAAGAAAAATCATGGAAGAGGGTTGGGGAGCAGAGGACCCAGAGAGCATTTCACAATGGAGATGGTATTTTTTGGACCCAAAACCTGGAAGACATAGTTCACCAGCCGCAGAAGGGAAGCGTATATGTGAGCCTGTGAAGCATGAGCACATGTCCCGTGTCTGGGAGTAGCGGGTGGCTTACTGTCCAAGGAGTGTGGAGTGTTCCCGAGCACCACAGAAAGGCACCTGGGCTGATCTTCTGCTTGGGGTGGTGTGTACAAGGCACTTGTAGAGATGGACACATCTGTACTTCAGGAACAAGAAGACAGGCCTGTGTGCAGATCGTCTAAGAAGCTATTGCAAAAGCCCTGCTGGACGTCTCCAGGGTCCAGGAGCAAGAGGCTGGGCTGAGGGTAGAGAAGAGCAGAATGGCGTCAGCAGGCATTTAGAGGCCAGTTCCAGAAGGGGATCCATGCCAAGGCATCCAGGAAGGGCCATCTAGGGTGGCCTGGGGCCTTCTAGGTTCAACTTCCAGCCCTGCCTCTTTTTGGCTGGGTGGCCCTGGGCGTGTTGCCTCACTTCCTTTACCTGAAAAGTGCTAGGATAACAGCCCCTCCCTCGGGAATTGTCCCGATGACTGAGTGAATGCTCCATGCAAAGTACTTAGCACAGATGCTAATCGCTCAACTAATGCTAACCACTATCGCTGTAAACATGAGACATGGGAGGACGGTGGTTTGAGGGAATAATAGCGCTGTCTGTGTACTGATAGGTTTATATCCAGCCTTGTGCCACAGAGGGTTTGAGGAAGCTTATCTTCTGTTAACTGAAGTAGATAAAGTGAATTTAAAATGAAAATAAATGCAAAGAGATGAGTCAAAGGGAAACGTAGGGTAGGAAATAAAAATGGGTCTGCAAGAGAGGGTAGAACACAAGATGTGGTATTTCCTGAGCTTTCTGCTGGCCAGGGTAAAAAGGGCAATACAATCATGCAGGTGATTCTTGTGCTCTGAAGATGAAAATAGCAGAACCACTGCTGTGTGTGTGTGTGTGTGTGTGTGTAGTGGGGACTGAACTCAGGAAGCACTGAGGTACATCCTTAGCCCTTTAAAATTTTTTTTTCTCTCATCTTGGAGACAGGGCCTTGCTAAGTTGCCCAACCTGACCTCAAACTTGCAATCTTCCTGCTCCAGCCTCCCAAGTAACTGGATCATAGATGTGCGCTACCACACACACCACCACAGCTCTTGATACTGCTAAATTAAATATTAGAGGAGGCTGTTATTTTGGACTAGGCTCTGGCCCTAAGGTCCAATAGACCAGACTAAAATTCAAAATGGTATCCCCAAACGGAAGTGAAGCTGGGAATCAGGTCAGAGATTGGCCAAATTTCCCAAACAGGCCACTTTCAAACTACATGAGAATTATGTTTCCTCTGCTTTAATCCTTATAAAAAAAAAGTAATCTGATAGTAACTCATTGGTTATTTTCCAATAGTTTCATCTCCCTGTCCATCCCTCGCAAGGACGCGAACTTTGAAATGACCCATCTGTGCTGTTTCTGATCCCTCCAGCCCTGTGCTGTCTCTAAAACCAACTCTTGCCAGGCGTGGTGGTGCATACCTGTAATCCCAGCACTGGGGAGGCTGAGACAGGAGGATTGCTGTGAGTTCAAGGTTAGCTAGAACTGCATAGCGAGGTCCTGTCTCAAAAGCAACCAAATAAATAAAATCAATCAATAAATAAAATAAAATAAAACCAACTCTTCCACATAGCCCACCAGACACGTACTCTGTTTTGGGGAACGCGTGTTGTTCCAGTTCTAGGGTTACACATAAACCCAGTGAAGGCCTTTACACTAAGTGGTGGTGATTTTGTTCTCTGAAAATACCAAGTTCACAGAAGAACATTCCCTACAAGCTGAAGCTTTGCCTTCCTTGGAAAAGATTGATAGTGCAGAGGGCATTGCTTTACTAGAACGGGCACCGTTCTCAGCATTGCCCTGCAAACCCTACTGTGAATTTCGTAGATCAGACTGATTTATCCACTGCTGTTGCCTCCGATGCCGCCTGGACACCTATAGGACTTTGCAAGGTCTCTGGAACGTTGGAGACCTGACAGAAATGTTCTCAGATCCAAAATGTGAAGTAGAATAAAAATGGAAAAAAGCTGGGCAGCGTAAGTAATCATTTCACAGGCAGAGTTAATTTGTCTCAAACGATTAAATGTAAACCATACAGGACTGGGTGCATTTTAGTGTTGGATGTGGGCAGAGAGACATCCACAGGTTCTCAGTGCCCTGTCTGGGGCTACAGCGGAGGTGACAGCCCGCTCTGTCCTACGGGGGGGCGGGGGGGACACACTTCTGTGCTGAGGAGTGGCTGTGGGTACAACCTCCCCTTTTCTTCTTACTGTTGTCATTTGATTTGAGAGTCTGAGATTAGCTGTGTGGGGGACAATTAAGAGACAAGCATTCTCTTATCAACAGGTGAAAGTACTTTTGTTATCCTAAAGTGGCACGGACATGACCGGTACTCTTAGTCCAAAAGGAAGGGCTACAAACCGCGGTCTTAGAAGCATCACCACTATTAGCTGTTTGTAGCAGATCTATAGTTGAGAGAGCGTGGAGCTGGTCAGCTCACCCTGCAACCCTATCAGACAGATGGCATCTGGTTTATTTTGGAGGATGTACCAGGAAACTGCTTCTCTCAAAGCTTGATATTTTGCAGGGACTGTCTCAAGGTTTTGTACTGTTTTGTTTTGTTTTGCTTTTTTTGATGCTTGAGATAGGTATTTGATTATACATTTTAAAAAGTTGCTGGATATGGTTGTGGATGCCTATAGAATCCAGCCCTCTGGGAAGCTGAGGCAGGGAGATCACAGATTCAAGTTCAACCTGGAGAATTTAGGAACTTAGTGAGATCAGGCCTCCAAAAATAAATGAGGGTGGGGTAAAGATGCAGCTCAGTGTAAAGGCCCTGGGTTCAATCCCCAGTACTGAGGAAAAAGAAAACAAGTCTAAGCTAATTATGTCTGTGTCCAGGCAGTGGTAGTTGGAATGGGATGTCCAAGAAGATGGCATCGCAGGACCCTCAGCGACCCGTTTCCTCTGTGTCTCTGAGAAAATTTCATTCCAAAAAGAAAAGAGAAAGGCAGAGTGTTTCCGGTGTGAAAAGATTGAAGCATCCTGTGGCTTGGAGTGGCCAGTGTCTTTCACTGTGGAGATGTTTCCTTCCTTGATTCTGATAGGCCCCTCTCTCACTTGTCCATCTCTGCCGTTGAACATGGGGCAACCACTTCCGGTTAATCCAAAGTCCATTCAGAGGACAGCCAGGGCCCGAACTAGGCCCTGACTGTGCCCGCTAGGCCTTGGCCTCTATCAGATGAATCAGAGTTGCTGGTTGTCTCCTTGTGTGGCTTTGTCAGGATATTGTTCCACAAAACACTGCCGGGCTCTGGTGCTCATGGGCCGGAACCTTAGACCCAGACCTGGAAAAGTGCTCAACGTGTGGAAGAATTGAGCCTTGGTCACTGCGCTCAGGGAGGGAGGTACAGATTGGGGAGAATGAGGAATGTGCTTGTAAGAAAATTGGCCAACTCCAGATCTAACCTTGATCGTGCCACAGAGTGGAAAACAAAGCCAGCAAGGCCTGAAGCCTCCCCGCTACCTTTGGATCATGTTTGAGCTGCTCCAGGGTAACTCGTTCAGCTTGTTTAATTTATAATGGAAATGGGAGGCAGTGGGACCGAGGCAGGGATTAACAAAACTGGAGTGTCCTGCTAGCTAGGGCCATCTTCTACCTGGAGGCTTTCTAGGTGTGTGTGTGTGTGTGTGTGTGTGTGTGTGTGTGTGTGTGTGTGGTGCTGGATGATTTCTGTTTTTCGCTCTTTGTTAAGAGCCATCATATAGCCAGTATTTGTAAATGTTTGGCAGTACCTGAAAAGAACATCACAGGTGGTTGTAGGTTCACCGTTCTACCTAAGCCCATTAGCTCAGCAGTGCATATTGTATGGTTCAGAATATCTGTATTTTCCCTGTTTCATAAATATCTGGCCAGCTTATCTTATTGCATACTGAGACAGATGATTGTGGGTTTCTCTTTTTCCCTATAGTTTTGTCAATGTTTCATTAAATATTTCAAGCTGTCATTGAGGCATGTACAGATAGAGAATTTTGACACCTTCCTGGCGAATTCAACTTTCCATAAAAATATTTTATAATATCCCTCCTGACCTCTAGCACTATATTTCCCTCATCCCAGTTATTCCTTTTCCTTTGAGTAATTTCTTTCCCTGTCACAATATCTATTGTACCTTTCAGGTTTTACTTACTCTTTCAGGTTCTTACACTAGGGAGACAATATGATGTTTACACATGCAAGTCTGATTTATTTCACTTATGAGTATGGTGTCTAGTTGCATCTATTTACCTACAAAACCCTCAATTTTATCTTTTTTATAGCTGAGTAATACTCTATTGTATAAAAATACCACATCTTTTTTATCCATTCCTCAGCTGATGGGCATTTGAGTTGTTTCCAAGATTTAGCTCTGACAAATTGTGCTGCTATAAACATGAGTGCACATATATCACTGTGGTATAATATTTTCAGTTTTTCTGGAAAAATACCCAGAAGGGGAATAGCTGGGTTAAGAGGGACCGCTAATCCTGGTTTTCTGAGGAATCTCTGCACTGATTTCCACAGTGGTTGCACCAGTCTGCACTCCCACCAGCAGTGAAGAAGTGTTGCTTTCTCCCCACAGCCTCTCCAGCACTTGTTATTGGTTGATTTCTTGATGATAGCCATTCTTCCTGGAGTGAGATGGAATCTCAGCATTGTTTTAATTTGTATCTCTCAAGTGTTAGTAATATTGAACATTTTTTTCATATATTGCTGTTTCTACTTCTTCATGGAGGGGTGTCTATTCATTTCAGATGCCCACTTTTGTACTGGGTCTTTAAATTTGGGGGGCTAATTTTTTTTTAGTTTTTTATATATTCTAGGTATTAGTCCTCTGATAAACAGCTGGCAAAATTTTTTCCCACTTTGTGGGTTATCTTTTCACTCTGTTGGTGGTTTCTTTTGCTGTGCAAAAGCTTTTTTAATAAGATGAGATCCCAGTTGTTGATTCTTTGTGATAGTTCTGTGCAATCAAGGTTTTATTCATAAAGTCTTTGTCTACACCAGTGTCTTCAAGAGTTCTACCTATTCTATCTTCCAGCAGACTTAGTGTTTCTGTTTTAATATTTAAATCTTTGATCCATTTTTATTTCAGTTTAATGCATAATGAAAGATTTAGGTCTAGTTTTAATCTAGCATGTTGAAAGTCAGTTTTTCCAGCACCATTTATTAAAGAGGCTATCTTTCTTCCAGTGAAGATGTTTGTCTCCTTTGTAAAACATAAGGTGGCTGAGTTTATTTGGAGTTGTTTCTGCATCTTTTAATTCTTTTGTTCATCCTCTGGTCTCTTTTTTTTGCCAGTAACATGCGGGGTTTGTTTGTTTGTTTAAATCACAGTAGCTTTGTAGTATAATTTCAAGTTAGGGATAACAATGTCCCCTGCCTTGCCTTTGTTGCCCAGAGTTGCTTTTGCTGTTCTAGGTCTCTTCTGGTTCCAAATGAATTTTAGGATTGTTTTCTCTAATTCTGTGAGATATGCTATTGATATTTTGATTGGGACTGCACTAAATTTGTATAACAATTTTAGAAGTATGGGCATTTTCACTATATTGGTTCTTCCTACCTAGGAACAAGGGAT
Organism: Chinchilla lanigera; assembly: GCF_000276665.1. NCBI lineage: Eukaryota > Metazoa > Chordata > Mammalia > Rodentia > Chinchillidae > Chinchilla > Chinchilla lanigera. The sequence goes on from NW_004955494.1 coordinate 4,183,810, forward strand.
ATCTTTCCTTTTTTTGACTTTTTGAGACAGGGTCTCGCTATGCAGTTCAGGCTGGCCTTGAGCTCACTTTGTAGCACAGGCTGGTCTCAAACTCTCAGTGATCCTCCTGCCTCAGCCTCCTGAGTGCTGGGATTACAGGGGTGCACCACCATGCCTGGCTTTTTTCCATTTTATGATATGCTCTTTGATCTCCTTTTCCAGAATACACTGTAGTTTTCACTGTAAAGGTCTTTTCCTTCATTAGATTGATTCTGAGGTATTTCATTTTTTGGGTGCTATTGTGAAAGATGTTGTATCCCTAATTTCTCAGTGAGTTTGTTATTTATGCACAGGAATGATATTGATTTTTGAGCACTGACTTTGTATTCAGCTATGCTATAGAATTTGGTCATTAAATCTAGACGTCATTTGGTGGAGTTTTTTGGGGTCTTCTATGTAGCATATCATGTCATCCATGAATAATAATAATGTAACTTCTCCCTTTCCTATCCTTATTCTTTTTATTTCTTTCTCCTGTCTAATTGCTCTGGCTAGTGTTTCCAGAACCATATTGAAAAAGAGTGGAGACAGTGGACACTCTTGCCTTGTACCTCATTTTAGAGTGGAAGCTTTCAGTGTTTGTATGATGTTGACTGTTGGTTCGTCATATGGCTTTTATTAGGTTGAGATAAAGACCATCTATTCCAATTTTCCACAGGGTTTTTTTTTTATCGTTACTGGGTATTGGACTTTGTCAAAAGCTTTCTCTGCATCTATTGAGGTGATCATATGGTTTTTGTCCTTAGCTCTGTTAATATGGTGCAATAGATATATTGATTTGTGTACATTGACCCATCCCTGAATCTGTGGGATGAATCCTACTTGGTCATGGTGTATAATCTGCTTGATGATTTGCTGCATTCTATTTGCCAGTGTCTTATTGAGAATTTTTGCATCTATGTTCATTAGGGAGATTGACCTGGAGTTCTCTCTCTCTCTCTCTCTCTCTTTTTTTTTTTTTTTGGTTGGCTCTTTCTCTGGTTTTGGTATCAGGGTAATGCTTGCTTCCAGGAATGAATTTAGGAGTATTGCTTCCCTTTCAATTTCATTAGAGAGTTTGAGAAATAGAAGCATTAGGTCTTCTCTAAATTCCTTGTAGAATTTAGCAGTGAATCTGTCAGGGCTTGGGCTTTTCTTTGTAGGTTTTTAATTACATCTTCAATTTCACTGATTGATATTGGTTTACTTAGAATCTTTATATCTTCATGATTTGGTAATTCATATGTATTTAGGAATCTGTCCATTCTTCTGCATTTTCTATCATATTAGAATATAGGTTCCCAAAGTAGGTATTGATGATCTTCTGGATTTCTACAGAATCCATTGTGATTTCATTCTTTTCATTCCTAATTGCATGGATTTGAGTCTTTTCTTTCCTTTTTAAAAATGTTAACTAAGGGTTTGTCAGTTTTATTTAACTTTTCAAAGAACCAAGTCTTCCTTGATTCTTTGTATTTTTTTCTTCATCTCAATTGTATTAATTTCTGCTCTGATCTTTATAATTTCCTCCCTCATACAAGCTTTGGGCTTGAGGGCTGGGGAGTTAGCTCAGCGGCACAGCACCTACCTGGCAAGCGTGATGTCGTGAGTTCGACTCCCAGTACTGGAAAAAACAAAAACAAAACAAAACAAAACAAAACAAACAAAAAACAAGCTTTGGGCTTGACTTGCTCTTCTTTTTCTAGAAATCTGAGGTGCCACATTAGGTTGTTTATTTGAGCTTGCTCAATTTTTCTGGTATAGGAGTTCATTGCTATAATTTTCCCTCATAGGACTGCTTTCATTGCATTCCATAAGTTACAGCATGTTGTACTGGCATTATCATTTTTGTAGAAAATGTCTAATTTCTTCTTTAGTTTCCTCTGTACCCACTGGCTGTTCAGGAGAGTGTTATGTAATTTCCACGGGCAACACTCCCTGTGCCTCCTGCGAGCTGGACCTCGGCTCCCTGCAAGCTTGAACTTGGCTCTTTGACTTCCTGTGATTTGAACTATAAAATGTATCTATTAAAATGAGGTGTTTGGCTGGGGATGTAGCTCAGTGGTAGAGTATGTGGTTAGCATGTGCAAGGTTCTCGGTTCTATCCTGGTATGGTTTTAGGATAAAACCTAAAACAATGGTTTTTAAGAAAACAAAAACAAAAACAAAAAAACAAAAAACAGCTTTAGGATAATAATTATTTGAGAGAACACTGAATGTAATACACAAAGCAGGAAAAGGATACAAACCTATGTATTCAATATAATTGCATTTTTATAATAATAAATATGTGAAGAAAAAGATTTGGAAAGCATCCTACTCTGTAGGATGAGCAATTCTTTTTTTTTGTACTGGGAATGGGACTCACATCCTTGCACTTGCCAGGCAGGTGCTGTGCTGCTGAGCTCTATCCCTGGCCCATGAACAATTCTTAGTGTCTTTTATTTTCCACACTTGATTTTGTCTTTCAAAATTTCTATAATAGGACCAGGGATGTAGCTCAGCAGCACAAGTGCCTGCCTGGCAAGTGCAAGGTCCTGAGTTTGATTCCCAGTAAGAAAAAAAAATTCTGTAATAAATCTATAGTACTCTTATAATCAAGAAATAAAATCAAATTGGTATACTTTTGAAAAAGACTTTTCCACAGGAAAGCAATACACCACAGCTGAACAGATAGGCCACGTTTTTCACTTCACTTTCAATTGCCTTGGGAAAATTTTCAATGTTGGGGAGTCTTCTTTTTCACTGAAAAAAATCATGAACTTTTAAGTTGGTATGGCACAGAAGACTGCTTCTGACCGACCTTCTCTGCTCCTGAATAGGAAGGCCTGTGGCAGAGTTCAGACCCACGCAGGAATGCTCTGGATGAAAGGACTAGAAACAAAACAGAATAAAAATGCCACAGAATTCCAGCCAGAATCTCAAGGTTGGAAAGGGACCTGAGCGACCGTCTGCCTCGATCCTTAACCTGGTTAAGAATGCCTTCCTAGAAGAGAGTGGTGGGCCATAGAGTTTGGGACAAAGACCTTCGACCATTCCTGTATCTCCCTAGATTGTCACTTTGCTTCTTAAAGGCCTTCAGTGTCTTGGTTCTCTCTGATTTTGAGGTGACCAGTTTCTCTGCGGCATAGCTGTAACTGTTACAAAGTTAGCAAGTTGCTGGCGTCAACCAGGCAAGGGCATTTTAAGGTGACGTTAATGGACAATTCGAGGGGAGGGTCTTTTCAGCTCTGTATTTCCGTGACTTGTGCTTCTGGGCTCCCCTCGATTTCCAGTCAGAGTTTATGCCAACAACTCTTTCTGTTGGCATAACAGTGCTTGTGGTCAGGTTAACTTTTTGTTTAGCAAACAGAGATGTGTGTTCCGAAAGAGTAACTTTAAGCTAAGGTTTTTGGGAAATACAATACACGTCTTTGATCAACACTCAGTTGTTCTTTCCAGTTTTGTCTGTGTGGAACTGAAAGAGGACAGGTATCAAGTCAAGAATTGTTGGCCCTGACTTCCCAGCATGCAACTTCTCTCCTGAGTGACCTTCGGGCTTCTTCTATAAGTTTCTGTCACTCTCTGCCTCTGTCTTCCTCATCTTCTCTTGCTCAGGTTGTCCATAGTCCCCAGGGGAACATAACCAACTCGGTGTTAGGAGGGAGTCCTGGACTCCAGTTTCCACACAGCCACTTCCTGTGTGACCTTGGAGAAGTCAGTAACCTTGCAAGGATGTGACCCAAGCAACATGGCGGGGTTCTCTAGGAGGGTGACCCGGAGGGAAAACCTGGAGGAGTGCTGTTTTTATCCTTTGTAGGAAGACCTTTTACAGTGTCCTCAGAATTCACTGGAGGTCATAAGTGACCCCAGAAGGGTCTTGCGATGTATTTCTGTGAGAACCCTCAGAAAACTGCACGGATAAAGCCAGGAGACTCTGAGAATCGTGAGTTTTATATTCTATTTCCTGTCTGCCGCGGATTAGCTGTAAGACCTTAGGCAAAGCACTTTACCTCCTTGGGCTTCTGTTTTTCATCTCCAAAGGGAGGGAATTGTAAGTCGTCTTCCAGCGGTGCAGTTCTATGCTTCTTTACTCAATGTGGGAACTAAATAGAAAGAAAGGAAATAAACAGTTCAATTTAATTTTGTAAAATGAAACTTGAGTGGAAATGGTGAAAAGGAACTAGCACGGTTAGAGTGAATATTATTACAGAAAAGGCACATAGCTAACTAGGGAGATGGTCCCTAGTTAGGGGTGGGATGGTCCCCAGGAGGGGATGAGGGTCTCCCGTGACAGCCTCCAGCACGCTTGTCTCTCTGTGAGGAAGAGTCATTCCCCTGCATCTTATTCAGCTGGTCTATGATGAGACAAGTGAAGAAGGAATGAAAGGGCTGTGAGGCAGCTCTGCTCTGGAGAGGAGAAGAGGGGCGGAGGGACAGAGAGACACAGCCGCAGTGTGTCGAGGGCTCTGTGATGATGGGCTAAGGAATGAGGCGGTCATGGGCAAGGGTCAGAGGCGGGACCAGGCGGAGTGTGGAGGTGACAGAGGTGTCTGTTATGCCATGGGCGTGTGGTTTGCTTCAGGTCCTGATCTAGGAAAGTGTAAACCATTGTGAGGGCCACACTGACACTGGATGACACCAGTGCACACCAAGTCACATTGCTGGGAAGTTCCTGGCTAGGAGGAAGTGACAGTTCCGCGGCAGTGATGAGCCTGGGCATAGATCCATCTTTAAAAATTTTTATGAGTACACCTTTGGAGTGCATAATGATTGCATTCACCGCCGGAAGTTGGTATATGTACTGAACACATCTGAATTCTTTTTACATCTTTTTCCCCTCCCTCATTCCCCAATCCACCCATCTCTTGATTCCCTTCCCATTTGCAAAAGCTCTATCCCCCTGTTTCCAATAATCTATTTTTTATTTCGCTCTTTAGTTTAATTATACTTTGGGTTTTTCATATAAGAGAGACCATGTGATATTTAGGCTGATTTATTTCACTTAATATTATGTTCTTTTTTTTTGTTTTGTTTTGTTTTTTTTTTTCTCCGGTACCGGGAACTGAACTCACGACCTTGCGCTTGCCAGGCAGGCACTTTGCCTCTGAGCTAAATCCCCAGCCCCTAATATTATGTTCTTGAGACAGCACACATCAGTCTGTCCTCTGTGTGCTGATACTTGAACTCAGTGATGATGCTATGATCAGTGAATTGTATGTGTGTGTGCGTGTGTGTGCGCATGTGTGTGTGTGTGCGTGTGTGTGTGTGTGTGTGTGTGTGCACACATGCACATGCAGGGGAGGAAGTTGGATGTCATTCCCTCCCTTTTTAGCAACCTGAAAACACTCTTCTGTCTTGTGCTCTTTCTCTTGTAGTGTATATTATAAAGGATCGTGGGTGGTGGGGTCAGTACCTGGCTAATGTACACGATCAAATCAAATATTTGAATGAAGGTAATCTAGCTGGAATTCAGTTCTGAAAGATTAGCTACTGTTATAGAAAAGTTGGATTGCTATTTTCCCAGCTAGGTTATTATTTGGGGATTGGATTCCTTGCAGACATGTTGGCTTGCTTTCCGCTTATCCTTTCTTTATTTTCTAAATTGTGATAGCATCTGTAAGTTGATCTTGGTTGTGTACAGTATCTTCCTGATCCTGGCTGGGTACAGGCATCTAAGGGCACATGAGGTACAGGCAGGGCTGCCAGTAGAGGTCTCATCTCTTCAGCATCTAGTTTATAGGAAGTCCTGGCTGGGTGTGGTGGTGTGCGCTTGTAATCCTAGCACTTCGGAAGCTGAGGCGGGAGGATCCTTGTAAGTTTGAGGCCATCCTGGGCTACAAAGTGAGTTCAAGACCAGCCTGAACTGCATAGTAAGACCCTGTCTCAAAAAAAAAAGAAAGCAGAAAGAAAGAAAGAAAAAAAGAAAGTTAGTTCTCACCAGGGAACTTCAAGGGCAAGTGTGAGGTGGTTACAGCTGGCAGCGTTCTCCTGAGTTGTCTAGAGGGTGGAACAGTGGCATTAAACACTAAATCTCAAAAACAGTGGTTTGATTTTTCTGATAATATAGAAGATTGACTCAGTTCTATGAAAGTTGTTCCTCTTAAGACCTGAGACACATCTAACTTATTTTCCTTCAAGGTACTGATTCAGTTAGGGATTTGGGGGGCACATGAAAATATACATATATACTTAATAACTAACCAGAGAACTATTTGCTCTTTGAAGATGTCAGGGAAACAGGGCACAGTGGCACACACCTGTAACCCTAGCACTCTGGGAGCCTGAGGCAGGAGGACTGCAAGTTCAAGCTCAGCCTGGCAACTTAATGACTTAGCAAGACACTGTCTCAAAAAAAGAAAAATATATATATATTTATATGCAAGGCTAGCAATGTAGCTCAGTGAGAAGGTCCTAGATTCAGTCCCTAGTACTGGAAAAAAAATCAGTGAAACAAAGAAATAAGAGTGTATTATCTGGCCTTGGGAAAGTCATTTAGCTTCATTATGTCTCACTTTTTTACAAGAGTGAATTGGACTAAATCTTTGTTTCCCACTGAAAACCCTTTGACAGGCAGGGCTGTGTCTGGTTCTTTTCACTCTTTTCCCCTCTTCCTTCACGTTTGAGATTCAGTTTGTTTACTTTGTTTTTGGATAAACTGGATTGGGGTTGCTGACACTTTACCTTTTTTAACTTTCCGCAAGTCAACCATGCTGGAAAATGTTGTATATACAACACTGAGCTCAGCCAGGAAGCTCCAGAGAAATTTAAGGTACTTTTGTGTGTTTCAAAGGGATTGTCTTGCCGGGTGCGGTGGTGCATGCCTGTAATCCCAACACTCAGGAGTCTGAGGCAGGAGGATTGTTGCCAATTTGAGACCAGCCTGGGCTACAAAGTGAGTTCAAGGCCAGCCGGAACTGCTTAGTGAGACCCTGTCTCAAAAAGACAAAAAAGAAAGAAATCAAAGGGATTGTCTCAAATGTCCATAACAGATAAGCACAGTGGAAGTTGTCATTTTCACGATGCGCTGTGCACCTGGCGCTCACAGAATCTTTGGGCTCACACAGTGTCTCTTCCCTTAAAAATAAAGCAAACCTCCTGTGATGCTTCATTTTCTCTTCCTGTTCCTTCCTTTCTCTTTACAGCTTGAGGTTTTGAAAGAGTTTTCAGTGACTTTTCGTATAGCACATCCTATTCCCGCCCATATGTCCCATCAGAAAAAGTCTGCTTTCACCCAGCAAGGCCAGCAATATACCTTCACTGTCCTAGCTCAGAGGTATTTCAACTCCTCAGCCCTAGGTCCCGACTTAAGTATGCAGAGATCTCCATCCCTGACCCTCCTACAAGATAGCACCTGGTCACTGCACCAATGACGTTGTGCTGGCTGGGTCTAGTGGGCAAGAAGTACCAACTACTGTAGACTTACTGATTAGGCATCTTTGTATCCGAGGGTGAGAAATAAACCAGACTAAAATTTCGGGGCTTCTACCTTAGTAGAATTTCTAGGGGTCTGGTGGTATGTTACCTGTTGAGCTATCCCTTCTGATGTGAAGGGTAAGTTTTAATGTCTGACCTTTCTACAACCAAGAAAGGGGCACAATGCTGAGTGAGACTTTTTAGATTTGAAAGTCTTACTCCAACCTATTTACCACATGACCCCAAAACCTACTGGTTCTGAGTGGGGCCCAGGACAGGGGAAGACGCTGCAACTGGTCCAGGCCTCTGTGCCGGCCCCTGTGCTGTTTGGGCCATGTGATCCGGCAGAACTAATGATGCTTGGAGTATGCGTGACAAACAGGGGTGCTGTCTGGAGCCTTTGGCAGGTCCCCACAGGTGAACTGCAGAGCTGTGGAGTAAGGCCTTGCCATTATCCACAAGCAAACTGCATTTCTTTTGAGAAACAGCTCTTGACCTGTTATAGGGATTTAGTGGGGACAAAAGCTTCACCGTGGTCCACCAAGCTACCGTGCAACCAGAGCTGCCCATTGTGAGTTGGGTGTCATTTGATCCCTTAAACCAGAAAGTGGGCCGTGTGTGTTAGTTCTCTGTCATCAGATGGACGTGGTGGAGGTATGACTGGCCTGAACTTGCCCTGAAGGCACAAGTAAGTTCTGTGAGGGACTCAGATGCCCGTGGTCCCTCCTCCTGTGCCGCCTACCTTTTCTCAGCCCATGCCTGTGACCTCACAGGAAGCTCCCTGCGATCAGTTGTCAGAGGAAGACTTTGACGTACAGCTGGACAGCTGCTGTGTTACAGCCCACTCCGGAACGTACTTGATGGACACTAGTGAAGGGAAATCTCAGTGGGCAGAACCTTGGACAGTGTATCTGGCTGGCGCTTTGCTTGGAAGGAGCAATTGGCCAGATGAGTGATCGACTACGTGCTTTGACAGGTTAGGCTGGATGGTCTGAAAGTTGGTTGGGCCGTGATTTAAACAATGGTGACACAGTAATTTGAGGGCAAGGCATATGGGTAGACCTCTCTAAAAGGGCAAAAAGTGTGATGAGGTTTCCTTTTTTTTGTTTTTTTCCGGTACCAGGAATCGAACTCACGGCCTTGTGCTTGCCAGGCAGGCGCTGTGCTGCTGAGCTAAATCCCCAGCCTGATGAGGTTTCTCTTCCATGTAAAACTCACCAAAAGCTGACCTCAGCACAGGAGGATTTTAATAATTGAATGAGTAGGGTGATGTATCCGTGGATACTAGTCAGCCTCTTCCCTCAGTCAGCCCTGTCATTGCCCAACAGGCTAATGAACAGAGTGTCCACGGTGGTGAGGCTGGAGGTTATGCCTGGGCTCAGCAGTGCGGGCTTTCGTTCGCTATGCTGGGGAGGGAACCCAGAGCCTCAGACGTGCTAAGCGTGCACTCTGCCACCAGCCAGAGCCTGCTGGCTGTTAGTACCTTATTTGGAGATTAAGCCTGGTTCAACAAGATGTGTATGGGTGCCAAGTCGGACTTGTGATGATTAATTTTATGCATGAACTTGACTAGGCTAAGGGGTGCCCAGGTAGCTGGTAAAACATTTTTCTGGATATGTCTGTGAGGGTGTTTCTGAGCAGGTAGAACAAGGAGAATGAGTGAAATAGGTAGCCTTTGTCGGGGAAGATGGCACATGCCTGGAATCCCAGCACTCTGGGAGGCTGAGGTGAGAGAATTGTGAGTTAAAGTCCAGCCTGGGCAATTAGGTGACTGTCTCAAAATTAAAATATAAAAATAAGAAAAGGGTTGGGGATGTAGCTCCGTGCAAAGGCCCTGAGTTCAATCTCTAGTGCTGTAGAAAAAGAAGAGGAGGAGGAGGAGGGAGGTAGTGGTGCTCCTTGCCAGCGCAGGAGGGCATCATCAAACCTGTTGGAGGTCCGAATAGAGCAGAAAGGTGGAGGCAGAATCTGCCTGCTTGTTAAGCTGGGATGTGTTTTTCCTGTCCTTGGACCTTAGCTCTCCTGGCTCTACAGTTTGCGGGCAGCCCGCTGGTCATGGGGCCATTTCTTGGCCTTTACAAGTGTGTGAGCCAGAACATGTAATAAATCTGTGTGTGTGTGTGGGTGTGTGCACATGTACACACTCATGCATGCGTGTGCTTATATCCTGTTAGTTCTATTTAAACCCTATCACATCTGCCTACTGTGTATCCTCCACTCTATAAATTCCAGCTGAGTCCTTTATCAGATATGTGGTTTGCAAATGTTTTTTCCCCAGTCTTTAACTTGTCCTTTCATCCCTTTTGTGTGCGCATGTATGTGTGGTGCTAGGGGATGAACTCAGGGCTTTTGCATTGAGCTGCATGGTTTTTGGTCAGCAAAAAAAGATTTTTTTTCAAAGTACTAGGAATTGATCCCAGGGGCTCCTGCATGCTAAGCAAGTGTTCTACCACTGAGTTATATCCTTACACTTTTTATGTTGAGACAGCATCTTGCTAAATTGTTTGGCCTGGCCTTAAATTTGTGATCCTCCTGCCTCAGCCTCCAGAGTAGCTGGCATTATATGTGTCCACCATTGTACCTGGCTAAAAGAAATTTTTTTTCAAGGTTGGTGATTGAACCCAGGGCCTCATGCCTGGTACACAAATGCTCTTGCCCTGAGTTACATCCTGAGCCCTAAAAGGTTTTTTATTGAATATTTTTCTTATTTTTGTGGTGCTTTAGGCTGAACCCAGGGCCTCGCAGTTGCTAGGTAACCACTCCTGCACTGAGCTACACCCCAGTTTTTTCTTTTAGGGTTGTGCTTTGTGTGTCACACTGCAGAACTCTTTACCAGGCCCTCTGTTTTGAAATGTTCTACTGTATTTCTTCTAAAAGTTCAATAGTGTTACTTTTACAAAGGACCTGTGATCCATTTAAAATTTTTTATTTTATTTTATTTTTTGTAATGTTGGGGATTAAACCCAGGCCCTCCTGCATGTTAGGCAAGTGCTCTACCACTGAGCTACACCTGTAAGCCCTAGAATTAACTTTTTGTTTGTTTGTTTGTTTGTTTTTGAGACAGGGTCTCACTGTGGAGCCCAGGCTGGCCTTGATCTAGCGGCAATCTTCCTACCTCAGCCTCACAAGTGCTGGGATTACAGGCCTGTGCCACCATGCCCAGCTCCTTAAATTAATTTTGTGTAAAATGTGAGGTTTAGGTCCTGGTTCAGTTTTGGGACTGTCAATATCCAATTGGTACAGCACAATTGCCCAGAAGACTCGCCTTCCTCTCCTTACTCAGTTGTCAAAAACCAGTTGGCTGGCCTTGGGTTGGAAGCCCACTTCTCGGTCTCCCTATTCCCACCACCCTGCTTACTGTACCCGTTCACCCAGAGCGCCGGCTTTCTACTCCGCCTTTGCTGTCATCTGTGTCGTTTGTCACACAGCTGGATGAGGGTGGACGTCTGGACTCCCTGGGGCTTACTGGCATGGGGTGGGGGTACAGGGCCATGGGTTTTTCGGTGATGTTTGGCTGTATTCGAGCAATAATGTATGCATGTTTTCTTTCTTGCTAGACTGCTGCTTTCCTGACCCTTAACCAGAGAGGGCAGCTTTCTTTGGGAGTTTTTGATCAACACATGTACTGGCTTCTGCAGCAGCAGGCTGAAACATATAAGGCAAACAGAAGGGTCTGGAGTATATATGAGGCAGACAGAGGGGTCTTGGGGACTCCACTCTGTGTTGTTCCTGGGGTCCCTAGAAAGTCTGTCTTCGTCTTCTTGTGTTTGCTATGTATATATATAAAGTGTCCTTTTTGGTCTTTTGTTTTGTGGTACTAGGGGTCAAACCCAGGGGTGCTCCATGGTGGAGCTATACCCCCAGCCCTTTTCATTTCTTGCAACAAAGTCTTGCTAAGTTGCCCAGGATAACCATGCATTGTGATCCTCCTGCCTCAGCCTCCTGAATAGCTGGGATCACAGGCATATACCACCATGCCTGGCTGTCTAGGGTTTTCAGTTTTACTTGTTAGGAGATAAAAAACACTTCTAGTCCATCTTTCCAAATGCAGGAACCAGAGGAATAGCTTGCTTATCTATCTATCTATCTATATATCTATCTATCTATTTATTTATTTATTTATTTATTTATTTATTTATTTATTGTCTTTTTGAGACAGGGTCTTGCTATGCAGTTCAGGCTGGCCTTGAGCTCACTTTGTAGCCCAGGCTGGTCTCGAACTTGCAATGATCCTCCTGCCTCCGCCTTCCAAGTGCCGGGATGACAAGCGTATGCCACCACGCCTGGCTAGGAATAGCTTTTAAAAAGGCATTAAAATTGCTTCATTTTCAAGGGCTTCCTAATGCTACTAGGGTAAATCCCAAGTTTCTTAATGGGAAATCAGATGTCATCTGGCTTGGCCATGGCCCACCCTTGACATACCTCACACCCCCCACCCCCCAGACACACTGCAGCCATACCGGCGTTCTTGCTGCTTCTTGAATATCCTAAACCTTGCCAGGTGTTATGGCCTAGATCCAAAGAGGCTCCCGAGGCCCCTGCGTTGGAGGGGACTGGATGTGGGGTGTGATAAGTGACTTGCTGTTAGGTGGGGCCTGGTCGGAAGAGGTGGTCCTGGGGGTCATGACCTGGAAGGCTGTGTCTCCCCTCCCTGCTCCTTCCTTGGCTCTCTCTCTCTCTCTCTCTCCCTGCTTCTGGGACACCAGGAAGTGAGCAACTCTCCTCCGCCAGGCCCCTGTGCCATCCTGTCCTGCCTGGGAGCCGTGAGTCACAATCATCCTCTCCTCCTTTGAGCTGTGGGTGTCGGGTATGACGTCCCAGGCATGAGGACAGTGACTGAGACGCCAGGCGATGAGACCCTGTGGGATGTGTGAGCAAGGACTCTGGTGTCAAAGGACCTGCCGTGAGTGACCGAGGGACCGAGAGCCTCCTCACCTGTCACAGGAGGCTGAGAGGACCACCTGTGTCGCCTTAGGTGGTGTTTGAGATGGTGAGGAGGATGAACGCTTGGAACCTGCTTACCTGTGTCACAAAGTCCCTGAGAGCTACACCCGGCACAGTGCAGGCGCCGCAGCTGTATTAGGTCTGTGACTGGCCGCACCCCCGCCCCTGCCCTCTGCCCCTGCTCCGGGAGTCGCCTGTCCTCGCCTTCTTTCTCCACCCTGGCCCCAGGAGTCTTCCAGCGCTCACTGGGGGAGCTTTCCGGGCACACTCACCGCGCTCGCCCGGGTCATTTCTCTGACACCCGTCCTGCAGTGCCCCTTTCACCATCCTGCAGCGGCCTGCTGACTGACCGCTGGTTCACTGTGTGTCTGCTTCCACCTGGACACTGGCTTCACGAGGAGCAGGGCCGCATCTCTTATTTATGGCTCTAGCCGGGGCGTCCGAAGTGGAACCTGCACATGGTAGCTCTCTGTGGCTGCCGCTGGAACAGATGGGAGATGTGAGCTCTGCTGCCATTATGTGCTTATTACAGTAGCAGTCACTTAGGTTAATTTTTGGCTTTCATCTTTAGATTTTTCCTTTCCTTTCCTCCCCTCCTCTCTCTTTCTCTCTCTTTCCCTCTACCCTATCCTTCTCTCTTTCTCTCTCACTCTGTCTCTCTGATAGGGCTTTCCTAAGCTGCTAAATTGCCCAGACTAGCCTGACTCAGCCTCCCAGAATGGCAATGTGTGTCTCACTGTAGTAAATTTTTTAAAAAAGGAAACACGATATATTTTGATCACACCTAGGCCATAGATAAGTCCGAGATCTTCAGTAAGAAAAGGTGACCATCACATTTTGCCTGGTCTTTCTCCCCGGACAGAGGGCCACAGGTGTGCACACTGCCAAACCTTTTTTTTTTTTTTAACTTTTTGGGAAGGTAAGCTTCCTGACATGGGTTTGTTAGGCCAAAGGATGTGCACCTCGCCTCTGGGACAGCACACATGAGTGTGCTGGTCTTCTGCCCTTTTGACTTGAGGCTTTAGGAGGAAAAAAAGGCCCAAACAAAATTTCTTTTGCTGTCACTTTTTTCATTTTTAGTTTTTTTTTTAATTAATGTATGTCTGTGACACATAATAATTGCGTTCATCTTGGGGAATTGGTACATATACACATCAAAGAATCTAAAATACCCTCCCCTCCTGTGTTTTAAATGTCAATTATCCTATCCTACCTTGCAGATAGGAGATTGAGGGGGTGGTGGGCTGAACCCTTCCCCACAGCCTGCACAGTAAGGGGCACTTCCAGCTCGAGGCGCTGCTCTTCGCTGACCAGGAAGGTGACCTTTTGTCCCTGCCCCTCCCCGTGCCCCCGGGCAAGGGGACATTCTGAGATCTTGCCCCACCTAGTGATGGGTGGCACTAGCTGGCCTGGGGTGGGGGTGGCAGGTGACATCGACTGGTGAGCCCTCCGCGGCGTTCCGTCTCCTGCTCTGCACTGCAAGCTCAGCTCTGGGACGTCATCGGGCAAGTCAGGCAGATCTGCCCTCTCGCGACGGGTGGGGGGGCCCAGCAGGGCCTTCCCTGAGGCCCTCGGCACAGGAGCTGCACCCTCAGAGCCCTGTTCCACCAGGTTAGGCTCACCCTGCAGGTCTCCCTGCCGCCTCCCAAGCTCAAGCTCCAGTTTTCACAGCGCTTGCAGAATCAGCAGCACCAAGTTCATGGTGCACGAACCACCCAAGGGGCTCATTAAGAACGCCAATCTCAGCTGGGCGTGGTGGTGCATGCCTGTAATCCCAGCCCTCGGGAGGCTGAGGCAGGAGGATCCTTGCGAGTTCGAGACCAGCTTGGGCTACAAAGTGAGCTCAAGGCCAGCCTGAACTGCATAGCGAGACCCTGTCTCAAAAAGTCCAAAAAGAAAAAGAACATCAATCTCGGACTACAGGAAATTGGAAGCCTGTTGAGATATTCAATATTAAGGAATTATTGCTGAATTTTAAAAGTGTCCATGAGCGTGTGACTGCGTGCACGTGTGTGTGTGGAGTTTAGGAAAGAATTGTTATCTTGTAGAGATCTACACTGATCTAGTTTGAGAGGAATAAAACTGTGTATGGGATTTGGTTCAGAGTAATCAGGCGAGGCCGAAGAGGGCGGGGCACGGGTGATAGCAGAACTAAACAGTGATGAAGTTCACTGGTGGGTGCTTGTCCTATTTTCTGTATTCTTGCACATGCTTAAATTTTTCCATAACAGCCAGTGGTGGTGGCGCAGGCCTGTAATCCCAGCACTCAGGAGGCTGAGGCAGGAGTTGGAGGCCAGCATAGGCTACATAGGGAGTTCAAGGCCAGTCTGAACTACACAAAGAGACCCTCAAAAAAATTTTTTTCCATAACAAAAAGTAAAAAAATCCCTGCTACAGGCATACATTTTTCAGGTATCCCCAAGTATCTGCAGGTGGGGGGCTGGCAATCCCACCTGGAGAGATTGCTCTGGAAAGGAAATGTCAATACAGGAGGCTGCTGTGCTCACCCCTGAGTCCAAAGAAAGTGCACCTGATTGGCTTTCGCTTGCCCCTCGCTGTCTCTGCCAAATACGCGGTGTGACCAAAATATACAGTGAATGCTTGAATTACTTCAAAAAATTACCACAGTAAAAGACACATTGCCATGAACCCCCTCAAAATACTCCTCCGTGCATCAACCACTCTTGTTTTGTTTTTTTTGTTTTTGTTTTTGTTTTTTTTTGGTTCAGGGAATTGAACGCTTGCCAGGCAGGCGCTGTGCCGCTGAGCTATATCCCTGGCCGGCATCAGTCACTCTTATCCGTTGTCCTTGTCCCTTTCTGCAGCAGGTCTGCAAGTCCTTTTTCATGAGTCTTTAGCTGTGCTGTCCTGGCTGCTGAGATGTCCTGCATGGATTTGAAACATTGACCTTTCCTGGTCATTTTGACTTGGGGAAGAGCTAGAAGTCACATAGCACCAGATCCGGGGATGAGGTGGGTGAGGACACGGCGTCATGTTTTTACGAGCCTGTGTTCCGTTGGATGACGCTTAGCGGCAGCACTCACTGACTTTCTGATCACACCTTATAGAGACACTCATAAAAGAGGAGTTCCAGAGCTGCTTCAGAAAGAGGCCAGAAAGATAGGACAAGTGTCTCTGAAGTGAGGGGGAGTGTTTGAGGGAGGTGAATGGCAATGTGTCTTTCACTATTACAATCTTTATTAAATGTAAACACTGGTGGTATATTTTGATCACCCCAGTGATCCTCAGTAAGAAAGGGGTGACTATCACCTAGCCCTGTCTTTCTCCCCAAGCCACATGAGAAGTTAAATTTTAGACTCTGGGTATTTATAAGAATCCATCTGCCTAGTTTGGGAAGTGCATTGGAGAATAGTGGTAGAGAGGATGGTCAGCAAGACACTTTCTTTTCCCAAACTGCTGTTCCGTGTCATTTCAGTCTTACAGTCTGAAGGACTGTTTTGGGGTGGTCAGTAGAGACAGACTGTGATGTCTCCAGGGCCCTTCTGAGGCCCTAGAAACCTGTCCCCGCCCTCGGTTCATCTAGGGGCAAGTCACCCTCTAGAGAGAGCAATGCCCGTTTCCCGGTGGGGGCTCAAGGTCACGCACAGCGGATGGCCAGTGAGTGGGCAGGAGCTGAGTGGCGGGCGGGCGGGGCAGGTTCCTCACCTGCAGCGGTGGCTGTGTTGATACAACGGAGCGGCCCGCCCGCCCAGGGAGAAGGAGCTGAGGAGCAGGGTGAGGCCGCGGCTGGGAGGGAGGCGCAGAGGTTGCGCCTACCTGGGCCCTGGCCACTCCCCAGCCACTGAGGACTGAGGCTGGAAGGTGTGGCAGGGGAATCCCAGTCCCAGTCCCAGCCCCAGGCTGACGCCCGCCCGGCCAGAGCCAGCGCCTGACCAGAGCCAGCGCAGAGCAAACCTGGGTAAGAAGTTTCTCTTTGCTGTGAGCTTTGGTTTACAGAAAGCTTGGGCTCTGTGTATCAGAGAGGATGATATGAGGCTTGGGGGTCTAATGGCAGAAATGGGGGACCAGGCTGTGATGGGTGCTACCGGGAGAACTCGGCAGGGTCCTAGCTCCAGCAGGAGCTGGCCAGGGGCACGTGGAGACGTTCTGAACTGAGAGTCCTGATGAGCACTGTCCTAGTGTACCAGCAGGCTCAGTCCCTGAGCAGGGCAGGTGGTGGTGGGGAAGGCTTAGGGGAAGAGGAGTGTTCTTCTACCAGGCTGGTGGGATGATGGCCTGGGCTGGGGGAGTGGGGGTGGGGAGGAGGAGATTGAGGTTCCAAGCCTCCAAATGCAGGGAAAGCATAAGCAAAGGCCCTGAGGTAGGCACAGGTGTCTGGAGAACAGTGTGAAGAGAGGTGGAGCTGGAGAAGACAGGCCAGATCCCTCCTGGAACCAAGACAATGCAAGGCCCAGGGCCAGTGCCCTGCCCACCCCTCTCCTGCTCTCACACGGACTTCAGTTTAGTCACTGAAAGGAGTGCTCGGCTCTGTCCCTAACCTGGACGTGCCCTTCCCTGCCATCTGCTCCAAAAGACACTAAGGGCCGCGGTCCCTTTGGCGCTAGTCTTTGATGGTCTATTTGGGTGTGGGCTGGGAGCCACAAACGGCCACACAGAGCTCACCGGCCGCCCTGGATGCTGTGGGTGGGGCAGCTCAGAGAGCCAGGGTGCCGGGGCTCTCCTCTCCGCGCACAGGGGGGCTGTGGCCTCTGCTAGCACAGAGCCAGCTGGCGTCTGGCTGCCTTGCCGAGAATCCCACATCTGCAGAGCTGGGCATGAGTGTCTTGGATTTTGGGTTTTGCAATGTTTGCATGTACGTGGTGAAAGGCCTTGGGCACAAGACTCCGGTCTTAACACAGAACCCGCCTGTGTTTCTCGAACGCCTTCTGCGCACAGCCTGGAGGGAACTTGGGGTGACAGACACTCGCAGAGCGCCTGAGACTCTGACCCAGCACATAAAGTCACGTGTGGACTTATCGTGGTATCATGCTGCGGCTCCAAAAGTCTCAGATTTTTGCAAGTTTGGATTTTGGACTTTTGGATGAAGGATATGTTGATGGCCCTGCTCAGGGGTGGGTCTTTCAATCATTTTTTAAATTGGTGGTCATCAGGCATACGTGACTAGATGTTGTGTTTTTTTTTTTTTTTTTTTTTTTAACCGGAAATTGAACTCAGGACCTTCTGTTTGCCAGGCAGGCACTTATGCCACTGAGCTATATCCCTAGTCCCCATGACTAGATGTTTGGGCTGTGAGTTACAGGCAGCTGGACCAGCTGGCAGGGCTTTTCCTAAAGATCCTTCTTCCACACACTGGATATAGATTTATTCATCCCTGATCTTGCACAGGGATCCATTGAATTCCTGTTTATTTCATCATCCTCGCTAGTCTAGATCCACTTGTTACAGTTATTATTTTTAATGCCTAAGAAACATCAGTGTGCACGTATTTTCCCATACACACCCAGGTTTGTCTAGATAAATAACGGTGGAAAGCATGGCTCATGAGTATGAATAATATAAAATTCAATAAATATTGGCAATTTCTTCTCGGAAAAAGCTGTAAGAAATTTACTGGTCAGCTTCTAATGTGTGAAAGGGCCTGCTTCCTCCATAACTGGAGTCTTTAAACCATATATTTTTTTCTTTAGTGCTGGGGATGGAACTCAGAGCTAAACAAACCCAAAAGAACCCAAATGCACATGCTTGGCATGGGCCCTACCACACCCCCAGCTCTTTAATCATATGTTTTAATCTTCGGCCCAACTGATAGAAGATGGAAAATGCTACCCTGTAATTCTTTATATTCTTTAAATCAGGAGGGATGCTTGTTGGATTTTAATTTTTAACTAAAAAAAAATTTAAGCTTTTTGCATATTTATTACCTTAAATATCCTCCCTCCTCTCTCTTGCAGGCCAAGGCTGGACCAAGATGGGGTCCGTGTTCCGCAGCGAGGAGATGTGTTTGTCCCAACTCTTCCTCCAGGTGGAGGCTGCCTATTGCTGTGTAGCTGAGCTCGGAGAGCTTGGACTGGTTCAGTTCAAAGATGTAGGTACTGCATTCTTTGGAAGGAGGGTGGGGTAGGAGTAGATAACTCACAACGCTTCCTTCTGCAAGGAGAGGAGCCTGAGTTGGAATAGCTGGAATTCTATGGTTCTGGTCTTACAGCCAGGAGTTAGAATGCCACTGAACATGTCATTTGTGAACATGTTCTTCCCCCATGCCTGTCTCCTTTGCAGGAATGTTTGGAAGCTCTAATGCCACCACTCATGGGAAATGTCACTGCACTTTATTTCCTGTGTAGCATCTTCAAACCTTAGATATAGCCCGTGGGCATGCAGACTGCCAGGCCTTTTCCTAAGGACAGAAACCTATTTTCTCTGACTAGTCAAATAAAGGCAAAACTCCATGGAGACCACAATCAGGTGTGATATCCAAGGCTGAGCTTGAGAGTGGTATTCTAGGGCTACACTGCCTTGAGCCTGACATGGTGGTATCACTTCCCAGGGGTACTTAATAGTCTTGCCAAGCTCTTAGGGAGTGCAGTTTTAAAAATCAGTCCTTTTACTTTTCTCCTCGCCAAGGTCAGGGGGAAGGTCAAAGCTGAGTTTCTTCAGGAAAGGATCAAGAGAACAAGTTCTTGGCATCCCCAGTCTCTGGCACAGGGCCCAACACGAGGCAGGTCCTCGGTAACATTTATTGGGCTAAGCTGGGGCTCAGCAGCTCCTGGGCTGGATTTTTGTTGTTGGCCATGATACTACACGGAGCTGGGCAGTTTCCAAGGTCCACTCATATTGGTGACCCCATGGGAAGAGTTCAAGACTCATTTGGATAGTCACTGCAGGTGAAAGTTAGGAAGCCAAGACAGACGTGTGGCTGAGGCAGGAGGATCACAAGTTCAAGGCCAGTCTTGGATGTGGGAGGGCTTTGTGTCTCCTAGCAATGGGAGGGCCTGGGCTGGGGCATTTTCAGGACTGAGAGTCCAAATGCCAGTATACACTTTGTCTGTAATACACTGCTTTTGCACGGAACTATCTGTCCTAAGACAATTCTAGCAGCATTCCCGGCATTAGAAAGACCATGAGATGCCCAGAGGATGCTGGCAGCTGGTGCACCTAACGAGCGGCTTGTGCTCCCCCCACCCAGTTAAACGCGAGCGTGAACAGCTTCCAGCGGAGATTCGTGAACGAGGTCCGGAGGTGCGAGTCGCTGGAGAGGATCCTCCGTAAGCCACCTGCGCCTCGCTGTCAGTGTGAACTGGCAAGGGTGGAAGGAGTTACAACAGGGCTTCGTGGGCCGATGTGCTCCTGTTCACGATGCTCTTTGGGGTGGTCCAGGGGGCAGGCGTGAGGGGCTGAGGAGGGGCCGGGGGCCCGGGGCAGTGTAGGCATCGAGCATCGGAGAGGCACCCTCAGGGGCACCCTCGCCCACCCTGTGCTCTTGGGGGTTCGTTCTCAGGTTTTCTGGAAGATGAGATGCAGGATGAGATTACAGTCCAGCTGCCCGAGAAGTACCCACAGACCCCGCTGCCCCGGGAAATGATCGGCCTGGAGGTGAGTTCTGCGCTGTTCGGTTTCAGCGGCTAAGGGCAGTCACAGAGCCTGGCTCCGGGGACCTCCGAGAGCCGCGCCTGGGTCTTTCACTTGGCGGCCACAGGCGACAAAGCAGGTTCAGGTGGCTGTTACTTTTCAGGGTCGCCAAGTCCCAGTGGCAAGTTTTAGGGCCACTCCCTCTGAGCTGGAGGAGAGTTGTTTTTCTTTCTTTCTCAGCACAGGCCCTGGGAGGCTCATTCCATTGAAAGGGTGGGGTTGTTGTTGTTGTTGTTTTTGAGGTTTTTGGGTGGATTTGGGCAGGTGAATGCAGGAGGAGCGGGAAGCTTTCTAATTATCTCCTGGGGGCAAAGCAGCTGATGAATTGGCCTTTTCTATCAACCATTTCTTGTTTTTTTGTGTTTTGGTTTTGTTTTTTTTTTTCATTTTTTTGCCACGCTGGGGCTTGGACCCTGGGCCTCGTGCATGCAAAGCACACACTCTACCACTGACTTGCACCCATTGTAACTGGGTGTGGTGACACGCCTGCAATCCCAGCACTCTAGGAGGCTGAGGTGGGAGGATTGCAAGATTAAATCTGAGCTGGGGAATTTAGTGAGATCCTGTCTCAAAATAAACAGTAAAAAGGGCTGGAATGTAGGTTAGTGCAAAGACCCTGGATTCAATCTCTAGTACCGCAAAGGAAAAAAACTTGTGTATCTACTTTGTGCAGGGCACCTTGGAGAGAAACAAGTATGGCTGCTCCCCACAGCTTAGGAGCAGGTGAGGGAAGGTAGGGGGAAGGGCCAGGCCATGGGAGATGACGTCAAAGAGGTAGGCAGAGCTGACCACTGATGACCCAGGGATCTTAACAAAGGTTTGGATATATCTTCAGAGGAGAAGGGGCTCACTGAGGGGGAGGCAGTAAGGGGAGGAACTGTATCAAGCCTGCCAATTTGTCGGCCTGTGCTTTATTTTTCCTTCCTTCAAATTTTTGAAATGTATGAAGCCCATCACTTGTATAAATCTTGACACTCTACTAGAAGGACTCTTCCAGAAGATACTGGGGATCTTGTCGTATTAAAATGTGGATGAGGCCGGGGATGTAGCGCAGTGGCACAGCACCTGCCTGGGAAGCACAAGGTCCTCAGTTCCATTCCCTGTCCAAAAAAAAATGTGGATGTTGCAGGAGAAAGCTTTTCACCAACGTAAATAGGAGCCCCCACCCCGGTCACCTCCAGGTTCAGCCTTGTCCCTGTCTTTTATTATTATTATTATTATTATTTTGTCTTTTTGAGACAGGGTCTCACTATGTATTCAGGCTGGCCTTGAGCTTACTTTGTAGGCCAGGCTGGCCTCGAACTTGCAATGATTCTCCTGCCTCAGCTTCCCAAGGGCTGGGGTTACAGGCATGTACCACCATGCCCAGCTTCGCCCCAGTCTTTTAATGCCAGTCTGGAATTCGCAGCCCTCCTACCCACACTGCTTCACCAACTTTTTTTTTTTTTTTGGTTTTTCTCCGGTACCGGGAACCGAACTCACGACCTTGCGCTTGCCAGGCAGGCGCTTTGCCGCTGAGCTAAATCCCCAGCCCCTTGCTTCACCAACTTTAACCCCACCAGTTCCTGAGGTCTGGGAGATGTCATCCTGGCTTGCACATTTGCCCTTGTTCTGATGATGCACAAGGCATGGCCTTATCCATTCCAATCTGTCTGCTGACTCCACCTGATTAACTTCCAGCCCGGTATGGCCTGGTCGTGTCACTCCCTGCTCAAGAATGTACGCTGGCCGCCTGCTCCCCTGTGCCTGATCTGGCCACCTCCAACTGTCCCAGCCCAGTGGGTCCCGTCACCCTTGTTAACCATTACTGGGAATCCCAAGGAGCTTTTCTTGTGTGGACTGTAGTTACCGCATTTATTACATTTGGGAACTAAAATGACAAACACTGTAAAATATATATTAATGTGTCTGAAAATAATATTTCATTAGCATAGGTCGGGGCGGCGAACCTATGGCACGTGTGCCTCAGTGGGCTGTTTATATCACTGAAAGCTCTAAAAGGTTCGCTACCACTGCCATGTTATCACGGTTAAAATACAATTTTAAAAATTATTTTCTAGGACAAGAACCTTCATGGGGAAGAGTGTTGGTACTTACACATTTCTTAACTGTGTGGCTTTAATAGAAGACAGCTGGTTCACATGCCTCCTTTTACCTTGAATCTGTTGTGATATGTTATTTTCACCAATGTATGTGAAAGTAATTTAGCCTCACACAGATATGTGGTTGGAAAGGGGGGAATATTTTAATAGCTATTTCAAAGAGCTGTATTCTTCTGTGATAGCATGTTGAAACATGCCTGATTTTGGTAAACAAGTAATAAGTATTTATATTTTCAAACTGAAATAGTTCTATTTCTTTTCTTCTTTCTTTCTTTTTTTTTTTTTTGGTTTTTCTGCGGTACTGGGAATCGAACTCATGACCTTTCGCTTGCCAGGCAGGTGCTGTGCCACTGAGCTAAATCCCCAGCTTCCAATAGTTCTATTTCTAATAGCTTGAAAAGGCAATTCATCCAGCTGATTAGCATGAGTGAATCAGTTTAATTGTCTTTTCAGTGAAGCCTTCTCCAACCATAGTTATGTATGATGCACGGATTCTAAGCTTTAGCATTCCAAGTTTCTATTATTAAGTTTTGTCTGATATTAATAAGCTTTCTTGGGGAAAAGGGAAACTAACATTTACATGGATAGCCTTGTTATTGTTTACATTTTATCTCTCCAATAAAGGTATTCCCTTAGTTGGATTTTCAAAAATCTAGGATAATAATCTCTTTTTAAATAGGTGACCTTAATCCATTTCCACTCATCGTAATTATAGTTTGGTTTCCCGTTGTCATTGCCCGACCACTCCTGCAGCCCTGAGATTGCCCCCAGCCCTCCCTGACGTCCTTGGCCTGACAGCTGTGTAGGCTGCAGCTACACAAAGCATTCCAAGGCACAGCCCTAGTAGATTCATTCATCTCGTTAACATTTCAAGATCCATACTTTGTAGATTTTTTTCTCATAAAAGCTACTCCTACTTCAGTTATCATCCCTTTGCAGACTGATTTTGCTTTTGTTTTATGGTTTTACTATAGGATGTTTAAGTATAGATTTGTTTGTAATTGCTGTTTGCTACATACTCGATTCATCTAGTAGAATTTTTATAAACTTTTGTGCACGGTGTAAAGAATCATGATCCAGCAAACACCAAGTGTCTATTGCCTGGTGAGAAGTGAAAGGAAATGGAGGTGATGATCTCCAAGACCTCTGCAGGCCCATTCTTACTTCACTCCTTCTTTCCCTTTGGAATAACTGCCATTCTGAATTTTATATTTCCTTTTCTTATTCTTCAGTTTTAGCAAATACTCTTCTAAATAACATATGGGTTAAAATTACAAGCTTAAAATTTGTTCTTATGTGGAACCATATGTATGTGTCTGTAACTTGCTATTTTCTTTCATCATTTTATTTTTAATAGACTATTTTACATTTCTAAAATTAATTCATTTTCACTTCTGTAAAGTGTTTTTACTGAATACCATGCCCTGAGCTCATTGTATTATTGATGGACTTTTGGATATGTTGTCTCTCATACTTTTTACATTATTTGCTAATCTCAGTATTGCAGTCACAAACTGTAGAGTTGATCCCATCTATTGGGTTTTGAATTTCAATAACTACTTTTTTATTTTCAAGATTTCCAACAGTTCTCCTTCTATACCTGCCTGTTAATTTATTTTAGGACATTATTGTTTAACTATTTCTTATTTTTCTTTTTAATGGAAGCAGTATTTTCATTTATCAATTTGTGCATTCAAAAAAAAAAAAAAAAACAAAGAGAAATAAAAAACAAATAAACCTGAAGGGTGCAGCTTGGTGACAGAGAACTTTCTTGATGTGCACAAAATCCTGGGTCTAATTTGCAGCACCACCAAAAGCAACTTCCCGAAAACACCTTTGAAATTTTTTTCAGATTATTCTGTAAAAATGACTTCATTGCTACATGATTGTGTATTCTGATTTTACTGGTGAGTTTTCAGATCATTAGATTTCATCACAGCCGTATTGTTTTTGAATGGTCACTTTGGAGAGAAAAACATTTTTCCCCCACTTGTTTTTGTCTTCTTGTTTTCTGTGTCCCCTGCCTGCCCTCCTTCATCCATGAAGCCTTCTTACTTGGTTCTTCAGATCCTCACTAGAACAGGGATGGCTTTTTGTTTTTTATTTTTATATTCTGTCCACCATTACGATGTGTTTGAAGCAGAGTTTTCAAGGTATTTCCTCTCTTTCATTTTTACCCCCAGTAATGGGCATTAAACCCAGAACCTTTATACTGACTTATGTCCCCATCCCTCTTTAAAAAAAAAAAAAAAAAAAAAAAAATTATTGGTAACTTACATGAGCTGGGCTTCAGCCTCTCAGAATGCCGGGATTACATTCATGTACCAGCACGCTTGGTTGCACTTTTAGTGTTGTAAGTGGGCAGGAGATCTTCGGTCCCTCACAAAGCTGCCTTCTGTCTTGCCGAGTAATGATGGAAATCTGGCGGTGGGTGCCTGGCCCTAGCTTGTGACCTATTAGTGTGGCACCCAGCTTCTAGCTGTGTTCAGATGCCCTGCATGCTCCTTTGGTGTTCAGTTATGAGTTGTGATTAGCATGTAGTAGGAATGTCATAGCACTTTCTGCCTGGCTTACTTTACCTTTTCCTCCCGCGTAGACAACCCTAGAGAAACTGGAAGGAGAGTTACAAGAAGCCAACCAGAACCACCAGGCTTTAAAGAAAAGCTTCCTAGAGCTGACAGAACTCAAATACCTCCTGAAGAAAACCCAGGATTTCTTTGAGGTCTTTTGGGGGGGATTTTTCATGAAAGGGCCCTTTCTTCAGCATCTCGAATTTCTGTTTTGAAAATTGGCTGATTTGGAATCTGAATAAAACACTTATAACCAGGCCTTTAGCGGGGGTGGAATAACTGTGGTACTCTTTGAAGGCAAAAACATTATGGTACTCATTAAAAAGTATGCGTTCAAAATGGCCCCAGCAGAAGAGGAAGTCAGAATAAAGAAGGGTATTTAGTTTGAGCAGATTTAGGGTTTTGGCCGGAAGAGACTAGGGAAGCTCTCTGATCTGCAAAGGGGCAGAACTGCTTGTTCAACTGTTAACTTTGTGCAAAATTAAAAGTTCATTACACACAGGCAAAACCTGGGGGTGTGGGGTGCTTTAAACACCCATACATTTAAATGACAACGGTGGTGCTTGGGCTTTCAGACAGAAGCCAATTTAGCTGAAGATTTCTTCACTGAAGACACTTCCGGTCTCCTAGAGTTAAGAGCTGTACCTGCGTTCATGGCTGGGAAGCTGGGGTTAGTATAACTCCCTGGGTTGTGTGCTAATGAGTCCCTGGTCATAGGTTTCCCCGAGTATTTGAGGGAACGAGTGAAAGCACCAATACCCACTGCAATGGGGAACCTTTCCCATGAGTACAAGCGCTCCATGCAGTAACAAATGTAAGGGGACCTTGCACGGTGGTGCAGTGGGGGTAGTGAGTGGCCAGTGGTTGACGGTGACCTCATGTCCTTTGGCCCAGATACTGCACAGTGTATATTGCACCCACTTGGGAAAGATGTGGAGCTTATTACTCAGATGGATCTTCTGTCTCTTCCTTGGCTTTGCAATATGGCTGGGAGTATATGCTTTTTCCTTGTCTTCAGAATACTACTTGGGTAAAACACATTTGGAGTTTGAGTTTGTGGGTAGAATTAGAAATGGTAGAGCTAGGCAGTCAGGTCATTCCCACACTGCAGTGATGCAGCGTGGTCCTCATGAAATTAAGCAGTGATTCAAAATACTAGGATTTCATTTCATGTCTCAGTGAAACGGATGGATTTTAAAGCATTTCTGAACATGGTAAGTTTGAGATGCTAATTTTTTATATGATAGATATTTGAGAGCCTGTGCTTTGAAGACATAGGCATGGAAATTTGAAATAGAAATAAAAATATTTATTGACAATATTTGATCCAAAGATAATACAGTACTGGTGTTTATTTATGTATTTATTTTTGTCTTTTTGAGACAAGGTTTCGCTATGCAGTTCAGGTTGGCCTTGAATTCACTATGTAGCCCAGGCTGGCCTCAAACTCAAAGCAATCTTCCTGCCTCAGCCTCCCAAGTGCTGAGATTACAGGCGTGTGCCACCACTCCCAGCCTTGATGTATATTTAAAGTAATAAACCAATGAAAGTGCTGTCTCAAAACAAAAACAAAAACAATGAAAGTCACTATTTTGAAGATCTTTGGACAAGTGTGGATCCGTACCTGGATGTTAGGCAGATAGAGATGCGTAGAAATCAATGTATGTATTTCCTTCTTAATGCACTAACTTTTTGGGGGGTGGGTAAAAACTACAGAAACACTTATTAAATATTTGCTTCCACTAGCTATAATGCTATAATGACTGGTTGATCACAATCTTAATTGCAGTAAGTGATTATATATAGTATTGAGAGGATTAAAGAAATCTTAAAATACCGAAGAAAATAGAAGATCCGAGGGGACTTGGAGTGAACTGGGGCCGGAACGTAGGGTCTGTGACCCCTGACCCAGAGCCTCTGGCTCATGAAGTGGGGTGGTCCCTCCTTGTATGGCCACCCATCTTATCTCACAGGGCCTTCTCCCCAGCCCCAGGCCCTTGGCTTCAGTAATAGCTCCTTTTCTGAATGCTCAGGTTCACAGTCGGCGTGATAAACCGGGAGCGGATGGCTTCCTTTGAGAGGCTGCTGTGGCGAGTTTGCCGAGGAAACATCTACTTGAAGTTCAGTGAAATGGACGCCCCCCTGGAGGATCCCGTCACGGTGGGCTGTAGGAGGCTGCGCTGAAATTCCTGTAGTGGCACCTTCTCTGGACATTGTGTCATGAGTTTGATGAAGCTGATGTCTATTTCCTTTCTTTCTCCTTTTCTTTTCTTTGTACAATACTTTTGAAAAGTCCATTCATGGGCTGATTCTTGCTAACACATCAGTGTTGCTTAGTTCCTCTGAGATATGTAGCTGTCTTGTTTCTAGGAACTTAGTTATCCTAGTGCCACATGAGGTGGCAGCTGTGTCTTAATCACAAAGCACCAAGAACAGTGTTAGGACAGTTCGTCCAGCTTCAGGGTGCCTGTGGGTGTGGAAATCATCTGGGATCTTGTTTTAAAATTCAGGCTCTGACCCTGTGGGGCTGGGGTGGAACCAGAAAGCCTGGTTGATGCTGAGGTGCTGAGATGCTGAAAGGGTCCTGCACTTAGAATGAGAAGGACTTCCGGGGGCTCTTGGCTCTGGGATACACATTTACTGCTTCCATAGGATATTGCTGCTCCCGGTCTTCCAGTTTGTATTTCAATCTCTTTCCTCTGTAATTCTAAGAAGCTGAGCTTGCTTCTGAATGATCCATACATTTTTCTAGAGCAGAGGCTAAAAACTAATTTTAAATTTATTTGATAAAAAACTTCATAAAGCAAATGAAATTTAACATAGGAAGAAAGAACAAAACATAAAAAGTCATGCTCTGATAACTTTATTTTTAACTTTTTCCTTGTACTGTTTTTCTGTAGTCTGGTAACTATAGTGAAGTATGATTGAACAAGGTTGTTGTATGCCTGGAAAGGATTTTTCCTTCCCTCTTCATTTTGGATAGTATGGGATTCCCTCCTGTACTGCCATGCATGCTTTGTAGAGATTACTTTAAAATTTGACCTTGAGCCACCACTTTTCATTGTCATGTTTTGACACGCGGTAGTCACGGTGGTAGAGTATTTATAATGTAGATATCCTGAATAGTGAGCAGGGACATTGAGGAATCCTTGATTCTGGTGGATCAGGAGACCTAAGAAATTCAGAAAAGGACCAGGGTAGTTTCCATGGTGAGAGAATCTTGGGAAATAATGTAACACATGCAGCCCCAAATCCTAAAACATGCCTATCTTCCTTCCATGAGCAATTGCTGAAGAGATGACTTTTATTTTAATGGATGCCTGCTATTTTTTTTTTTTTTCCAGTACCAGGAATCGAACTCATGACCTCGCTCTTGCCAGGCAGGCGCTGTGCCGCTGAGCTAAATTCCCAGCCCCTGGATGCCTACCATTTCCACTGAGTTGATAAGTTGTGAACTTTATTTTTTGGACACTTTATTTCCAATTTTTCTCCAGAATATAGACACTATGATGGATATCTTTACGCATGTGGATTTTGATTTTCTTTTCAATTAGTTCTGTAATATGAATTCAAGGAAGATAGGATTGCTGGCTTGAAGGGTGTGGGCATTTTCGTGACACTTAATGTGTCCTGACAAGTGGCTTTTCCCTGGAGTGGTACCTGACTCCAGTGCCCTGAGAGGAATGTAATGAGTTCCTTGGGTTTTTTTTTTTTTTGTCACTTTTCCAACAGTGAAAAGTTTTAATTTTTCTTTTATCCACTCAAACTGAAAAAGTGAGCAAACATTGTCTCAGTTCATATTTCCTTACTTACAATAAGAGCTAAGCTTTTTCATACATATTTGTAAAACGTATAATCTCCCTTGTGAATTGTCCAACTTGGACTTGAAAAATCCAATGGAACTGGCACCTTACGGGCATACAACAAAGAATTCTGGGAGTCAAAAATTAGAAACACCTTTACCTTCGTTGTTATGTATCAAACATAAACTCCTCCTGAAATGTAGCTATCTACAGGTCAATTCTGGTGAGCCCAGTCGGCATTTGCATTGTATTTTCTTCTTCATGATCATATCTCTTACATTCAGAGCTCAGAGTTGAATTTAAAGAGCCAAGCATGGTGGTGCACACCTGTAATCCCAGAACTTGGGAGGCTGAGGCAGGTGGACCGTTGGGAGTTCAAGGGCAGCCTGCTACAAAGTGAGCTCAAGGCCAGCCTGAACTGCATAGTGAGACCCTGTCTCAAAAAGACAAAAGAAAAAAAAAAAACTATGAAGCTGTTCCTTCAAGGCTTGGTAAAATATTTGTTCTGATTTTCCAGAGAGAAGAAATTAAAAAGAATATATTCATCATATTTTACCAAGGAGAGCAACTCAGGCAGAAAGTCAAGAAGATCTGTGATGGGTGAGAGGCAGTTAATGGCTCTTTCATTAGGGGTTGAGGCCAAGATTGGGTAAAGAGGCCTTTTGTGCCAAATACACTCTTGGGTCCCCTTTGAGGCTAGTTCGGATTTTTAAATAACTTTCCCACACTTGATAAGATGTCCCAACTCCACAGAGGAATATAAACACCATGTACTCCAAGCATGTACAGAAAAGAAACAGAAGGCAGGGGATCACGGGACGGGTGGAGGGGGAGAGAGGAAAAGAGGATTTAAGAAAGGAATTCAGGTGTAGTATGATGGGCATGTACCGGTTCCCCACAAGGAATGTAAACATTATGTACACAAACTTGTACTTAAAAAATGCAACTGATTTTGAGAGTTGTGAGAACAAGAACAGGAAGGACCTGCATCGACAAAATCCAAAGCTATCAAAGTAGACGTGTTAACCATTTCGGGTTATTCCTCAGTTACTCCTTATCCTCTGCTAATGAGCAGGCTCTGTGTGGCTGATTGTGTCTCATTTTACAAAACCGCCTTACGTGTAGCCCCTTAGAAGCAGAAATTTCTCCATACTGAAGAACACTAATACATGAACAGGGGAAAAGAGGCAGGTCAAGCCCGAGTCTTCTGTCCAGAGGTTCTCATAGGTTTCGCGGTGTGAATGAAGGAAGGGATGTGTTGGAATCGCAGGGCTGCTCGGAGGAAGGCACAGGAGGAAGGAGCGGCTATCTGCCCCAGGTCTCACAGAAAGGGATAGCAGGTGCTTTTCAGGCGAAGCCCATGCATGTCCTCATTAAACACAGGTTTCGAGCCACTGTCTACCCCTGCCCAGAGCCTGCCACGGAGCGCAGAGAGATGCTGGCTGGTGTCAACGTGAGGCTGGAGGATCTAATCACGGTGAGTGACGGGGTCGGGCCTGGCTCTGCGGGGAGAGGAGATCTGTCCTCGGGCCTGACTGCGGCTGGCTCGGATGTTCGCTGGGCTCTCTGGCTGCAGTGCAGGAGGGGACACAACGAGAAAGCAGTGTTGGGTACGTAGGGGTGACGATTCTGCTTGTCAGTGGTGTTTTGCCGGGCGTTAGAGCCAACCACACCCTCTTCAGCCTCGGGGCAGCCGCCCCAGTCTGATCAAGGAGCTCTTTATTGCCAGCCTCGGCCTCGACTGCATCTACAGTCTGACCAACCAGTCAGCTAAGTTGAGCAACCAGTTTGGCCTGTTTTGAATTGTTTAAGCCGGCCAAGGAATTCTGTAAAAACAGTGACTCTAGTTTCACCATGTGGACATTTGTACATCCCGAATTCATTTCCGTGGTAAGCCCTGCCACCATCCAGGGTGACGCTCAGCACATCTGTGATCAGAACACTCCTCAGTCACAGCAGCCTTGCTGACTGCTGAGGTCCGTGGGGCCTCCACCCACCCTACGGTGTAGTCTAGACAGCGCGGTCCAACAGAGCTTCTGGTGCTAAAGCGTCCCATCACCTGAGCTGGGCGGCGCTGCCTCCGTGAGCCTGAGAAGACCGCCGAGAGCCCGAAACATGGCTACTGCCACCAGGAATGAAAAGAACTGAATTTTCATTTTTTATTTATTTGTAATTAAATTTAAATTTTGGTAGCCGCATGTGGTTGCTGCTGGGGCTAGCACAATTTTAGAATCTCAGCAAGGAGGTTTGGAAATGAGTAGTGTGTGTGTGTGTGTGTGTGTGTGTGTGTGTGTGTGTTTTAAAACCCCTAGTAACAGACACTTTTGCCCTCCCAGCAATTGTTTAATTTCTTTAATTCTCTCTGCTCCTCCTTTGTCATGGTCAGGACAACTGTGTTTCCCCCATGCAATTTCCCTTGAAGTCCTTTTCCTCACATACTCCTGATAGATTTCCCGAAGATTTCATGGGGGAAGTGGAAAAGCAGTCATTCAGTTCACACTTACATTTAGTGGGACTTGGGCTGCTATCAAGTCTGGGGACACCCAGTGGTCCATCCCAGCAGTGGCTTCTCTCCTGTTGTCCAGTTAAAGACCTCTGGTTCCGGGCAGCTCTGACAACACGATCTCAGGAGCAGGCGGGTGGCCCAGACCAGGCAGTCACGACTAGATGACTGACTGACTCATAGCAGGCGCTGTGTCTGCAGCTCATTCTGAGAGTTTGGGGAATTCTTGCCTTTTTTTTACATTAGCATTCAGTCCAGAGCTGGTAGCAGGTGTTTCCTTCACGCAGGGTATATCAGCTGCTCTTGTAAGGGCAAGGTTTATTTTAAGGTTCATGGAAGTTTTACCTATGTCAAGCTGATCTTGTCTTCTGGAAATCCTCAGGCCGTATTGCATCACACTGCGAAGTGATCCTTCGAGACACAAAAGTGCACCCTGTGTCTATCATTAATCTTAGAGCCATGATGTGTGTCTTACAGTACACTGCAGTAGCCATGTGGAAAGGTTACTGAAAAACATTACCCTGTGTGTTGTAGCATCCAAGCATGAAAACTAATCCCATTAAATACATTTTGTGTGTACCAAATCGTCCATTCCTTCCCTCCTTCATTAATTTGCTTGTCATCTATTGGAAGAATTATGTATATAAAGCATTTAAGTTAATTCCTCAAGGCTGCTGTAACAAAGGACCACAAACTGGGTGGCTTAGAATGATAGAAATTGATTGCCACAGTTCTGGAGGCCAGAAAGCCAGAAACCAAGGTGTCTGCAGGCCCATTTGTGCTCTAAGGACACTAAAGAAGGACTGTTCCTCAATCCATCCAGCTTCTGATGGCTGTC
Organism: Chinchilla lanigera; assembly: GCF_000276665.1. NCBI lineage: Eukaryota > Metazoa > Chordata > Mammalia > Rodentia > Chinchillidae > Chinchilla > Chinchilla lanigera. The sequence continues at coordinate 4,215,570 of NW_004955494.1, forward strand.
GGCCTCCCTGGGTGCTCCTTGCCTTATAGATGGTCACTGTAATCTGTGTCCATCGTCACATGTTATTTTTCCCTGTTTGCCTATGTCTCCAGATTTCGTAAAACACCAGTCATGTGGGGCTAGGACCCGCCCTGGTCCTCTGGAACCTCATCTGATCATGTCCAAGTAAAGTCCAGTCAAAGGGTCAGAGTTTAGACTCCAACATCTTTTGGGAGTGGGGCACAATCCAACCCAGAGGACTATGTGGAATTTAGACTCAACGGAAGGTGCAGACTTGGCCAAAGGGTTTTAACCTATGTAGTTAGTTCACAAGAGTGCTCTTCATATCAGAGGACGAAGCTCAGAAGGGAAGCCACAATGGCTGAGAAGCCTCCTTTTTGCCTCTGTGTCAGACGCCTCTGTTAATGGTCCTCGTCTTTCTGTGTGTTTTTGCCCAGGTCATAACACAAACAGAGTCTCACCGCCAGCGCCTGTTGCAGGAAGCAGCTGCCAACTGGCACTCCTGGGTCACCAAAGTGCAGAAGATGAAAGCCATTTACCATACCCTGAACATGTGCAACATCGACGTCACCCAGCAGTGTGTCATCGCTGAGATCTGGTTCCCAGTGGCGGACACTGCACGTATCAAGAGGGCGTTGGAGCAAGGCATGGTGAGTAGCAGGTGGCACTGGGGGGGAGAGAGAGGCCACACCCAGCCTCATCTCTCCCCTGTGAGACTCTTGGAGGCTGTCCACTTTCTGAGCTTTGCAGGTGACTTGGTGGTGGGATTATCTCCTTCACCTTTAATTCCTAACCCAGCGGTAGGGCACATAAAGGACACGCATTTGTTTGCAGTGTTTGACAAATACTCAACATTTTCTTGATCTTCAAGTATGTATGGAAGCACTAACACGCCAGCCACCCCACTAGTTGTGAGCACAGTTACCATCGTATGGCTGTAAGTCCCTCCCGTGACCTCGTGGAGGCAACAGCATGGCTGGAGAGGCAAATAACCAAGCGCCTATGGTGAGAGCTAAAAGGCTGAGGTGGCTCCCTGCGTGCCAGCAGCAGCACTCAACGCTGGGCACCAAGCGTAATTCTCGGAGTTCTCTGCATTCACTGTCATGGGTGTTCACTGATCTAGGGCCACGTGGGCAGACCCTGGCCTGACAGACTGTCTAGGAAGAGAGATAGACAGTGTGCAAGCCTGTGGGGGATGAAGTTTCAGGCAGTGGTGAGCAGTGGTTGGGAAATCAAGGAGAGAACAGAGGCGGGGAGGGTTTATTTTGGCTTACAGTTTCAGAGTGTTTGGTCCGTGGTCGGCTGGTCCCTTGCTGTGGGCTGAGGTGAGGCAGACAGTCATGGTGGGAGGTGCAGAGGAACAAAGATGCTTACCTCATTGTGGCCGGGAAGCAGAGAGAAAGGGGCTGGGCACACTCTTCAGAGGTGCTCCCCATGACCTGCTTGCTGTGGCCAGTCCCCGCCCCCTGTTGCTGTCACCTCCCAATAACACGGAGCATTACATTGAAACCCTTATGATCCAGCCCCCTCTAGCCTCACCTCCAAACACTGCTGCTTCAGGGTGAAACCCTCAATACGAAGCTATAGGGGACACTGCATGTTTAAACCGTGACAGTCGTATATATTCAGGACAGCACAAGTCACACAGGGCTGGTGGGGTTACACTTGGGGCTGTCACTTGGAGGCTGAGCCAGGAGGCTTCTAGCTCCTCTGAGAAGGAGGCTTTGCAGTGACAAGAGAGTCCCATGACCTTTTATTCCTGCTGGAGGGTGTGGCTAGCTTGTCTGAGTGATTTCTTGGGGTGTCAGGGAGGTCAACCCCATTAGGTGGAGGTCTGGTCCAGCTCCTGCATATCTGTTGAGAACAGAGGGCTCATGGTGGCTGTTGCTAGACGGGTCCATCTGAGCAGGTGGTGTCGGGGCAGATGTTCCCAAATGCTCCAGAGGATCGGGGCGGGTGGAGGAAGAGCTTGCATGCTGAGGGAGCTTACGGTGGGAATGGATGAGGAGGCAGGAGCTATTTTATTCCCTTTGTATAGGTGAGGAAACTGAGGCACAGAACGTATGAGTAACCCCACCAGTGCTGAAGCCAGGAAGCAGGATTTGAGTGTAGGAACTCTTAACCTCCATGTACTACTATGCTCCTGCATTGTGGTCCCAAAACTACCCAGATAGGGCTTTTTCCTGTTTTTTTTCATTTTTTGTTTTTTGTGGTACTGAGGTGCACTCTATCATGGAGCTACATCCCCAGCACTTTTTAACTTTTGAGAAAGGATCTTGTTAAATTGACCAGGCTGGCCTCAAACTTTCAATCTTTGTGCTCTAGCCTCCCAGAGTGCTGGGATTACAGCATGCTGGCTCAGAGGGAGCACTGTGCGTAGGCTCTCCCTCAGCAGGGATGCTCTCAGAAGGGGAGTGGTCAGGTCAGTGAACAGGTGGATGCAGAAGGGGCAAGCCAGGACCCTGCTTTGGGGGGCCAGGGCCGGAGGGAGGCTGGGTCAAGTTCAAAACAGAGAAAGCTCAGGAAGAGACTACAGGGCCAACCCCCGGGACCTGTGAGCTGCCTAAGGAGCCTGCTTTTATTCTGTTGCCAGGGAGACAAGATCCAGTTTGCAGTTCAGAAACACTTTGCTGCCATGTGAAGACTGCAAGGCTGGTGGATGGGTGAGGTGTGAGTGCTGCGGGTATGAAGGAACACAGACTAATCATGAAGGGGTCAGGCTTCTTCCAAGGTACTAAGGAGCCTTGGTTTTGTTGCATTTTTGAGACCAGGTCTCACCATATTGCATTGATTAATCTCAAACTCCTGGGCGCAAGTGATCCTCCTGTCTCAGCCTCCTGAGAAGCTGAGACTGTAGGTCCACACTACTGTGCCCAGTGTACAACTGGCTTTACAGTTTCTTCAGTCTTCTGAAGTAACAAAAATGTTTCCACAGACCGCAGGAGAAGCCCTATGTGGGTAGGAGATGGGGAAGGAAACGTGTAAAGGCAGAGCGTGTGGTTGTATAATGGTATAATCTGGGTCTGTGCCTCACAAAATAAGAAAATGGAGTCAAGGACAAAGGAGAGAGAGAGGAGGAAGGTTTATTAAGAAGAAAGATATAGTTCCCAATAGGCAGGGGGGGATCCAAAAGTGGGTTGGCCCGGGAACTCTTTGTGTAGGATTTTTAATACCAAAAATTGACCAGGGCTCAGAGCACACCCAGCCAAACCAAGGTCAACCTGTAAAACCAGCTCACTTAAACTAGACATGGGCCCGTGAGTGGTCGGGGCAGGTAGGCAGCATGTGTCTGAGCTGCCTCCTGGGCTCTCTCCTATCCAAGTGTGTCACTAAAAGAACAAAGTGAGAAGGGGAAAATGTTTTCCAGCTGAGGGATCCGTCACCTTGCTGTCACCTCGCCTGTTACACCCTCGACTTGATGTCCACCTGGTTCTTGGTTTTTTTTTTTTGCTTTTTCCCAGTACCGGGAATCGAACTCACAACCCTGCGCTTGCCAGGCAGGCACTGTGCCGCTGAGCTAAATCCCCAGCCCCAATGTCCACCTGGTTCTTGTGGACTTTTGATCCCAGGCTCCTGCTCATGACCAAGGCCTGGTTGTCCTGACTCTGCCTGGGGCCCAGAGCCTCTCTGGCTGCCTATGTCTTCTGCCTGACTTGCCTGCCTGTAATACTTGGTGCTATCATTATCATCAACAATAAGCAGTTGTCACCTATGCTAGGCATGATGTCAGCTGCTACTGGGTGTGTACTAAAGAAGAAAGAAAAGAACAAGGAAGCTACAGAAGGAGGTGCTGATCACATAGTGATAAGACAAGGCAGTAGTACAACAGGAAACACCTTCACTTGTGTATGACCTTGAGGCAGTTACTTCACATATGTCTCAGTGGCCTCCTCTTGAAGCTGAGATTTGTCCCAAAATCTACCTCATGGTATTGTTGGGAAGACTGAGACAGAACCACGAGCCCTCATTCAGCTGGTGCTAAATCCTATCTAAGCACTCTTGGGCTTTGGGGAGTCTGGAAGTTTCCCAGGGTGGGGAGCGTGGAGAATCGTGTAGACCTGGGTAAGGGGAGAAGAGATTTGACTGATTTCCTTGGGGAACAGGGTGGGGCGTCTCAAGGGGAATGGTGTGAATGGGGAATCCCATTGACTCAGTCTTTCCGACTACAGGATATAAGGGTTTTAGCTGGGCGTGGTGGTGCACACCTGTAATCCCAGCGCTCTGGAGGCTGAGGCAGGAGGATCCTTGCAAGTTCGAGGCCAGCCTGGGCTACAAAGTGAGCTCAAGGTCAGCCTGAACTGCACAGTGAAACCCTGTCTCAAAAAGACAAGAAAAAAAATAAGGGTTTTGATTTTATTCCTTGGAGTTAGGATGTCTTTGAAGACTTCAGAGCGGGACAGTGAAGTGAATGAAGCACTGCAGTGCTTTTGGTTGGTTCTGTGGAAAGACTGTTTCGGCTCTCTGGGGTGTCAGATAAATGGAATGGAACAAGGTCAGAAGGGATGGTGAGGCTTGGCCAGGGCAGGAGCTGTGGGAATTCGCAGGAAAGGTGTTTGGGAGGGAGAAATATTACCAAGCTCTGACAGTGGATCACTGACTGAGTCAGGAGGAGGGACAAGAGTGACAGTTCCTAAGTTCCAGGAATCTGGGAGAACAGAAGATCTGTGCCAGGAGCAGGGGGAGGGCCTGGCTTTGGGGCAAAGGGGGGGATTCCTTGAGGCTCCTGGATCTGTGGGGTTGGTGAGACACCGGAGTCTGCACACCCAATGAGGCAATCAGGGAAGAATTGAGACTTAGGGGAGGGTTAGCGCCGTTTGGAAGATGGGATGGATTAGCAGAGTGGATGAGCTCTGGAGCGAGAAGGTGGAAAGAAAGGCAGCAGTTCGGAGTCCAGAGCTGAGGGTTAGGTGGGCATTTTCAGAGCCAGAAAGGACAGGGTCTGTTCTCTTGAAGGCTCTCTTGAAAGATGGGTTAGACATCTACTTGAGAAGCCACTGGCTTTTCACGGATGGAGGTCGCCATTCCCAGAGTCAAGAGATGCCCCAAGATGATGCCCAGAGCCACGAGCTGGCACCGTCCCGAGGCTCCTCCCTTCCCTAGCCAACACCTATTCTTCTTGCAGGAACTAAGTGGCTCCTCCATGGTCCCCATCATGACCGAAGTGCAATCGAAAACAGCCCCTCCCACCTTTAACAGGACCAATAAATTCACAGCTGGCTTCCAGAACATCGTGGATGCCTATGGCGTGGGCAGCTACCGGGAGATGAACCCAGGTAGGATGGAATGCATTGTCACACAGTGGTATCAGGTTAGTAATATTCCTCAGTTATTGCGGGCTGATCAGGTCTGCGGTCTCCCAAATGAGTGTATGGTGAAGGCTAAATAAAAAGAGGTGAACAGAATGATTTCAGGGCTCCAGGAGGATCAAAGCCCTCTCATAGAATTTGAGATTCTCTCAGGGCTAAGACCAAGACCTTCTCTGGGTGGCCTGTATTCATTTGATTAATGAATATCAGAAGAAGGAAGGGGAGTACCCAAGAAGGGCAGAATTACTGAAAGACTTCTCCAAGTAAGGCATTAAATTAATCCTTAATAAGGATTAAGTTAATCTACCCAGGAGTGAAATGCCTAGGGTGATAGTTTTTATCTAATTGAGATCAGATCCAGGTGTCCTTGGCTGTGATCTTGTCTTATCCTTTGAGGCTTTCTGGCTTTGTCCGCCACTACAGGTTTTAGTAGGGATCAGTGACTCACAGAGGTTCACTTACTGTGAGTCCATCACCCACTTCTGGACAAGCAGCCTAGGCTTTGGACAGATTCACAAGTAAACATAAAAAGCCAATTGGTTAATTTAAGTCCTGCTCGGAGCTGCTTCATATTTGTCTCCATCACAGTGGGGCAGCTTGAAAGTGGCAATGTGTACCTCTCAGGGGTCCTGGGAGGTGACTCTGAAAACTGGGACATTCCTAAAACCTTGGTTTCCTGATATCTTGAATCATCTCCTATATACACCAACTAATAAAGCATTTGTTCTTTGTCTCTATCTGTTCTGCATTAAACTGTGACCTCACCAGGCAGCTGCATTCTGTTTTTCCTTTGATAATATAAAGAGGAGCCAGAGATATAGCTCAGCGGCACAAGTGCCTGCCTGACAAGTGTAAGGTCCTGAGTTCAATTCCCAGTACAAAAAAAAAGCCAGTCAATCTAGTCTGTTCTATAAAACAAGAAGTCAATACTTTTGCCAGGCATGATGGCGCACACCTGTAATCCCAGCACTTGGGAGGCTGAGGCAGGAGGATCTTTGAGAGTTTGAGACCAGCCTGGGCTACAAAGTGACCTCAAGGCCAGCCTGAATTGCACAGTGAGACCCTGTCTCAAAAAGACAAATAAAATAAATAAATAAGAAGGCAAACTATTTGAAAAAACAAAAACAGAGAGTGTCATTGCTGGGCATCTTTATGGGCCTATAGTTAGTGGGTGGGAAGGACAAAAGGATGCTGGACTTGGGGTCAAAAGATGAGCTATTGAGTGCCCCGTGCTGTGCAATCTCAGTAGGCTCGTTAGTGAAATAGAGGGGTAGACCAGATACCCTTCAGCCAAACACTGCATGCAAGTCCCAGCTAACCTGTCACCCACAAAGCAGGGCTGTTGGGTTGAGAGCCCTGGAGTAACTGCTGGTGGGGTGTGCTGCCTGTCTGTGGTGGAGACAGACAGAGATGGTGATAGAAAAATACCAAAGACACGGAGAGATCAAAAACTGGTTTTCAATCCCATCATGCTTTGTGATCTCAGACAAAGAAACTGGGGACTGAGAATCCCTAGTCATGGATGAGCTCACCCATAGGGGAGGCGGCGGGGGACAAGCAGAAAGAACAAAGAACCCAAGCAGCTGCGGAGCCGGCCCGGATGGAGAAATCTTCCCTGGGTGTGTGGGTGGCACAAGGCATGTTTGGAGGCCTCAGGCTGACGTGGGTGTCACCTCCACAGCTCCCTACACCATCATCACCTTCCCCTTCCTGTTCGCTGTGATGTTTGGGGACTGCGGTCATGGAGCGGTGATGCTGCTGGGAGCCCTCTGGATGGTCCTGAATGAGGAGCGGTTGCTCTCCCAGAAAAGCAGCAACGAGGTGGGTGCCCGGCCGCCCTCTCACCGCCTTTCCTCAGGCGCAGTACTGAAATGTGCATCCGTTTTCACCCTCGGCATCATGCGTGTTTATGAGAAACGAAGAGAGGTGAAAAGCAAAAAGGAAAAGGAGCCCAAATCGGTGCCGTTTGATCAGCAGTGTTTTTGTTGTTTGTTCGGGCTTGACAAGGCATTGGTTTTTGTCCCCTTTATTTTGTTTCTAACTTTTTTTATTTATTCTTTTGATAAAAGCAATACACACTCACTATAAAAGTTTGGAAAATACAGCAACCTAACCACCTAGGTAAAGTCACAACATCTTGGATATCTTCCCAACTGAGAGTGTGTGAGCTTCGTGCAGAAACATTCCTGTTACAAATCTGTGTCAAAGTAGTACATCTTATCTGTAGCTTTCTTTTTAATTTTTTACTGAAAATACAATAAATATTTGTTCACGGCAGAGTCCTTTCCCCACTAGCTTGGGACTCGGCTTCTTAGGAAGCTTGGAGAAATCCCAAATATTATGTTCTCCCCCTACACCTGCTTTCTACTTTTCCACGAGGAGGTCACTTTGCAGAGTGTGAGGAAGGCTGAGCTCCCGAGTGAGTCTGCATTTGTTGAAGTTTATCAGTGAGTCCCAGTGCATCGTGCTGCCTTCATGGAAGTCCGTTGACAGCTGGAAACGCCTCTGGCCACGCTCTGAGTGACGGAAGCCGCGGTGCTCCTTCCTCACAGGTGGAGCTGATTAGTGCGAGCGCCGTGATGCTGCTGTGTGCTAATCACAAGCAACATCTGTGGGCAAAACAGTTTTCCATGCAAGGCTTCACCGATGTTGTTTTGTATGGCGACCGCTTAAAATCACACAGTGGCATTCCAGCAGTTGTTGGGATGAATGACATGTCGTGTAGGATTGCAGGAAAGTGCTTCGCTCCCCGAAGCAGATGTAGACACCAGAGACACGGCTCTACAGCGGCAAGACCCCACAGAGTGTAGGTCTGACTTGGTCTAGATGTGTAGCCTGGAGGCCCCAAGACCCCTCCAACCAGTGTCCAGGCCCTTCCTTAGCAGGTGGGGCCTTGGCTTGTGCTCCAGTTCATTTTCTAACTGGGGCTGAAAAAGAAACTGAGATATATATTTATCTAAATCTATCTCAGTCCAGGACTTCTTGTTTTTGTTTCTGAGACAGCCTCACTATATAGCCCAGGCTGGCCTTGAACTTGTGGAGATCCTCCTGCCTCAGCTTCCTAGTGTTAGGATGATAGGTATATGCCACCATGCCTACCCTAATGCAAGACTTTTGTGATTCACCTCCATAAACTCAGGGGAATCACCAATGTCTGCCTTGGTCGCTTGGCCGCTCCAAAGGGTGCCCAGCATAGGGGTGCTAGAAATGTCCCAACACACCCTCCCCTCTCAGGCTCTGACATTCCTGCTCTTGTCTCTCCGGTGCCAGATCTGGAACACCTTCTTCCACGGGCGCTACCTGATCCTGCTCATGGGCATTTTCTCCATCTACACGGGCTTGATCTACAATGACTGCTTCTCCAAGTCCTTCAACATCTTTGGCTCTTCTTGGAGTGTCCAGCCTATGTTCAGAAACGGGACATGGAGGTGAGTTTGCAGCGCCCCCGGGGGCCTCTGGCTGGGGCTATGGTTTGGCAAGTCTACACCTGACTCAGCTCAGAACTACACTGCAGATCAGCTCAGTTTTACCTGCTGAGTACAAGACTTGGGCCAATTCTCTCACTGTGCTGTAGCTATAATGCAGGGAGCTAGTTTTTAAGATTTCAGCTTAATTAAATACATACGAGGTATGATAAAGAAAATACCGAGCATTTAAAATTTTTAAAATTGTTACAAAGACATGTTCTCATTAACCCCCTCAAAATAACCCCCTTGCTTCAAACACACTTATCTCATTGTTTTTGTCGCCTTCTGACGTAGTTCTGGAAGTCCTCTTTCGTGAATACCTTTAGTTGAGCAGCAGTGGCTGCCCTGATGTGCTCATTTGATTCAAAACATTTACTTTTCATGGTCAGTTTGACTTTGGGGAAGAGCCAGAAGTTGTGTGGTGCCAGATCCGGTGAATAAGGTAGAAGAGTTCACACCGTAATGTCTTTAAGAGCCTGCCTTTCTCTGGATGGAACTCAGCAGTGGCATTCATTGTCTTTTTTGATCACATCTTGTAAAGACACTTATGACTGAGGAGGGCATCCAGAGCTGCTTCAGAAAGTGGCAAGAAGGATGGGATGAGTGTGTTCAAAGCCAGGGAGGAGTATCTTGAGGGGAATTAATGACATTGTCTTTTACTGCATTTTATTTTATTTTTTTTGTCTTTTTGAGACAGGCTCTGTCTATGCAGTTCAGGCTGGCCGTGAGCTCACTTTGTAGCCCAGGCTGGTTTTGAACTTGCAGCGATCCTCCTGTCTCAGCCTCCTGAGTGCTGGGATTATAGGCGTGCACCACCACACCTGGCATGCATTGCATTTTAAAAAACATTTTAAACATTCACCATATATTTTGATTCCCTCTTGTAGAGTGTGTGCCATGTATCAGGGAGTGTTATGAAAACTGGTGGAGGAGCATGTGACCTGGGCCTCTTTGCAAGAATCCTGGAGGCAAGGATTTGTGATGAGAAAGGTGGCCTTTGACACACACAAGTCATGCACGAGGCATTTCTGAAACGCAGGCTTTGCTTTGGGAAAGGCTGATAGAGGTGCTGAACTGTGCAGATTCACAACCTCCAGCTCCCAAGACCCCACCTTCCCCAGCAAGGCCTTTCCTTTGGCTGCACAGGGTGGCTTAGTTTCAGCGTTTAGTGGAAAAAAAGAGAGGGTGATGGTGCAGCCCCAGCTCCCTGTGTTTGCCCGGTGGCTGGCAGAGCGAAAAGCAGGGGCTTGGGGGCAGCTGGTGAGGAGATGTGTGGGTTGCAGGAAAGAGAGACCTGGAAGCTCGCTAAATTCCGCTGTCCACACCTCCCCTTGCATTCCACAGTTATTTAGCAGTTAATCAGATGAACAGCCCTCTGACTGGAACACAGTGCTTGCAGAATGCACACTTTGATGGAAAGGGAGAAAGATTTTAGAGCAGGAGAGCTCAGTCGGTTTTATGCACTGGGAGAGGTGAGGAGGGCCCTGCAGAATAGGGGATTCTGAGGGGAATAAACAGAAATGTGGACAACCTTGTGACTTTTGGGGCGGGTCTTATGCTTTATGTATCCCACAGTCCTTACACTGCAGAATTGCAAAGCTAGAAATCACAGGTGATGTTTCCTAATATCTGTCTGATCAGCTTCTTGGAATCTGCAGAAACTTCCGGTCTTATTTGGAAACTTTCGGTTGGGCAGATGGGAAGGGAGGGCTGGTAAAGAGGGAGAGAGGCGTGAACCCTTGTACCCCCTCCCTGCCTCCAAGCATGGGGGCGGAGGGTGTTGTACAATCTCTGTTTAAGGAAATTCCAGGGTTTCCTTGAATTTTTGCTCACCAGAATCTGTAGTAAACATAAATGGAGGGAGAAAATAAATAAGCAATCTCATCTAAATTTTGAGACACGCTCTCTCTGTCTCAAATTTCCGTCCAGGCCTCCTTTGAGCTAGTAGCTTTCTCAAGCGTGTTTTAAGGGCTCAATGATGGCAGGTCTGTGTAGACTCTGAGGGATGGGAACAACCCTTAGTATGGGTTGTTAGTTTCTCCGGTAGGCCTAGGGTCCTGTAGTAGAGGCTGAGAATATTAAAATAATTTTTAAAAAAATGAATAAAATTGAACACAGATGATTTTGTGTGTGTGTGTGTGTGTGTGTTGCCTTGAGACAGGGTCTCACTATGTAGTCTAGGCTGGCCTTGAACTAGCTATGTGGCCCAGGCTGGGTCCTAACTTGGTGATCCTTCTGCCTCAGCCTTCTGAGCTGGGTTTACAGGTGTGTGACACCATGCCTGGCTTTCTTTCTTTTCATTTCCTCCCTCCCATTCTTCCCACTCCTCTTCCTTTCTTTCTCTCTTTTTCTTTTTTATCGTGGACCTGGCCAAGATTCCCAACTGCTTGTACAGTAAAAGGGTGAAATAAGAAACAGAGACACATTTAGTAATGCATCAAGGGGAGCTGGGAGGTCACTGCTCAGAACGGGCAGAGACAAAGGCACTCCAGGCCAGCCACTATTTATGGAGTGTCTACAGTGACAGGAGGGGCAGTGAAGATTCAAAGTCAGCAGAAGACTCAGAGGTCAATGACTCAGCGGCAAGAGATAATCGTGGGATGACTCAAGAGGGAGGAGAGGACCCCGTGCTGAGAAGGATCTTGCCCTGGAGTGTTTTTTAGTCTTAGTGGTCTTAGTTTTGTGTCAGTGAGTGGGAGAGGGTGGCTCATCCCGAAAGAGTTAATGGAAAATCTCAAAAGGCTAACACCCATAATCCGAAACCTCTATTATACCTTAGGGAAGTATGTAAAACTAGCCGTTGTGAATTTGTGGTCCCAAACATTCTTTCTTTCTTTCTTTCTTTCTTTCTTTCTTTCTTTCTTTCTTTCTTTCTTTCTTTCTTTCTTCTTTCTTTCTTTCTTTCCTTCCCTCCTTCCTTCCTTCCTTTTTCTTCCTTCCTTTCTTTTTTCTTTTTTTCTTTCTTCCTTCCTTCCTTCTTTCCTTCCTTCCTTCCTTCCTTCCTTCCTTCCTTCCTTCCTTCCTTCCTTCCTTCCTTCCCTCCCTTTGTTCTTGGCTCTGCCATTAATGCCCTGAAGAGATACCTAAAAGGACACATAAGCATAGAGATGAACTTTGAAATGGGTCCAATCTGTGTAATTTCTCCAACCTACCAACATTAAATTTTATTTTTCCCAGTATGTGACTGTGAAAGATCCAAGTGAACTGCTTATTGTCACTGCAGTGAGAGTGGGAGTGTGGCTCTCTGGTGCATTTGCAGTGACCCCTTCCCTAATTCAAGACTCCTCAGGGAAGGACACCAGATCCCAGCCTGAGCGGCTCAGCGGTGTGCCCAGGTGTCATGTGTGGCGAAAGCGGAGCCTCATTACCAGTTAAGCAGAGTGAGCTTCAGTTCTCTGTCAGAGCTGAAGGACACAGTGAGGTAGCTTTGATCACCAGCCACAGCCTGAGTCATGGGCCTGTTTTCCTTGGCAGTGGACAGTGTGCCGAAGGCTGGAAGCCAGGGGCATGCTGTGATTCCCCAAGTTGGGTGCATTGGCCAGAGTGGGGAAGCAGGAAGTGTCACATGGCTGGGGCCATGGGGACCCCAGTAAGAGGGAAGGTACCAAGGAACCTAGAGAATTTGGCTTGGGTTAGGACGGGGAATGTTTGGTCATCTTTGTGGTTTGGACAGTGTCTTCTATTGCCTGTGTTCAGGCCTGACTGTGGATCAGTCTTGTTTTTTTACTGCACACTGGTCACAAGATGGCCTGGTTTGGTGAACTTGGGGACTGAGGTTCCACAGGAGATGTTGTGGCTTAGCTATGGGTGCCAGGCCGGTTCCTTCCTGTTGGGGATGCCCATTCCCTTTGGTGGCACAGAATATATCTCTACCAATAGTCTTATGATGGCAAATTACTGGCCAGGGGCTTGTGTCTGGAACAGCCCACCAAGGGCTGTCCCTACTGTACACTGTGGGTCTGGGCAGTACCATCTCGTGTCCTGACCGCTGCTGCTCTCCAAGACCCTGGCATCTGCTGCGGAAGGGCAGGCGTGTTTCCCCGGGCAGCTGGTCAAGGGTGGTCACCCTTCTGGGCATCATTTCAAGTGCTCATCCTTTGTCTCTTCCACAGAGGTGAACTCTTACAAAGAGCATCAACCCCTCATGTCCGTGTCCCCCTTGAGACTTGCTGAGACAGGAAGAGAAATTCCTTCCCTCTGCCAGTCGTTCTTCCGGGTGCAAACGGGATACAGATCTAAACAGTCAAGAGATTACACATTTTTTAAGGCTAAGGCATCCGTGTACAGAGTCAATCTGTCTCTCAGGACTGGCCTAAGTGTTCCCTGCGGAGACTTCGCAGACTGTTCTGTATACTTCTGTGTACTTCCGTTGTTACGCCAGTGGCCCAGCTCTGTTCTGATGCACTAGAGTTCTTGATCCTTATCCCCCCTCCCTTTCTTGGTGGTGTGGTGGATGGAACCCCAGGCCTCATACATGCTGGGCAGGTACAAGTGCTCTACCAATGAAGCTACCTCCCTTCTCCCCTGATTTTCTCTACTACATTCCAATTGGGCAAGAACTCTCTGGAAACTCAGGCTGTGAAGTCCTCATGGGTCGAGAGGGCAATGTCTATAGCCTCGGCACCCAGGGCAATGCCTGGCACATGGCAGCCCCTCGGTGCCTGAGCCTGAAGTTTCTCCACAGCTGGGCATTGATAGCCTGCACGTTCATGACTGATGGTACCATAGTGCTTTTCCCACCTCTAACCAACTTTCTTTTTTTTTGGTACCAGGAATTGAACTCAGGACCCTGCGCTTGCCAGGCAGGTGCTTATGTCACTGAGCTATATCCCTGGCCCGAGACTGACCATTTTTGTTTGGTTTTGTTTTGTCCCTTTCTCTCTCTGTAGTGCTAAAGTAATGGAAACAACTCCCTATCTACAGCTGGACCCAGCCCTGCCAGGAGTATATTCTGGAAATCCATACCCATTTGGGATCGACCCGGTAATAACGCCTTCTTGGATGAAATATTCGTGGTGTAAAATGTACTGCTGAGAAGATCTGGGAATGGAGGTGGAGGAAGTACCAGGACCCATCACATCAACAAATCTTGGTCCAGGCAGAGTAACTTGGAGGTTGTTTTGTTCTGTTTTGTTTTTGCAGTGCTGGGGATGGAAGCTGGGGCCTTACACATGCTAGGCAAGTACCACAGCATAGAGCCATATCCCAGCCCCCATACTGGAGGTTTTCGTGACGCTCAAAGCTGGAGCCAAGTAAACGCCCTGTGTGCCCTCTGTCGGCCCCTCGGACATTTTCCACACAGCTCTCCCACATCTGCTTCTCTTTCCATCACTTCTTCCACGGGTTGTTAATGATTACTTTTCTTTAAAAAGCCCTCGGCTGTCTGGGAAGTGTGCACACCCGCTAAGTGCCTGGCATTCTCACCAAGTACCCCACTTTGGCATTTTCTTGTAGCGGGCGATGTCTCCTTCTGAGAAGCGTGGATTCTTTGTACTATCTTACTGCCTGTAGCCAATACAAGTATTTAAAAATACAAGGCATATAGTTTCTTTTGCATGTTGTTTATTGCATCTAGCTGACTAGATAGGAATCAAACAAAACAAAGCTCCTTCCTCACACAGCCTGTGACCTGCAAGAGTCAGGAGCCTGAGCACAAGTTTGTTCGCATAAAGCCACGCACAGTGCCACTAGGTGGCAGCCTCGTGCTGCAGATGAGTACTAGCTTCCTGAAGCTGGCAGCTGCCTGTGCTAATGTTTTCTTCTCTGCTGTCTGCGGTAGAGAACCTGAGTTTGGTTGCCAGCAGTTGCGAGTTTACAGTATAGGTCCCCGGAAGTGCTTCTCTGGTTTCTGCCATCTTGTAGGCCATCAGGCCTTCTTCAGTTTTCCTGGGTTCTCCCTGTCTCCCCACCCTTATGGAACCAGAATCCGCTCCCCGGGACTTGCTTCTTCTCGACACCCAGGCGCACTTGCATTCTAAGTTTAATAGAAAGCGGGAAAGTCCTTGAGAGTGGGCTTGTAAACTGCAAAGTGCTAGAAACAAAGGTGAGCTGTCCTTTTGGGAGAGCAGGAGGGTTTCTCTTTGGTCAGAGACAGCGGAAGAGCCTAGAGGAGGAGGGTGTTGGAATTTGGGGGTCTCCTTCGCTTTTGTTCTCATTGTTCCCTTTGTCCTCTCTTCCTCCACAGCCAGCGGTCACTTCATCCACAATCCTGCCTGCCCGTTTCCTATGCTCAGACAGAGCGGGGCAGAATGGTACAAAGGGGCAGGGGAGGGGGCTTCAGGCTTTCTACTCTGTGCAATTTCATCTGTCTACAGATTAGAAGAGGAACTGGGCCGGGAATATAGCTCAGTGGCATACATGCTTGCCTGGCGAGCCTGAGGTTATGAGTTCGATTCCCAGTACCAAAAAAAAAAAAGTTAAAAGAGGAAGAAAAAAAATGTCAAGGCAAAAAAGATGTGGAAAATGTGGAAAATAATGACTTTTCCCCCAAGTAACATTTAGAATATTGAAAATGTCTGATCTTGGACTGGGGTGTAGCTCAGTGGAGGAGCATTTGCCTAGTATGCATGAGGCTCTGGATTCTGTTCCCAGGAGGGATGAAAACCAATTCTTGAGTCTGTCTTAAAATAATATATATAGTAAGTCCCCGGCTTACAAAGGAGTTCCACTCTGGGACAGTGCCTGTAAGTCAGATTCGTTCCTAAGTCCAACAAAGTGCGTCTGACACACCTTGGACGCAGATATACAGTATGTATTGCTTTGTGCTTCCTAGCCGTCCCCTCCACATCACCACTTCTTTTCCCCTTGCTTCTGGACAACTAGGCTGTGACCGAGCACTGGACTTCTGTGCTCTATCGCTCTGTACAGTGAGCACAACTGTGACAGTGTCCTTCAGATACGTGAGCTACTTCCGCAATTTATTCCCATCTATCTACGGATGTTGTCGTTTGAGGTCCTTCGTGTCTGCGAAAGTTCAACACTCAAATGTTTATAAGTCTGGAATTTACTGTATGCATATTATTAAAAAACTACATGCACAAAATATTATAAATAGCAGCAGGAATTGCCTTTGTTATGTCTCCTGCCATCCTGTTCCTCAGAGAGATTAGAACATTTCTGTGCCCATGTCAGGACTCCAGTCTTAGATATTAATGAAGGATTTCTCCTTCACATCACATGAATTTCCACGGTGCATTTATTCTGTGCTCAGCATCTATTTGTAAACCAAATCACAAAATATCTAGCTTTCATCACAGCTAAGAGGTCTGAAGGTGCTTATACATATTTGATTACGAATGAACATGTAGTGATCAAGAGTGCATGATCTAAAATATTGCAGGTTGTAAAAAAAAAAAAAAAAGAGCGCATGATCTGGAATCAGACAGCCCGCATTTAAATCTCGGCTCTTCTGTTTACCTGCTCTGTGACGATGAACAAGTTGTCATCATTGTGTCTGTTTCCTCACCTGTAAAATGGATATAAATCACAGCCCTAATTTATTCACCAAATAAAATGTAAAACCTTTAGAGTAGTCTGGCACATAAACCTGGTAAATGCTCCAACAGTGGTAATTGTTTTTATATTATTTTTTAAGTGACTTAATCTACCCGAGATTACGATAGGTACCCTTATCTGTAGAATGGGAATATTTATATCAATGTAATAGCGTTCTATTAGAATTTAGTGAGATTGATGCATCTAAAGAGTTCGGTTTGTGCTGGGTAGTTCACGTTTTTAGTTTATCAGATCTGGCAGGGGCTGCAGTATACTGGGGACTGCCTTCGCCATGCTGAGTGAGCTGTAGGAATGGGCCAAGCAGGCAGAAAGGGAAGGCAGAGGGCAGGGTCTGGCACAGCTGTGATGCCAGGGCAGGTGAGAGGGCGGAGAGGCACCTGTGGCACTTGGGCACCTGGTCCTGGAGTCCCTCTTCCTTCCATCCTATCAGCCTCTTAGTGGTGTCTAGACACTGTGAAGAATCAATAAGATGTAGCTCCTGACTCTGTGTGTGTGTGTGCACGCGCGTGTGCGTGCAAACACATATCACCTGTGTGTACATGTGCCTGTGGATGTACTCATGGTGAGCCAAGAGTTTGACTGATGTGCTGAGGCTGTGTGTGAGTGGGTGTTGCCCCTAAACAACAGCAAAGAATTGTTGAGATGGGAGTTGTTCGTGGGGAACGTGAGAAGGCCGACGTGGCTTTGTTACCCCTGAGACGCAGCATAGAGAACCCCGAGCACATGTCTGGCAGTCATCTGGGGTGTACCTAAAGCTCAGGTGGGATCAGAGTAGATGTGAGGACTTGCAGCCATTGACATGGGGCTGAGGGTGGGGACCGCCAGGGTGGGGAGGAGGAACATCAGTGACGGGGGCCATTGACCAGCGTGAGACCCCGAACAGTCGCCCAGCCACACTGCTTACAGCGGTGCCTCTGTTCACTCACTTAATTCTTTCTTTGGTCCATGATGGTTCTGGTTGCAGACCAAATCGGTCAAGAACTGAATCAAATTTTTCTGGAACATCAGCATGGAAACTGATTATTGGATTTGATTCGGTTCTATCCAGTTCAGTTTGCGATCAGATTCATGGAAGGAATTGGGTGCGTGAATTCAGGCACCGCTGATTTGTTCTGTGTGTCAGTTTTGTTTGGGGCTTGGTGAATACATGTGTCCCCCTCCCCGAGAAGCCTAGACAGGGACTGTGCCTAAGGCAGGAGCCACGTCTTATCCAGAGGGCTCCTACAGACTGGCTATGGAATGGCTCCTGGAGAGGGCCTTGGAAATACTTCAGAATGAGAAGCACCATAGAAATTCAAAGGGAAATGAGGTGTTACTAAAAAGGGATTGGATACATTCTTGGACTAGTGATCTACAGGTTGTTATTCAGGAATCTAAGGCAAATTTGGAATCTCTCCAAAATATTTCAGATTATCTTTTCATTTAGGACAGTAGAAAATCATGAGGATTCTTCTTGGTTTTCTTCCAGCAACTTGGTGGTATTTATTAATCGTGCTAGTGGTTGTGACATTTTGATCATCACAGTTGCATGGATAATGGGTTTGGACTTACTCCTTCCCGAGCCTCAAATCTATGCAGTTTCCAGAGCGACCTTCACTGGGAAAATTGTGCCATAGCCGCCGACTCCAGAATTTCTAGACTTCATCTTTTGTGTTTCATGTCATATTTCTTGTCCAGATTTGGAACCTGGCTTCAAACAAACTCACCTTTTTGAATTCCTATAAAATGAAGATGTCAGTTATCCTGGGAATTGTCCAGATGGTTTTTGGAGTTGTTCTCAGCCTCTTCAATCATATGTAAGTTTCCTGATACACCCTCGGCCCATCAGTCCGGTCACACAGAAGAGGCAGAGCCACCGCTAGGCCCTGTGTCCCTCCGTGTGGGTCCCTTCCTATAGGGGCGGGACTTCCGGTATGTCTTGGCTTAAGCTGGGACAAGTTGGTTGGCCAGAAACAGTAGTAACTCTGTTTCTGCTGAGCGGAGTCTGTCCCAAGTGAGTGTATCTTGTCTCACCGCAGAAATATCTGGGGTTCAGCAAGAGGCTGGGAAGCCCACACATCCTGTGTGTCCCCAGCCTAGAAGGCCTAGGTTGGGCCTCAGCTCCTATCTGGTGGGCCAACGGGGACATGCGATTCTGGTCTGGGTGCCTCAGACTCCGCATGGTGTCCTTCTTCGTCGGCAGCAGCCTGTCTCCCCTTGTCTTGCCTGCCAGCCTCACTGTTCCATCACTGGGAAGCTCCTGAAGCTTTTCTGTGCTAAAAGTCTAAATGCTTGAAAATAGGGTGAGATGGGCCCATCGTGTGCATTTTGCAGACACAGTTGCTGACTTCCGGTGCCATTGACATCCCACCTGCCCTGTAGCGGGGGAGCTAGCGGGGGTGGCAGTCACCACAGAACAATGAAGGGTTTGGAATCTGAAGCTGAAGTCCTGGTTCCTACTCCCAGGACCTGTATGACCACAGACTCATTGCTTTACATCTCTGACTTTTTTTTTTTTTTTAATAGAGTAGGCGTGCATGGAATGGGGTTAAGTTATTGGTTCATAAACAAATCTCACATCTCAATGTTTATGACAAGGACACACGGCCGTCACTGGCTGGAGGGGGCTCTGCTCCTGTCATCCTTGTGAGGGGCCTATGCTGAGAGGCAGGCACTCCTGGGATCCCTGCCAGCTGGCATGGCAGGAGGGCAGTGAGTAATTCATTGACTCTGAAGTCGCCCGCCCCGGCGTGACACACGCGGCCCTTGCTGTTTCTATTCCTGTTGCATTGGTCAGAGCCAGGCACGTGATGACCGTGGAAGCTTGGTTCTAATCTGGAAAACCAGAAATAGAAAATGAGCAAGTACCCTGTTACCAGTACCTCCCGGGAAGTGCCTGAGGATGAAATGGAAAGTCACACCAGAGAGGTCTCTCCTCATGACGGGTCCAGCTACTCTGAACCGCAGTCCTGCCCTTTCCCCCGGATGACTCTTGCAATGCACAAAATATATGGAGGCCCTTTCTGGCATCCATTCTTGGGGGCCTCTCCCCGTAGTCTGTAGGGCTCTATCTTGCAGCAGGAACCAGCAAGCTTTCCTTGTAGAGAGAGTGACTATGGCGGTCTCGGTGGACCCTCCAGGCTCAAATGTCTCCATCCTGGCCTGTAGCATGAGGTCAGCCACAGATGCTACATAAGGAGCCACTGTGGCTGTATGACGCTAGGTCTATGCACACATCCATGCCAGAATTTCTTATCCTTTGCATGTGTCATGAAATATTCTTCTTCTTCTGCCCCCCAACATTAAAAAATGTAAAAATGACTCAACTTCCAGGCTGTACAAAGACAAGTGATGAGCTCGATTTGACTCACGGACCAGTTTGCTGGCCCAGCTTAGAGCAGTCATAGGAGAAAAACCTCTATGTTCCATTATTATGGCCCTTTGCCTTCAAATGTGCTCATAGGAGCAAAGTTTGCAGGGGGAGCCAGATCACCGACTCTGTCCGTGGGCCTGATTTGCTTAGCCGTTACCTTCTAGGTCCTGGCTCTCTCTGAATCTTTCTTGCCAAGCACTTTCCTGTGCACCCCAGTGGCTGCATGCTGCGGGAGGGCAGCTGCTTGGCAGCTGTGTTCAAAAAAGGAAGTGAACACTGTGTGCTTTGGGAGCTCACTGAAGCACTCATGTTCCTTGGATGTTCTATCTTGTATGTGCTTTCTCCACCCCCAGATACTTCAGAAAAACTCACAATATCGTTCTGCAATTCGTCCCCGAGATGATTTTCATCCTGTGCCTATTCGGGTACCTGGTTTTCATGATCGTTTTCAAATGGTGTCAGTACGACGCCCACATGTCCCGGAGTGCGCCCAGCATCCTCATTCACTTCATCAACATGTTCCTGTTTGACTATGACGACTCTTCCAACGTGCCCCTGTATGAACACCAGGTACTTCTGTTTTGAAAAGTTCTTCTTGTGTACCCACTTGACTACATCCTGTCTCACTAGCATTGAAGGGAGTCAGCCTTTGCAAGACTGAGCCACCTTAGCACTGGGGAAGGTTGTTCAGTTCTTTAATGCCCAACAGTTTCTTATTAAATGAGTGCCTAGTCCCCGAGAACTATGGTGTGGCTTCAGCCTTTCCTGTTGGGGGTGCTGCTAGGGGTTTGAAACCTGCTATGAAAAAAGAAAATAAGGGGCTGGGGATTTAGCTCAGCGGCAAAAGCGCCTGCCTGGCAAGCGTAAGGTCGTGAGTTCGGTTCCCGGTACCGGAGAAAAACAAAAAAAACCAAAAAACGAAAAAAGAAAATAATTCTGCAAACTTGAAACTGTAAGATGCTCTAAATAGTACCTTAATAGTTAATGATCTTGCTGGGTGTGGTGGCACACACCTGTAATCGGGGCACACGGGAAGCTGAGGCAGGAGGATCCTTATGAGTTCAAGGCCAGTCTGGGCTACAAAGTGAGCTCAAGGCCAGCCTGAACTGCATAGCGAGACCCTGTCTTAAAAAGACAAAAACAAAACAAAACAAAACAAAACAAAACAAAACAAAAACCACTAAAACAACAAAAATAGTCAATGATCTTTTATTCTTTTTATTAGTACATATTTGCATGGGGAATTGGTACGTGTACATAACACATCTTAGTTCTTTTTTTCCCTTCATCTTCTCCTCTCTTCCCTGTTCCTTCCAACTCTTTTTTGTTGTTGTTGTTATTTTTTGAGACAGGGTCTCCCTGTATAGTTGAGGCTGGCCTCAAACTTGCAGCATTTCTCTTGCCTCAGCCTCCCAAGTGCTGGGATTACAGGCGTGTGCCACCACACCTAGCTCCTCGCAATTCCTAATGATCTTTTAGCTAAAAAGCAAATTCTAGCTAAGGTTCACAAGAGAGAAAATAGAAATAGAAATAGAACCAAGAAGAGAAATTCCTGTGTTCACAAGGGCAATACATTTCTGGAAATCTATGCGTCCTACGCATGGCTTATTTTTTGTTCTTGTCCTTTTTTGCTCTTCTCCCAGGGACAAAATATCTGAACAGTTGGACTTTGGGGCCACTCTTACTTCTCTCACTGCTTTTAACTCCTTTATCAGCTTAACTTAGTTATCCCTTGGTATCCATAGTAGTTGGATTCTAAAATACCAAAACAAAATGCCAACACCCAGAGATGCTCAAGTGCCCATAAGGGTACTTGTGCCCTACACACACCTCCCTAGACTAAATCATCTCTAGATCACTTCTGATGCGTACCATAGTGGCAGCTCCATAGAAATAGTTGCTACGCTGTTTCATTTAGCGCAAATGTCTGTATGTGTTCCGTTATGATGCAGTTTTCTTTTTTCAGATATTTTTGATCTGTAGATGGTTGAATCTGTGGATGTAGAACTTGTGGAGAGACAAAACCAAGGGTGTTTTGGTTTTGTTGTGAATAAGTTTCAGTGTCCCTGTGGGAAAGGGTGTGAAAAGAACTCAGGGAGTGATTCTTCAAGCACGTAGGCTGTTCTCCTCCCTGACCTCTCTGGTGGTGAACCTGAGGATGCAGTTTGAGGACAGGTGTCCCCTCCTGATTGATTCCTCTGGATCAGCTCTGCGGCCAGCTGCATGATGCCGGGTGCTGCTGCCGAGGCAGGGGTCCTCACCAGTGGTCGCTCCCCCCAGGAGTGCTGCTGAACGGGCTCCTCCGGCCACACACATGTCCAGAGCTTTGAGTCCTAGCTGCCTTCTCTGCCTCTGCAGCAGCATCAAGTAAGAAGTAGAAATGCCTTGCAGAAATGCCTTTTTCCTTCAAGTGTATTTTCAGTTCTTACTTGCAGTGGGGCTTTTTATAGGGACTAATGTTAGCTAATAATTAGAGAAGAAGTACACCCCCGAGGGCCCTTTGGTGCCAAACAAGTCTCTTTTACGCAGAAGACTCAGATTCACCGCATAGCTCATCTGTTAACTGCTTTCCTAGATGCCAAAGCCCTCCTCTCTCTGGAAAATGCACTGAGCACTCCACAGTGAGTGGCTTTTCCAGCCTTTTTCTATTCAAAAACATGATTGGGAGTTGGCTGGCTTCCCCACGCCCCAGGATAAAGATGGATGATCTTGGCACAGGTTGAAATTTCTATAACCTCATTTTAGGGTCATGCAGCTGGAGGAGATGATGTCAGTTAAGAAAGTCCCCGCTCAACTTGCTCTTGCTGGCTTTGACTGTGAAGCAAGGATCCATGGATAAGCATGTGCACGCATGCTCGTGCGCACACACACACGCACACACACACACACACATGCACATGCACGTGCCCCTTGCTAGGTGCTTTGCACATCACCTTGTTATAGAAATGTACAAATGACAGTGAGGAAGTTCTGTGGGCAGAGGAAAGGAGGAGCAAATTCAGCTCAGGAACACGTGATCATCTTTCCCTCTTTTGAGCATTTAAAACAGAGAGCAGTAGAAGATTGAACAGATAACGTGTTCCCACTGCTTTGGGGAAAATCTTGGGAATCAAACTCAGGACCTCGAGCTTGCCAGGCAGGCGCTGTGCCACTGAGCTACATCCCCGGCCCTGGGGCAAATCTTGTTACATGGGGATTGTAAACGTTCTCCTTGCTCAGGCTGTGAGCGGGTCAGAACAGCTGAACAGACTCGAAGGCCAGAGAACCGCTTCTTTTTCCTTCAAGTGTATTTTCAGTTCTTGTAGTAGCCCCCGGGTCTGCCAACCGTCACCTTCAGAGTCACCCTCAGAAGGCAGAATTGGGGTGCAGGAGAAGAGGTGGGAGTCTGAAGATAGGAAAGGAAGCAGTCAGCAGGGTGATAAATGGGGCTGTGCCTGATCCCCAGCAGAGGCCAGGGCATACCAGAGGCCACGCTGCAAAGCCACCTGTAGTGAGAACTGACGCTGAGGCCTAACTGGTTGTCCCGAGCCTATGGTATTAGGAGACTGTCACACCCTGACAGGGAAGTGGAGTAGGCTTTGGTTTTCTCTTGAGAGGGAATGGGCAAAAAAGCTTAGATGATTATTTATTTTATTTTAAAGAGAAAAAAAAATAAGGAAAAAAATTGAAAACAATACAGAATTTCAAAACAAGATGATAGGAAGTTAACAGTGGTTGTTATATTGCATATTGTCATCTTCAAACTAGTTGTTCAGATTATCAGATATAGACATGCAAAACTGATGAAACAGTTAAACATTCACTGTGCTTTCAATAAATCAATGCAAATTAGTAGTACAATTATCTTAGCTATATATGTGTGTGTGTGTGTGTGTGTGTATACATATATTCCCTTCTTTCTTTCTTTTTTTCTCCTTTCCCCCATCCCTGCTGTTCTTTCCTTTTGAGCAGTTTCTACAGGCCAATCTCCCTAGTGACCAATAGATGATTATTGAGTAGTGGAAACATAAAATCGCTGATTGAACAATGTGATTTAAAGTGACCTCTGGACTTTGGCTACTAGAGAGTGGCTGATGCAGTCGGAGGGTCTGCTACAATTTTTATCCAGAAACAGGGGTAGCTATGCCTATGGAACAAGGAAAGAGTAAAGCTGTGTTTATAATGTACCTTCTTGTTCTAATGGTGCCACTACATGAGTGCTTCTTGTTCTAATGGAACCACTACATAATAAGATGCAACACACAGAGGACACAAAGGGCACCTGCACTGGTTAGTGGGTACCATAGGACTGATGTTTCTCCATCTACAATAGAGATATTCCAGGTGTGAAAGTGAATGTATTCAGAATGCTTTCGATCTCTCAAAATGTTGCCAAAATGACCCTAGTTAGGATTGTGGTCATATGAATTGTGACTGACAGGTAGTGAATGTTTAAGTAAAATAATTTATTTCAGTAGAAGAGACATTGCCACTAATGCCCCCTCTTTTTAAACAAACTTATCCCATTGTTCTTGCTGCTTTCTGAAGCAGTTCTGGAAGTCTTCTTTCCTGAGTGTCTTTAGTTACACTGTCATGGCTGCCTAGATGTCCCGAATTGATTCAAAATGCTTACCTCTCGTAGTCATCTTGACTTTGAGCCCGAAGCTACATGGTACCAGATCCCAGAATAAGGTGGATGAAGACACACTGTAATGTTTTTATGAGCCCACCTTTCTATTGGATTTAACTCAGCAGTAGCATCTGCTATATTTTTAAAGATCATACCTCATCAAGACATGAAAGAGAACTTCCAGAACTACTTCAGAAAGCGGTAGGAACGATAGAATAGGAGTGTTTGGGATGAAGAGAAGCCTCCTGAGCAGGACTAATGACAGCGTGTCTTTTACTATAATAACTTTTTAAACCTTTTTGTTTTGTCTTTTAGAGACAGGGTCTCGCTACACAGTTCAGGCTGGCCTTGAGCTCACTTTGTAGCGCAGGCTGGTCTCGAACTCTCAAAGATCCTCCTGCCTCAGCCTCCCGAGTGCTAGGATTACAGGCGTGCGCCACTACGCCCAGCCAGATTTTTAAAATTTTAAACACTATTTTTTATCAGCCTTTGTATAAAAGTGTGCTTTGTGGTTACCTTCAAATGATAGGATCTCTTGGTTTTGCAGCGAGAAGTCCAAACTTTCTTTATTGTAATGGCCTTGGTTTCTGTGCCGTGGATGCTTCTGATCAAGCCACTTATTCTTAGAGCCCAGCACCGGAAATCCCAGGTAAGGACTGGGTTTCAATTCGCTTCCTGGAAATGGAGCTTAGCGGTAAGGCAGGTGTTGAGGAGTGGACTGTCACAGTCTGTGACTATGGCTGCGTGGAGGATGAAAAGAGTACTCAGAGAAGAGAGTCTGAACCCCGAACCCTGAGACGGCAAAGGGACTGTCCTGAGAGAGCTCCCAGTGTAATCGAGTCTCCAGAGAGCAGCCCCACACCGAGAACTCTTTGGCTTTTCTTTAGCACAGCAAAGCAAGAGAAAAGAACAGAGGAAAAACAGTCTGGGAAGCAGCTGGGAAAGTGGAAGAACAATGGTGGGACACAGCACACTTCACACATCTGAACTCGTTGCTGTTTTCCAACTGAGCTTACTTAGCTTTTCCCTGGGGGGTTCCTTCACAGTTTAACCGTTCACTGCTCAGCCACCTGCCCTGCCTCAAGGGCTTCTCTCAGCAGAGTTGCTCCCAGGCCCTTTGTTTCCAATAGAATGACACCCATGTTTCCAAACACCTTGACTCTGAGGCCCAGAAGCCTGCTCAGGGTTCATGTGGGTCACCTAGTGGTCGGTAATGATAGGTAAGGGTTTGAACTTGGTTGTTTCATTATTGAACATAGGAGTATTTTACCATAGGTTTATTTGTTTGTTTGTTTGTTTTTGTTTTTCTTCCGGTACCAGGAATCGAACTCACAACCTTGCGCTTGCAAGGCAGGCGCTTTGCCGCTGAGCTAAATCCCCAGCCCCCCATAGCTCTATTTTTTTAAGTGAGCATTCAAAGTTTTTTTTTAGCCAGGCAGTGTGGCCTGTGTGGGTAATCCCAGCTACATTGGTTCCTGAAGCAGGAAGATTGTGAGTTCAAGGCCAGCCTGGGCAACTTAGCAAGATCCTGTTTCTAAAAGAAAGCTGGTTTTTTTCTTCAGTATTCTAAAGCTGTAAGATTTCATTACATTAGTTTCAGGATGTGTCAGGGAATTAGATAAAGTAGTAAATGAGTTCAAATAAGTCAGTTTGTATTTTTTGGTGATTTCCCACCTTTGCCAAATACCAGTTTTAGCTACTTCCTCCCTTTGTCTAACTGCTCCTGAGATATAAATTTATGCAGGCAGTGAAGAAAAGTTGAATTAATATCAGCCTCAAGCAAAGAGAACTTAGGAAGATTATCCCTCCCAGGGGATTCCGGAGCCTGGTTGTGACACACAAATGCTGTTTGAGATGATTCTTTGCTTTTCCCATTAGGGCAAAAGATTAAGTGGAGTGAACTGAGATCACATATGTTTTAAAGGGTTGGAAGTATTTTTACATTAAATTCTACTTTTCTAAAATCTGTGTTGGTTATTGACCTCAAATACGGTAAAGCGAATGACAAGGCAAAGAACACTTGTTTATTTCTTTAACTGGGAAGAGTCCAAGATAGTTAAAGGACATGGGGGTCTGCTTCATAAGAAGCTGAAAGGCTGGGTTCAAATTCTAAGTCCTGTGTGGGTCTTCTGAGTTCTTATTGTTGGAGAATCTGGGACTGAACCAAGAGGAAGACATGGCACAGAGGTACTTGGAAGGCAACAGCTTTATTATGCCGGTGAGCTGGTGGGAATCAGTTCCAAATCACCAGACTTGACTTAGGGTAAAGCAGGAACTTGTATACGGTTTGCAAGCAGGAGGTACAAAAGCAGGTAGCAGGTTATTCTACAATTGGTTACATATGTTCCAGTCATACATTGCTAGGCAGATTCACCCTGGGCTGGCTTTAAAGGAGGTCATTTATCATATGGTGGGAATGACAGAGAGAGTCAGGACCAGGTGAGGAAGTATAATCAGTCAAGCATGTCTTTGACTGGGCTACTCTGTCCCTGGTACACAGACTACGGAACAGGCCAGCAAACAGGATATGTCTGCAGACTATATTGCAGCTGGATGAGGTCAGACAGAGCTGGGCCAAATTATCTCTGAGTTTTTAGCTAGTGTAGTCAAGGCTAACTGAGTCCAGCTGCTCATCTACGAAGCTGCTAGTTTTAGGGCCGGGGATATAGCTCAATGGCACAAGCACCTGCCTGGCAAGTGCAAGGTCCTGAATTTGACTCTGGTATCAAAAAAAAAAAAAAAAAATTGAAGCTGCTAGTTTTAAAATTTTCTATTACATTATGAGAATCAGCTAGGAGGCTAGAATATATTTTGTTTAAGAGTATCTTGGTTTGATTTATAACTTTTAAATATTTAAACAATATCGCATGTGCACTTCCAATTTTACCCTGGCCCACAACCCTCCAAATATTAGGTGCAGATTTGCTAAAGAAACAAAGATTTTTTTTTTTTATGCCTAATTTACAATACTCCTATGCAATTGTTCTAGGAAAGACTGGATTCAGGACATTAAACTTCGCAGTGATCTGAAAGAAATACAAATTAAGCATCCCTAATCCAAAATGCCCTAGAATCTAAAACTTTTGGAGGTCCTACATGATATCATAAGTGGTAAAGCCCACACCTGACGTCACGTGATGACTTGTAGTAAAAATACAGATGCAAGCAGCCAGACGTCGTGCATGCCTGTAACTCCAGCAGTGTGAGGGGCTCAGGTGAAAGGGATGCGCGTTCAAGTCCAGCCTGGGCAATTTAGCAATTTAGCCAGACCTTGTCTCAAAACAAACAAACAAACAAAGCCAGGCGTAGGGGTGCATGCCTGTAATTCCAGTACTTGGGAGGTTGAGGCAGGAGGATCATTGTGAGTTCAAGACCAGTCTGGGCTACAAAGTGAGCTCAAGGTCAGCCTGAACTGCATATTGAGACCTTGTCTCAAAAAGACCAAAACAAACAAACAAACAAAATCTGGAGATGTAGTTCATTGTGAAGGCTCTCGGTTCAATCCCTAGTACCACCAAAAACAAACAACAGCAACCGGTAGGCATATTTTGATGATAAAAATATCATTAAGTTACCAGCAGGTTACGTGTGTAAGGTGTTCGTGGAACACAAAGGAATTTTGTGTTTACGCCCAGGTTCCTTTTTTTTTTTTTTTTTTTGGTACCGGGAATTGGGAATCGAACTCAGGACCTGGCACTTGCCAGGCAGGCACTTATGCCACTGAGCTATATCCCTGGCCCATGCTCAGGTTCCATGCACATGCAAATATTCCAAAATTTGAAAAAAAAAAAATAAATAAAAATAGAAATCTTAAATACATCCAGTCCTGATCATTTCAGATAAGAGATACTCAATTTGTACTGTGTTCAATCTTTGGGGTAAAACCAGCCCCACTGAATTATGATTGTACCTAGATTATTTTCTTTGACTGTTTTTCTTTTTAATTTTTTGGTGCTAAGGACTGAACCCAGGGCTTCCTGCTTGCTAGACAAGCATTCTACCACTGAGCTAAATCCCCAGCCCCAAGGGGGGTTTTTTGAGACTGGGTCTCACTATGTAGTTCAGGCTGGGCTACAACTTACTGTGTAGCCCAAGCTGGCCTCCTAACTCAGACTCCCAAGTAGCTGGGATCACAGGTGTGTGCCACCACCCCCAACTCATGTTTTTATTTTAGAAAGTATATTTGTGTTAGAAGATTTAACCTTTCTTAGTTAATTTTGCCCATAGAAATCTGGCTATTTAAGTCCCATGGCTCTGTTGAAGGTACAACTGACCAGATGGGAGAGGACGTTTTTCTTTTAACCATAGAAAGACATTTTTGCGTTCATGTTGCTTTTCTGTGCACGGTTTGTCATTTTCTGGAGTCCTACGGGGAAAAACATATACTCTGGAATCAGACCACTTGGATTTGAAGCCTGTTCCTATCACTTAGTGGCCTTACCAGCTGTGTGGTCTTGGACACATTTCTTAACCTTTCTGTGCTAGTTTCCGTCTCTGTAAGTGATAATTATGCTTGTACAATTATGCTTATCTCAGCCTTTTTTTTTGAAGGCTGAGATAGCACTGAGAAAAATTTAGACCAGTTTCAGATCCTTCTTAAGTTATTTTAAAATAGTGTCTCACGAAGACCGCAAGGTTCAACTTGCAATCTGCCTGCCTCAGCTCCCAAGTATGCTGGGATTATGTGTGTGCGTCACCACGTTGGGCCACAGCTAACATTTAAGAGACTTTATTTTATGCAGTGTGGTTATAATAATAAGGGTGTGTTTAGTATTCTCTTGTTTGCTTGCTTGACAGCTGCAGGCTTTCACGGTCCAAGAAAATGCCACAGAGGACGTGGAAAGTGGCACCTCCAGTCCCTCTGATTCTGCAGATGCCCACGGGGCTCAGGATGACCATGAAGAGGAGGTATCTGCCACCAGGACACCCAGGGCAACCCTCAAGTTTGTGCAGATTGTGGAGGATCTGGTGTTACCAGTTGCTAGGTGTGGTCACTGGGCAGTCCGTGTGAGCACAGGCCTGGGGCTGGCAGAGCCTGGAGGCACCTGCTGACCCCGGCCCTGGAGCACCAGTGTCTCGGGAGGTAGGCAAGTGGGAATGTCGAAGGGAAATGGACCAGCTCTTTCCCAGCCACTCTGGAAGCATTTTAATATTTTGGCCAAGCATGGCTCTTCCTGTAAGAGGAGGTGAGTACCAGCTGCAGAGGTGGTGGGACGGGGGTCCTAGTGTTGCTGTGGGCTCTTGGCTTAGAACCACACCCCTACCAGCTGGCTCCATTCACCTTGCTGTAGCCCATTGGTGCCCTGGATGACAGCAGGGCCCACATCTAGCCTGAGATATCGAAGCCGCATGTGGATTACTGATTCGCAGCTGTCTTCTCCCACATGGGCACACACGGCCACCATAGCTTCTTTGCCTCCTGGCCTCCATCTTGAACTGGTTCACTTACCTTTTACCCTTAGTTGCCTCCACTGAGAAACCATAGCTTGCGTTTTTCTCTCCCTGCCTGTCCTCTCATTTTCCCTGGGGAAAGCAGCTGCCTGTGTTTTGGGGGTGGGCAAAGTCAGCCCCAGCCCTCTGGGAGCTTTCCATGTGCTCTATTCCAGTTCCATAGTGGGGACTGGACTCCCGTGCGGGCCAGAGACACTGCATACACTACATACGGCTCCATTTTTGTAGTTAATTATTTAAAGAATCTCACTTCAAATGAATGGATGATCAACTGGAATTAGCGAAAAATGTGAACCATGGGAAATTTCCCTAAGATTCCAGGGACAGAGATGAAGCCAAGATATCGGTTGTTGGTATGACTAACTGTCTGACTTGCTGGACCCACACAACCTCAGACTCAAGTCCCAGCCTGTGCAGGCCGAGCTCGCTCATCTGTTCTGCTCTCAGCCCTGTTACATGGGCAGGCAGTTTCCCCCGTACCTCTGTGACCCAGCTGCCTGTCAAGGACTGTGGTCTCCTTCCTAGCACTCCCCAGGCACCGTTGTGCAGGGGCTTCTTACCGGAGGCAAACGAGGCTTGCCTTGCTTCCCCCGTCAAGTGTCTCCCTGACCTCCCTCCTCCCCAGGAGTTAGCCAAGTTCAAGTTCAAGGCCACATCTGCCCACAGACCAGCTGCAGCCACTGTCATTTCAGACCAGCAGGCTACACACTGGGTGAACCTCTCAGACTCCTCCAGGCTCAGCAATTTGCAGAATAACTCACATAACTCAGGAAAAGGCTCTACCATTATACTTTTTTGTTGTAGTAAAAGGATACAAATCAGAAGGAGCCAAAGGTGGAGGCACGTAGGATAGTATCCAGGAGTTGGAGGGTTCCAAAATGAAGCTTCTGTGCCTGGGGGACGCATTCCCAGCACCAGAGTGCGGCAGTATGTGCACAGTGCCACCAGCCCAGGAGGACGTCAGGGCCTAGTGTTTCTGGGGTCCCATTCTGCAGACAAGATGGTCCACGTCAGCCGTTTCTAGCTCCTCCCGTCCTTCAAGAACTGTCCCAAGCCGGGGATATAGCTCAGCGGCACAAGCGCCTGTCTGCCAAGTGCAAGGTCCTGAGTTCGATCCCCGGTACCAAAAAAAAAAAAAAAAAGAATTGTCCCAAGTCCTTCACCACATGGGTGGACGTTCTAGTGCGGCCCCCCATAATGTATCAGGGCAGTTCGAATAACAAAACACGCCAGGGGCTTAGGGTTTCTCCTGGGAGCTGGGACTGAACCAGTCCTCTCTTGGGTCGGATCTGTTCTTTGCCACACTCTTCTCCTCTATCCCTGCCCACTCCATCCCTGCCCGCCTCATCCCTTCCATTCCTATAGCTGTTTCTATGGCTGAGTTGACTTTTTTCTTTTCTCCACAGCCCAACATACTGACTGCATCCTCCCTCCTTCCCGGATGCCGCTCTGTCCTTATGTCCTGGACCGAGGCTCTCACTTCTCCAGCTACTTTGACCTGTTCTTTCCCCAGCACTTTCTTTTTCTCTTAGCTTTGACAAAGGTGTTTCCCAAGGCCGGAAGCTCCTCTTCCTGCAACTTTTCCTTGTTGCTCTTCCTCTTCCTTCTGCAGATGAAGTTCCAGGTGTCTGCTTTCAGCCTGGCCTTTGCTTCCGATTCCGTCGCCACCTCTGGCACTGTGTGCAGACAGATTCTGTTCTGTGACCTGCTGTCCCCCTGAAGTCACAGTGTGTGAGTGTCGCTGTTCCCCTCCCCCTCCAGTTTGTCCAATGCCTCCAATGTAGGAGCTCTTAGCTTTTTGTTTTGTTTTTGCTTTTTTTCTGGTACCAGGAATCAAACTCACGACCTTGTGCTTGCCAGGCAAGTGCTGTGCCGCTGAGCTAAATCCCCAGCCCCAGGAGCTCTTAGTTTCTTGGGCCCTGGGCTCCGAGGCCCTTAGAGCCCGCGGTGACCCTGGCCGCCCTTGGTTAGGAGGCCTTTCCCTGTGTTCCCAGCGGGCACTGCGGGTTTTCAGGCTGTGTGTGCGTGTGTTGTCCCTGCTACCTGTGAGCCACTGGAGGGCAAGGGCAGATTGCTGCCCACATTTCAGGATGCAGGAAGGAAACCAGCTCATTCCTGCATTGCTGGGCAGATCTCAGTGCTGGCCCTTTTGCATGTGGGCTGTGTCCTCTCAGTTCTGCTCTGCTCCCAAATGAACCCTCCATCTTTACTTTTCACTCCTAGTTCTCCTCTCCGCCCTCCCTGCACCTTGTCTTTTCAGCAACTTCAGTGCCTGAGTGGTATCTTCTGTCCCTGCCCTGAACCAGTTTGCAGTTTGGGCTCAATGGTTTTCTCCCTAACTTGACTCAATATTTCCAGCCTTTTCTCTCCTGGGAGTCCTTTTTCTTATCAGGAACAGCCTGCTTCTCTTTCACTTCCAGGTCCCCTCCCCTGCATGGCTCGGCATAAATCTCACCCCCAGCCCTCCTTCTTCTGGTCTCTTTTTTCAATGATTTCTGGGAAACATAACTGCACACACCATGTCCTACTTAGTCCCACTGGCTCTCTTTCCTCAAGCGTATTAATGTTCATTTTCCCCGAGTTAGACTGGGCGTATCTTAACAACAAAAAGCATATCTTATTCATCTATGTGTCATTTTAAAAATATATTTTGTGCTGGGTGTGGTGGCACATGCCTGTAATCCCAGCACTGAGGAGGCTGAAGCAGGAGGATTGCTGTGAGTTTGAGGCCAGCCTGGGCTACAAAGTGAGCTCAAGGCCAGCCTGAACTACATAGCAAGACCCTGTCCCAAAGACTATATATATGTATATATATAGAGAGAGAGACACACAGAGAGAGAGAGAGAGAGTGGAAGGAGGGAGGAAGGGAGGGTGGAGAACAGGTAAGAAAACACAGTTAGAAAGAATGAGTTCAGTGTTTCACAGCACAGCAGGGTGACTGTAGTTCACAGTAACCTGTTACATATATTTTTAAAGAACTAGAAAAGAGGGGCTCAGTCGCCCTGAACAGAAAGAAACGATAAGGAGCTGGAAACACAAAAGGCCTGATAACTCCCCCCACACATGTTCTGTACATGTGTAGAAATTTCACACTGTCCCACAAATACGTACAATCATTGCCTATTAATCAAAGATTTTAAAAAGTAAAGAAGTGGATTTTGATGTTCTCAAGACAAGAAGCAGCAAAAGGAAGTACTTGGTGAAACAAAATCGAAATGTTCCCTTTCAGTTCAACTTCGGAGACGTCTTTGTCCACCAGGCCATCCACACCATCGAGTACTGCCTGGGCTGCGTCTCTAACACGGCCTCCTACCTGCGGCTCTGGGCGCTCAGCCTGGCGCACGCCGGTGAGTGATACGGCACCCGGCACCTGTCGACCAGGCAGGGCGCGTCTCCTGGGGCCCTTCCCTAAACCTCACCTGACTCTCAGCACTTCCTACAGGGGCCGCGGTTAGAGATTAGGGCTTTCATATATGAGTCTGGGCTGGCACACAGACACTCAGCCCACAAGAAGTCCTGAGGCTTGTGTACTTTTGGGCTTTGCTTTTGTGTGTGTATAAGTCATAGTTGTAGTTTGCTCTTCCCTGGTGAGTAATACGCTACCATGTGTGAGGTGTGGTTGAAAAATGAGGTGAATGTTTCAATTTTAAGAATTTACTATAATGAAAGACATAGTGCCCTTCACCCCCCTCAAAATAATTCCCCTTATTTCAAGCACACTTATCCCATCATTCTTTTTTTTTTTTCTTTTCCGGTACCAGGAATCGAACTCACGGCCTTGCGCTAGCCAGGCAGGTGCTGTGCTGCTGAGCTAAATCTCTATCCCATCATTCTGGCCACTTTCCGAAGCAGTTCTGGAGTCCTCTTTCCTGAGTGTCTAGTTTCACTGTCATAGCTGTCTCCATGTCCTGAATCAATTCAAAACATTTACCTTTCATGGTCATTTTGACTGCAGGGAAGAGCCAGAATTTGCAGTGACAGATCCTATACATAAGGGGGATGAGAATGTGCAGTAATGTTCTGATGAGCCTGCCTTTCTGTTGGATCGCTCTCAGCAACAGCATTCTCCATGGTTTTGATCACACATCATAAAGACACTCAGGAAAGAGCACTTCCAGACCTTTTTCAGAAAGTGGCAAGAATGATAGGGTCAGTGTATTTGAAGGGAGGGGGACTAATGGCCGTGCGGTTTTTTGTTCATTTGTTTTGTTTTTGAGACAGGGTCTCGCTAGGCATTTGAGGCTGGCCTTGAGCTCACTTTGTAGCCCAGGCTGGTCTCCAACTCACAAGAACTCACAATGATCCTCCCGCCTCAGCCTCCTGAGTGCTGGGATTACAGGCGTGCACCACTATGCCCAGCAGCAATGTGTTTTTTACTGTCATAAATTATTTAAAAATTTAAGCATTCACTACATACAGCATTTTGATCACACCTCGTATTCGTTTTCCTCTGGAGGACAAAGGTGCTGTAGCCACTCTCATGCGCAAGCCCCAGGATGTTCTCCATCTCAGAATGGAGCTGCTGACCTAAGAAGATGGTCTAAAACTAATCTGCATTTGCAAGCCAGACCCTGGGTTTGAGACTGTTGCTTGCATCTTGCAGAACTGTCTGAAGTCCTCTGGACCATGGTCATGAACATCGGCCTCCGTCTGCAAGGCTGGGGAGGACTCGTTGGGGTGTTTGTCATTTTTGCAGTGTTTGCTGTTCTGACGGTGGCCATCCTCCTCATCATGGAGGGCCTGTCTGCCTTCCTCCACGCCCTGCGGCTGCACTGGTGAGCACAGTTGTCCCCGGGAGACGCGGGGTGGTGTAGGGAGGGACCAGCTGCAGGGCCAGCCGACTGGGCACACAGCCTCATCTGTCGTGTGACATTCGGGATGTATGTGCCTTGCCGGAACATGAGTTTAGTCTTCTGTTCGGACAGTATTAAATGACATAATAAACATTTACACAGACACTGGCTGCCCTCTAATAAATACTAGTTTTTTTTTTTTTTTTACTCTCTTTTAAAAATCAAGTGTTCATTTGTTGTAATGGCTGGCTTTAAGTGGTACCTCTGAGCATAGGTAAGGCGACAGGTCTGAAATAGGCTCAGGGACGGTATGCTGTGCAGGGTGGGAGTTATATCTTAGAACAAGGTCCTGAATTCTAATGGGACGTTCACAGATGTACCCAAAGACTAGCGGGGACACAAGGCTCCCTCCCTCTGTGGCTGCTGCTGAGCGGGAAAGCTTTTACACTTATGCACTGAGGGGAGAGAATAATAACAGCCCCTATGCCTGTGACACCCTCTCTGCCATGTCTTCAAGGCTGTAAGCCCTGTAAGGTCATAAGACATCCACAATCCGACATGATAGTAGTGAAGTTATAAGGGCACAGGCCCAGGTAGTGATTGCTCTGTAGCAAGGGCCCACAGTTGGGACAGGGTGGCCGTGGACTGTGGGGATAACCTTGGGAATGGCTGTCACATTGTGCATGGGAGACGTCACCTAATGCCTGTGGGGTGGGCGTCTGCACCTGCCATGGAGGCTGGCGAGCTGTGACTCAGGCAGGCCCGGAGGGTAGGCTGGGCGGGGAAGGGAGGAGGTAAGAGTGGGACAGGAGAAGGGCTTGGGATGTTATCAGGGTTCCCACGGCAGCCACCAGCCCATAGCATTTCCTGGCCGGCTTTTCTGACCTTTAGCTTGCTTCTTACAAGCGTGCTGCATCTAGTCTCCTCCCGCCAGCCTCTAACTATGTGTTCCGTCTCCTTTCCTCCCACGGCTCCCAACACCAGGGTGGAGTTCCAGAACAAATTCTACACCGGGGCTGGGTACAAGTTCTCTCCGTTCTCCTTCAAGGACATCCTGGAAGGGACAGCCGAGGAGTAGCTGCAGCCTGCGCCTCCCGCGCCAGGGCCTGTGCCAGCAGGACGCGTTGAGCCTTGTTGCCGATGGAAAGCGTCCCGTGGATGATGGTTCTTGGCTACCAGAGGCATGAAGCAGTGTGTTTTTGGGTGTAAGCCTTGGAGTTTGACAACCGCGTCAGAGGGGAGCTGCTTTGGCAGTTCCTTTGGACTTCATGGGAGGTCTTAATTACCAACCAATAAAATGATTGGGAAGAGAGGGGGCGTGTGTGAACCGAGTCTGCTTGTAATACTCAAAGTATTGTAATCAAGAAAACAAACAAATGAGTCATTGATTTTTTTCTGTATGATGTCTTTATTCAAAACCATCCCATGACATTTAACATTGATAATTACAAGCCAGAGGGGACAATGGAGTTACACAAACTAATCCCAGAGAGGGATCGGGTTTATTGTATTCCCTCATTTCCCTCTTCCTTGCCTTGTCTTGGCTTAGCATTACACGCTTGAGAACTTTCTCATGAATTTCCACTCCAGGTGAGGAAGGACAGGTTGAGTTCCCTGTGCTCAGGGAGGGTTGCCCTGGTGCAGCTCTGCTTGGGCCAAGGGCTGCGCAGTGAGGTGTGACAGAGCTCAGTCACATTCATTGTCTGCTCAGTAACTGGAGAAGCAGGTAGCGGGGGTGTGGGCCGGGCCCAGAAGTGGAGAACCAGGAAGCACTACCGCACAGTCTGGCCCTGGCCCCACACGTACTTTCTCAGGGCACCTGGCCTGGCCCGCTCCCAAGAGCCCGCTAAGATTCATGCCATGGGCTGTTTGGTCTGCATCGCCTTCACCCAGGTGAATAATCATCTCTGTGGTAACTAAGTCTAAACACACATTTTTGTGGTGCTTAACCATTGAAGAGGTCCTTTTATATAATATTTAGCTCTAAATATGCATTATCAGTAAATGAAGTTTGAAAGGAGCTGATGGGATGGAATTCACCTTTGCGGTGGGACTACTTTTTGCCCCCAGTTGCCACCCGTATGCAGGCCTGACAGCCATCCATGCAGGTGGGATGCTTGTCTCTAAGTGGAAGCTTCCATGTCACTGCTGGGCACGTCCTGCCCTCAGTGCAGTGGAGGGCACGTAGTGGGTGCTCAGGAGGTGTTCACTGAGGGCGGTTGTGTAAAAGGGTGCCAGGTGGAGACGTGCATGCTCAGGTTCTGACCCTGACGCTTTGTCATGTGGACTCTTGAGCAAGAAATGGAGTTGTCGGCCCGTGTTCAGCTGGGGACTATGGCGCCGCCTCTGGTGCTGGAGCGGGAGCTTGTGGACGCTGTTGGTAGGGCCCCAGCCACCTGCCCTCTGATTTTGAACGCAACAGCTGTGAGAGAACCGCTCCCTGCCCCTTGCTTGGAGAAAGGACCAGGCCTCTTAGAAACTCTGCCCCTGAAATGAACATTCATTTCCTCCCGTGGGCGGCTGAGCTCTGTCTCCAGAAGGGATTAATTTCCCCTTTAAAAGGGCTCTGGGGAGGGCTGCTGGGCAGGGGGTGTGCCCAGGTGTCAGCCCTGCCCCGGGGTGCAAGGTTGTCCCTGCTGCAAGCTGCCTGGAGCCCTGAGGGGAGGAGGAGGGAGCCCAAGGGCCAGGCGTGTCCCCAGGGGGTCCCGGAGCTGAGGCATCAGCGCTCAGACTTCACCTGCGACGGGCTGTGGCCAGGTGGACCGAGGGGCCGGGAAGGGACAGCTTCCCGAGAACTAAGCACAGGTAAGAAATCCTGCGGGCCGGAGAGCTGCCTGCTGCTCCTGCTGCGGACGGGCGGGAGGGGGGTTGACTATTAGTGCGTAGTTGAAGGCAAATGGGGTGTGAACACTTCCTTTTGATTGGTATTGTTAAACTTCACACACTCATGCGCGTGCACACACGCGCACACACATATTCTTCAGGTTTAAATGATCCACAAAGTCCCAGTTATTTCTAGAAAAAAATTCAGTACATCAAAACAATAAAATAAAATGCCACGCGATTCTTTATAATTTGTATTAACGAAGCTTGAGCTCTGTTGGAGCCTTTGCATTTCAGAGAAATTCTCCCAACCTGTCCATTTCTTTTCCAAGCTGTTTCCCACAGTTACTCTCCCGTTGTAGTTTTTAGGAGCTGATGATAAGGAACCTCTTGTGTTATTCGCTGTTTCCCTCCCTTCCACTCCTCGCTTCTTTCCTTCCTTCCTGTCTTTAGCTCAGCGACGCATGCAAGACTGCTTGGCAAGCGTGAGGTCCTGAGTTCAATTTCCGGTTCCAAAAAAAGAACAGATGAGACTTCAGCCTTTGTGGTGCTCCATTTTGTAGGGGCTGTGGACCCTTAGGTGGCATCAGCCCAGAAAGATGGGCCCCTTTTAAGAGAAAGGAACCTGTCTCTGCATCTTAGCAAACAGCCAAGCTGACACCCTGCGGTTGGAGACTTCCTCTTACAAACCTTGGGTGGCTTCCTTTCTGAGCACCTAGCGTAACAATGCCCCTTCCTAATAACCGAGCAAGTAAAGATCTTCAAAAAGAAAAGTGGAAAAGAGAAGTGGGATGGGACCACTACTTTACAAAAACCGGCTATTGGTGCCTGCTCTGAGGCCCCTCCTCCACTGGGGTGGCTGTGCACCAGCTTTCTCTCCAACACCTGTAATAAATCACTGCTGCTTTACACTGACTCCTTCCTGAGTCAGAGAGAGAAAGAGAGAGAGAGACAGAGACAGAGAGAGACAGAGAGAGACAGAGAGACAGAGAGAGACAGAGAGAGACAGAGAGACGGAGAGAGACAGAGAGAGACAGAGAGAGAGAGAAACCCGGGAGGATGAGTAGACCCTGGACCCAGCAGAAGGGACCATTTCAGAGTTAAGTTCTCTAAAATATTTTATCTTCTGTTTTGATGAAACTTTTCAGCAGGGCATGGTGGCGCATGCCTGTAATCCCAGCACTCAGGAGGCTGAGGCAGGAGGATTGTTGTGAGTTTGAGACCAGCCTGGGCTACAAAGTGAGCTCAAGGCTAGCCTGAACTATGTAGCAAGACCCTGTCTCAAAAAGACAAAAAAAAAAAAGGAAACTTTTGGCTGAAACATGGGAAGATTCCATGAAAATGCTTTCCATAGAATCTTAACTAACTGTGGGTAGCGAGTCCTCTCCCTGCTTGGGATACAGTCTCCTTTTACAATCTGCACACACCAACCTTAAACCCTGACAACACAGCCTCCTCCCCAGCAAAGGGTCCTGCTGTAAATAAGCCCTGTGTCACCAGGGGCCTCAGAGGTGCGCTTTCTCTGGTGCAAGTGAACTTGGCAACCTCCCCTGTCCTGATAGCTCACTGGGATGTGACCATCCCAAGGAAGGGCATGAGGAAGGTGGATGTCCAAATGGGGGACATTGGACACTGCTCTGGTGGCCAGGCAAGGGCCACCCCGCTCCTCTGAGTGGAGTTTGAGTGAGTTGCAACTCACTTTCCCTCACCTCCTGCACCCACAAATCCTTTGAGAAAAAGTAAAGTCGGAAGCCCTTTCTTCCTATAAAATAGAGTGGTTTTTGCAGAGTAAAAGAATGTAGACCAACAGGAGCATTTTCATTATTTATTTATTTTGTCTTTTTGAGGCAGGGTCTCGCTATGTAGTTCAGGCTGGCTTTGAGCTCATTTTGTAGCCCAGGCTTGAACTCACAACAATCCTCCTGCCTCAGCCTCCCGAGTGCTGAGATTATAGACGTTCATCACCATGCCTGGCCTAACAGGAGCATTTTTACTGGAAAGGACCCATTATCACCACCCCATTTTGGTAAGGCAGAGTGACTGGTTGGATGAAGAGTTAGACTCCTCTGGAGAGGTCCTGAGCTCTTCTTCCCCAGGGGGAGCCTAGCGCAAATGGCGAAGGTTTGCTAACTCCACTTACACTGACCCTTGAAATACCATCAGCCTCTTTTAGAAAACAAGTAACTTTTCTCCACTTTGGGTGGTTTTCCATTTGAGCCCAGTATGTTAGTGCAGTGTTAGCAGTAAAGACCTTGAGGCGATACATATCTTTGTTATGCTAGAGAGGGAACCCATGACTTCACACATGCTAGGCAAGGATTCCACCGCAGACCCATAACCCCAGCCCCCTTCCTCTTCCCTCCCTCCCTTCCTCCTTCCCTCCCTGCTCCCTCTCTTCCTTTCTTTTCCTTCTCCTCTGTCTCTCTCCAGTTGGAGAGACCCACATTTGCTATTCTGTAGTCACGCAGGCACTTATCCGGAGCAAATGATGAGTGATGATGGTGAAATCGCAGCAATTTCCCTAATTCCTTTATCCACGAATGAGCATCAGCACTGCCACGCACTCCTGTGATGCAAGGGTCCAGGGCCATATTTGACCAACACTGACTCGTTCAATCCTTGTAACATATGTAAGAGGAAGTTTATCAGCCAAGAATTGCTCAAAACTGCCAAGTATCAGAGACCACAGGTAACAAGCGGCTTACCTCAGAGTGAACTTTATTTTTCTGTGTATGTGAGAGAGAGACAGGCAGGCAGAGAGACAGACAGACAGAGACAGAGAGCCGGAGCCTGAGCTGGCTTGTTCCATCTTCTGGACTTTTATTCCATCTGGGCCCCCATCCTCCTATTAACTGAGCTGTTGTGGTTCCCTCAGGATTCAAAACCTTTGCTTGTTTTTACCTTGCAGAAGAGCCGGAAGTTGTACAGTGCCGGATCCTATGAATCAGGTGGGTGAGGAAACAGCTGTGTTTTTACAAGCCTGTCTTTTTGTTGGACGGTGCTCGGCAGCAGCATTCCCTGTATTTTTTAGTGAAACTTCATACAGACACTCAGGAAAGAGGATTTCCGAAACTGCTTCAGAAAGTATTGAGAACAATGCGATAAGTGTGGTCAGAGTGAGGGGTAGTATTTTGAGGGGGATTAATGACAATATTTTTTACTGTAATAATTTTTAAAAATGTAAATATTTGTCATATACTTTGATTACCCCTTGTATATGTTGGTCTGCTTATTTGTGTCAGTACAGCGAGCCCTCAGAGTGAAATGGCTTGGTCAACATTTTGTCATCTGTTGACTAACTGCCCTCAAGAAACACATATTGGCTAGGCATAGTGATGCACACCTGTAATCCCAGCATTTGGGAGGCTGAGGCAGGAGGATGTCTGAGAGTTCAAGGCCAGCCTGGGTTACATAGTGAGTTCAAGACCAGCTAAAACATATAGCAAGACCCAACAAACAAACAAACAAAAAACCCACAAACCATACACACAAAGAAACATTGTACCAGTTTACACCTACTCTTGGTCCCTAATCAATCTTTAACATTTTTGCAGATCTGATAGAAGAAAGTGGTTACATATGAATTCAAGTCATGGCTGCCGACCAGGTGGAACTGGATTTCATAGATGTACCTGCCACTGGCTTTTATTTTCTGTATTGGTCCTTCAGGTGTTTGACCTACAAGAACTTCTATTACACATATGTTTCATATTCTGTTTATTTACCTCTCTTTAAGTTAAAAAAAGTTAGGGCTGGGGATTTAGCTCAGTGGCACAGCACCTGCCTGGAAAGCACACAGTCGTGAGTGCGATTCCCGGTACCGGGGAAAAAAAAAACCAAACCAAACAAAACAAAAAAGTTTAAAAAGTTATTAAGTAATAAGCACACATGATAATTTCAAACAGATGAATTTATGACTGAAAAAAAGAAACCTCTGCTTCAATTTTCCCCATCCCTAGAGAAATTTCTGTTTTTAGATTTCTCAGTGATTACTTGTATAATGAAAACAACATAATTATTTTTTATTTTCTGCCCTATCAACTGGAGATAGTATCAAGCCATTACTTACTGAGAAAAGCGCTGACTCGGTTATAGTTTCTCCTTTTTGCAATTCTCCCAGCTTTTCTTTTATTAAATTTTGTTTGTTTGTATGAGAGAGCTCTGCCACTGAATCACAACCCAGGCCTTTGTATTTTATTTTGAGATGGGGCGGGGTCTCACTAACTTGCCCAGGCTGGCCTTGAACTTGAGGTGCTCCTGCCCCAGCCTCCTGAGTAGCTTGGGAGCTAGGTGTGCACCACCACGCCTGGTCTCTAGCTATTTCTGTAGTTATCAAAAGCACACTTAGACCTCTAGTTCTAATTTGGAAAATGTAGTCTCACTATGTCACCCTGTTTTTCCCTTTTATTCTCACCACTTAGTTATTCAGGAAATGAAGTCATTTATTCTGTAGAACTTCCCGCATTTGCACACACATGGGGTAGCTTCACATATTTTTCCCCTCCCTGTGTAAACTGGCTCAGTTCCATTTTCTGAAAACACTTCCGGGGGTGTGAACACTTCCTGCCCACCACAGTTCCGCAGGGACCACAGCCGATCACCCCCATTTAGCCTGGGGCAGGGCCTCACCCGCTGGCATGGTCTCACCCTCAAGGCCGTTAAGGTCCCCATCCGCCATTGTGACCGTTGTCTAGATCTGTTACTTAGTAGGAGTTGCAGGGCTGGGATACAGCTCAGTGGCACAAGTGCCTGCCTGGCAAGCACAAGGTCCTGAGTTCGATTCCCGGTACCAGCCCCACCCCCACAAAAAAAGGAGTTGCAGAACAGCAAAAATTTAATTTCCTCTGAAATTCAAGAAAACTTCAAGGTCATGGTTTTGTTACTGGTTACCTTGGCATACAGAGTACACAAGGAAGCCAAAGCGTTCACTAATTTTCAGAGTGGGGAGTTGGTTCACCTTTGTTCTCCAAAGGGGACCAGTGAGTCCTATCTTTAGCGTAACTCCGAGCAGATGCGTTTTAACACTTGTGACGCGCTTGAGCTCTTCGGGGTTGCTATCGTTTGATGGCATCACACGCATGCTTAATGGCAGCGTGGCAGGAGCTGCCTGCTCACACTAACTGCACTCCCCACGCACACTAGGTGTAGATGAAGCACTTTCTCTGAACCAACTCACGGAGTCCTCACGCCAGCCTAGAAGTTAGGCGAAACCATTGTATTGTCTCCATTTTGGAGAGGAGGAAACAGGAATACAAAGGACAAACTCCTCAAAGCCACACTTTGTAAGTGGAGGGGAAAGAATTTTAATTTTATTTTATTTTGAGACAGGGTCTCACTATGTAGCCCAGGCTGGCTGCAAACTCAAGGCAACCCTCCCGCCTCAGCCTCCCGAGTGTGGGATTATAGTTGTGCACCACCAGCTCCATTTCATTTTTGTCAGTGTGTGTTCACAGTCCGTAGTGATTACACAGAGCTGGGGGAGGGGGTACGTGTTCACAGCACACCTTCATTCTCGTTTTACTTCCTTCCCCTCCCTCCTCCCTCCCTCCCTCCCTCTATCCCTCTATCCCTCCATCTCCTGGTCTGGGAAGGAAAGAATTGGAAGGCTGCAGTCTGGCTCCTCAGAAACGCGTGGCTGAGGGTAAAACACCTCCCTCAGCAGGGTTGGGTGAGGCTCCATGGGATTTTGCCCATGGCTGGCGTAGATGGTGCTCGGTCACCACAATGTCTCTGTCCTTTCATCCTGGCAGTGTGAGGGGCACCGGGGCCGCATGGCGTCCAGGCCCACAGAGCCGGTCACCATCCTCAGCCTGCGCATGCTCAGCCACTCGGGCCCGGAGCCACCGCCCCAGAAAGGTAAGGGCCCCGCTCTCCAGCGCTGCTGCGCCCGTGCGGGGTGACAGGAGGGTGACAGGAGGCACTGGGACCCCGCACCGCCTTCTCTCGCACACAGCTGCGCCCCCGTGCCCTCCCTCGTCAGAGCCCAAGACGTTCACGGTGGAGGACGCGGTGGAGACCATCGGCTTCGGGCGCTTCCACATCGCCCTGTTCCTGATCATGGGCAGCACCGGGGTGAGTGAGTGCCTCTCGGGGCTCCGTGGTCTCCCCACCGGGCTCCCTGCTTGGCACTTGGGCTGTTTCTGGAGTGTGGAAGGGAGCAGGTGCTGGGCTAGGGACACACAGATGTTGTGTCTCTGTGCCCTGAGAGTCAAAGCTCACATTTAAAATGGTTTCAACGGAGGTATGGGGACAGGAGAAACCCTGGTATTATTCCGCGTAGGGTCAGACGCAAGGCTCCCCAGTTTTCTTTCTATTTTGAGACAGGGTCTCACTCTGTAGCCCCAGGCTGGCCTTAAACTCAGGTCGATCTTCCTGCCTCAGCCTCCCAAGTGCTGGGATTACAGGTGTGCACCACCACGCTGGCCTCCAGACATTTCTGCATCCCAGTAACCCAGGACACCTGCTGTCCTTATTTTCGGGGCACAGGTGGAGGCTTGTTATTTACTGCCATGGGTTGAGCGTGTCTCAGCTCCAGCTGTGGCCAATGTGGTAGGCGATTAGGGGGCCTCTAGGAGGTGCCTGGGCCACTTGGGCATGTGGGTGTTGGAGACCAGGCTGTCCGGGGTTAAGCTGCTGAACGGAGGGACCTCTGGCCGTGTCAAAAAACCTCAAATTCACAGTCTTTAGAGGACAAGATAGGCTGCCACTGTAAGGCTGACGCTCCTTATCCCAGAGCACTAAGACTGTCAGCCTTGACATCAACCAGTCCTCTTCCTTACCGAGATTACTACCTTTGTTCTAACTTCTTCCGTGCTCCTCATTTCCTGCACCCCCCATCTGTAGAAACCCAATAAATATGGGTGCTCCAGAGCATGTCTTCGGTCCAGCTGCTCTCTAATCCCTGGCGCCTCCTGCCTCAGCCTCTCAAGTAGCTGAGACTACAGAGGCAGTTTTCTGCTCCTTATAAGTTATGGGATCTCACCAGGCATGGTGGTGCACGCTTGTAATTCCAGCCCTCAGGAGGCTGAGGCAGGAGGATCCCAAGTTTGAGGCCAACTTGGGGAATTTAGCCATACTTTGTTGTGGAATTGTAAGAGGGCTAGGGGTGTAGCTCAGTGGAAACATATTGGCCCAGCATGTGTGAGGCCCTGGGTTCCATCTCCAGAACCGATAAACTTAGATGCATGGTGATAATGCAGGGAGGGAGAGGAAACGGTGACCAGCAAAAAAAAAAAAAAAAGTGACTTGGGAGGGAAGAGGGAAGGGAACACCAGCGAGTGCTGACTGCATGTGAGGAAGAGAGGTGTGTGGCACAGGGCATCCGACACTCCTGTCTCAGGAGGCGGACACAGGAGACAAAAGGGACAGAGCTGGGCGTGGCAGTAACACCTGTAATCCTAGACTCAGGAGGCTGAGACAGGGGGATCCCTGTGAGTTCAAGGGCAGTCTGGGCTATGTGGATGACCTTGTTGCAAATGAATGAATGAGGTCGAGTATTTTAGTCTAATTTTTATGATAACCAGCAACACGATGTAGAACGCTTCCCTGCTGCAGAGCAAGGTCTCCAGAAGTGCTGCAGATCACAGGTTCAGT
Source organism: Chinchilla lanigera (assembly GCF_000276665.1). NCBI lineage: Eukaryota > Metazoa > Chordata > Mammalia > Rodentia > Chinchillidae > Chinchilla > Chinchilla lanigera. Next base: position 4,260,479 of record NW_004955494.1, read on the forward strand.
ACTCAAAGGACAGGTAATTGTGCCCACGTGGGGGCTGACCCAGCTCTCGTCCACTTCCAGAGAGTCTCTGCAGGAGTCAAATGGCGTCTGCCCTCTGCTTTGCTTTTCTTCAGTACTGAGTATTGAACTCAAGGCCTTTGCACTGAGCTGCAGCCCTAGTCTTTTTTCGTTTTTATTTAATTTTGAGGCAGGGTCTTGCTAAGCTATGAAGTTGCCCAGGCTGGGCTTGAATTTGAGATCTTCCTGCCTCAGCCTCTCAGACTGCTGAGATTACAGGTGTGCACCTTCTTTCAGTCTGTTTCGATTCCTCCCAGCTTGCCTGCTGAGAAGCGTTCTTTCCCTGGCCCCCATCCCTGTCCCTCCCACATGCAGGGGAGAACAGAAGTGCCGACCTGCGTGTAGTCAGAAGAGCCCTCTCCTGGCCTTAGGCTAGGAGGCCTTGTGGGTCCCGTCCTCAGAATGGTCCCGTCCATGGCAGTGGGCATACCCTGCACCCTGGGCCTGGCTGAGGAGGGCTGAGGAGGGCTGAGGGAGCGGCACCTGGGCCTGGCGTGATTCTCACTTCTTCAAGGTGGTGGAGGCCATGGAGATCATGTTAATCGCTGTGGTGTCCCCTGTCATCCGCTGTGAGTGGCACCTGGAGAACTGGCAGGTGGCATTCGTGACCACGGTGAGTACCTGCGTCCCTTGCTGTGCAGGCGCAGCTGAGGGGCCGGCGCCCCTTCCTGTACCCACGGGAGCATTCGCCACCGCTGGGCCCCACCGCACCGGGGCCTCTCTCCCTCCCCAAGCAAGAGTCGGGGCGGGGGAATCGCACCAAGGAGGCGGCCCTTACCTCGAGGGTCGGTCATGGGCTGACACAGGCTGGCTACGTGACTACAAGCCGGTTACTTGGGCTCCTGGGGGGAAACCAGTTGCCCGCACTGAATGGCGTTATTACTCAGTCACCTTCTCTCAAAGACCAGGACAAGCACACAGCCACACAAGCTGCACACTACGTTTTGCTGCCAAGCAGAATTCAACAAGTCACCTGTCATTCTCTCAAAAGCCATAATTGGCAGCAGCTTTGGTGTGCGTGGACAGTGAGAAGGGAAAGTGAGGTTTAGGGTGACTCAGTCTTCACGTAGGCTCCATCCTACTGGCCCTGCTCCCCAGCGCTGGGCCCGAGCACACAAACCTCTAAGGAAAAAATATTCGATGCAAATAATGTATCTGCCATTTTGTACACAGTCATTAGGTTTCTCCTTAAGTGGATCTGAAAATACTGCCCCCGACTCTTTTAGAAAGGGTCTCGCTATGCAGTTCAGGCTGGCCTTGAGCTCACTACATAGCCCAGGCTGGTCTTGGACTTGCAACGATCCTCCTGCCTCAGCCTCCTGAGTGCTGGGATTACAGGCGTGCGCCACCACACCTGGCTCCTTTTTGTTTTAAAACTCTACTGGTTTTAGAAAAAGTACTAAAGAGTAATAAAGTTAACCAGAGGTTGCACTTAGTCTTGTAATAAAATGACACCACTGTTTCATTTTCTTCTACATAGACTGTCTAGTTACAGTTTACAAAGCATTACTTGTCAATGCTTTTTTTTTCTTTTTTTGTGGTACTGGAGATTGAACCCAGGGCTTTTGCAATGAACTACATCAAACTCTGTTTAAAAATTTGTGTGTGTGTGAATTTTGAAATTGGGGTCCTCCTAAATCACCCATAATGGACTCTAACTTGTAATCCTCCTGCCTCAGCCTCTCAGAGTACTGAGATTACAGGCATAAACCACCACACCACTGTACATATAATTATAACTGCTTTGTACCTCACTAGATTTGTAGTAAGCAGACTTAGATCCTGAGAATACTGGAGATCCAGATGTGACACTGGTACCTGTCATGGCCGTGAAATTGTATTATGCAGTAGTTTTTAGATTATGTGGTACAATTTTTATGTTATGCTGCATGATATATAGTGATAGCTCACATCTCACTGGTTAGACTTATACTGTTTCCTAATTCTGCCTGAAAAGTTTCCTCAGTAGCCGCAGTTGGCTGATTTACCTCTTCCAGCGGCTCACAGCTCAGACTGGGTTATGACCCTCACTGAGGAAGTGACCATTTCCGGCTCTCCCAGCCCCTCCTGGTCCTGGCTGTGAAGCCGCCTGACCCTGGCTTCTGCCGCTGGGCTCACTGACCAGCCACTCTTGGAGCCACGAGGCCACATTTCCACCATCTCCTGGGCTTCCCAGCCCTAACTGCAACTCCACACTCTCTACCATGGCCTGAGCAGCTGCTCGTCGAGTAGCTAAGGGTTGCGGGTTAATTACCTCCCCTCACTCTGGGAATCAGTCATTCAGTGCTGGAGAATCAGCTCCACATGGTGCTTAAACCAGAAGCGTGAGAGTCACTTTTTATATTAAAAGTAAGCACCTGAAGGAAAGCGCAGGCTGCCGGTTTCCTGTCTGCATGCGTTCTCCCAGGCTGGGTTGCAGAATTGCAGGTTTACAAGCTTCAGGGCCAACCTAGGCTGTGAATCAAGGTCTCTCTCTCTCTCTCTCTCTCTCTCTCTCTCTCTCTCTCTCTCTCTCTGTCTTTTTTCTGGTCTTTTTGAGACAGGGTCTTGCTATGCAGTTCAGGCTGGCCTTGAGCTCTCTTTGTAGCCCATGCTGGCCTTGAATTTAACCTGCCTCAGCCTCCCGAGTGCTGGGATTACAGGTGTGCACCACCATGCCTGGTGTGAATTAAGGTTTCTGTCCTACAGAGCACAGAGCAAAAGCATAGCTTTCATTATTCAGGAATATACAGGATTTTGCCTTGTGGTTGCCTTTGACAGACTGAGCCTGGGTCTCTTGAGGAAGTTAGGAGGGGGGAGAAAAGCCACCTTCTCCCGGAAGGTGGTGGAAGCTAAGCTACCCATTTCCTTTGACTCTCCTGGGATGGAGCTGTGGAAGCAAAAGACCTAGCTGGAAACAGCTGGAGGTGGAGAAATACATAGCCGGAAGGTGCTGACAGCTGCTTTCATCTCAGGAGGAGCAGGGATCTTCTCTGATTTTATCAGAGGAGGACAAGCTATCGTGAGAACAAGAAAGGAGAAGTAGGTTCATGTTAGGGTGTATATTTATTTTGAGGAGTTTATTTATTTGTACTGGGAATTGAATCCAGGGCTTTTGTACCAAGCTACATCCCCAGCTCTTTTTCTATTTTGTAGTTCTAGTCAGGGTCTTGCCTATTTGCTAAATCGCTCAGGCTGAATTTGCCATTCTCCTGCCTCAGCCTCACAGAGTGCTAGGATTTTGCTAGGATTACTGGCGTGCACCACCACCATTTGCAGAGTTCTTTCTTTTTTTTTTTTTTAAAGTAGATGATTTGGTTTGGGTGTTTGTGTGAAGTTTGTTGACACACACGAACATAAAGGAAGACTGCTTCTCCTGACCTCTGCTTGCATTGGAATAGGGCAGGGCAGGCTGAATGGACATGTCTGTGATTACCGCTGAAATTCACAGTTATAGCCTGGGTCTGGCCAAGGCCGTCATCTGAGTGTCAGAGGGAGTACAGCCACCGCCTTCTGGCCTCATCTCCTCAGGGGCAGTGTCTGAAGGTATGGGGTGTCCCACAGGAAGCAGAATCCGCTGTCTTGGAGCCCTGGGAGGTAGTGTAGGGAAGCCCCTTTAATTCCCATGTGTCCTGCCTTTCCACTCCCTTCAGCTAAGCTGGATGAGCGCATAAGTGAGCATCTTAGCTGGGCCTGCTGAAGCACTGCTTGTCCCTCCTTCCTCCAGATGGTGTTTTTTGGCTACATGGTGTCCAGCATCCTCTTTGGGCTCTTGGCTGACAGATACGGCCGCTGGAAGGTAGGTTGGATGTGGCAGGATTGGGAATTTTCTTTGAGGCAGTCTTTTGTGGGCATCACGCTCTGGCTTCTCTTCCATAGACACTCTAAAGTCCAAGATGGAAAATGCAAGAAATTCCCTGCCCTGACAGAACATTTCTGAGTTCTGTGCTTGTCATCCTTGTTTTACAAATTGTCCCCACACCTGGCATCCTAGAGTCCAGGGACAGCCTTGACGGGTCAGAATGCAGGAATTTGCAAGATAGCTGCACGTTAGTTAACTTTGGTACAGCTGTGTGGCTGGGCAGAAGATTGAGGGTCTTCTGATTTTAAACCTGGGTCTCCTCTTGTTTATTTTAAAATTTTATTTATTTTGGGACAGGGTTTCCCTGTGTAGTGCAGGCTGGCCTTGAGCTCGCTTTGTGTCCCAGGCTGGCCTCAAACTCATGGCGATCCTCCTGCCCCGGCCTCTGAGTGCTGAGCTTACAGTCCTATTTTAGTCTGTCTAAAATCACACAGTCTTCTAAATTAACATGAAATCAGAAGTATCTCAGAAAGAAAAAAACTCATAAAAAAGCATTTTATAAAAGAAGAGGGTCAGGGATATAGCTCAGCGACATAAGCCCCTGCCTGGCCAGGGCAAGGTCCTAAGTTCGATTTCCGGTACCAGAAAAAAAAAAAAAAAAAAAAAAAAAGAAGAAATGTAACTGATAAAAAAACCTCGAAAATATAATCTCAGGAGTTAACAAAAGCAAAATCACATAGCAAGGTATTATTTTTCCTTATGAAATTAATATTAAACTTTGAGCCCAAAAGGCATTTTTCTTTCTTTTCTTTTTTATTTTGGTACCAGGAATTGAACCCAGAACCTCACGATTACCAGGCAGGTACCGTGTCACTGAGCTATATCCTTGACCTCCGTAAGGTGTTTTTCTTAAGCAGTCTTCCATTGTTGAAATCGTGCTTTAGAAATACAGACATCCTCATGTACTATATATAGGTACTGCCAGAAACCAGAAATAGGTTGCCCCAAAACATGACTTTTTGAAATAAAATTATTTTGGAGCTAATGGCAATTAAGCAGCAAAAGGAAGAAAAACTCTTGACTCCTCCTGCTTTTCTGCCCAAGTCAGGACCCAAATTCTACTTTGCTGGAGATAATTGCGGACTCTTAGACTAGAGAAGGTTGCAGAGGAGCCTGCAGACCAACTGCTCCACTCCTTCCCTCCCATGTATTAATTTCTCACATCCGGAAGCCCACAGCCGCTTTCATTTGACACTGCTTCTTTAAACCCCAGGCTCTCCGCTGGGTTCTGAGCCACACCTCTGAGATGCTTCTCCCTGGCTTGGCTTGTTGGAGGCGGGTGTTAAAGTGTTCGGCTCTTGTCTCCTTCAGCTGTCTTGTGTTTCAGGGTCCAACTCAACTAAGAACTCAGAGAGTGAGAACCACTGTTCCTTCCCCATCAGTATAATTTCTCTGATCCTCAGCGCGGCAGTGCAAATGATGAATCTGGAAAGGATCCACTCTCGTAACCTGATCCCTTGCCTTGCAGTGATCTAGCTGGCTGAGATGGTCAGGGAGGATGTGAAGTTGTACCCACAGATACTGTCCCTGTTTATTTTCATAGTGAGCAAATTGGAATCAGCCCCTGTGTTCAACAGTAGGGTGTATAATCAATATATAGGTGTTTTTCCAATTTATGTTTTATATTACATGTATTATATCTTTCTTCTGGAATATTTTATAGCCGTTACAAATTTGCTTTCCTTTACAAGGAAAATAGGATTTTAAAAGTCTTAAGGGTATTTTCTCTGGGTTGGAGAATCAAAGATTTCAATTTGTTATTCTTCCTTATTCTTTACTGTGAACTTTTTTTTTGTCTTTTTGAGGCAGGGTCTCACTATGCAGTTCAGGCTGGCCTTGAGCTCACTTGATAGCCCAGGCTGGTCTCAAACTCTCAAAGATCCTCCTGCCTCAGCCTCCTGAGTGCTGGGATTACAGGTGTGCGCTACCAAGCCCTTCGAACTTGTATTATTCTTAAGATTTTTTTTTTTTTTCTACCAAACTCAGGACCTTAGACTTGCCAGGCAAGCACTGTGCCACTGAGCTATATCCCCTGCCCTAAACTTGTATTATTCTTGTAGAGATAAAGCAAATACCTCGTTTTCGCCCTATCATTACCCTAACTTGGTACTGTACTTCACTGAGCTCACACCCTGGGTGTAGGGAAACAGACCTTTGCTTTCTCACGTACGGTTCCAGTCCCTGCCGCCTGTTACAGCAGGAACAGAGGATGCTGGAGAACCTGGAAGGTGTGGCCTTTCCAACAAGAGATCGGCTGGAGTGAGCTGATGACTGAGAGGCCAGGCTGCTGCTGTTTGTTAAATAAACATCTGGACAGAAAGGAAAAATCGCCTTGAGAAGGCGGCTTCTCTTCCCTGCCCCCGTCTAGCGCAGGTCCGTTGAATGAGTTCTCTTTTCTTGGCCCAGATTTTGCTCCTCTCCTTCCTGTGGGGCGCCTACTTCTCTTTGCTGACCTCCTTCGCACCTTCGTACGTCTGGTTCGTCTTTCTGCGGACCATGGTGGGCTGCGGCGTGTCCGGCCACGCACAAGGGTAAAGACTGCTCCGGGGAATCCCGGGGGGAAGAATGCTCCAGCCCACAGGCATTTACACACGGCGAATGGGAAGAATAGATCAACAACCTGTAATAAACAGACTTTACTAGCACTGATTATTTTTGAGTTTTTTGAAAGTAATGGCTTCAGAATCCATTAGGAGCCCTTTGCCACTGAAATAATGCTCCATGGTAAAGTTTACAGAATGTTAGATTGCACTTATGTTATTCCCCCCCGACCCACCTTTCAAAGGCTAATCATTAGTTTTTAGACATGCACAATTTTGTTAGACCAACGAAGTTTGTATTTAGAGTGTAGTTTGGCCATCAGGAATAGCTGATTTGAAGTGCCACTGCCCTGTGATAGCAGACTGTTCCCAGCGAGAATTTACTGCTGAGACCAATTGATGTTTAGCCCCGGAGGATAACTAGGCCTGGGCTTCTTGGTTATAGTGTAGCCTCCTGGAAATTAGCCAGGCTCCTCCAGCTATGCTCTCCCCAAAGCCTGGAGCAAGTCACATAGAAACTATCAGGAGATGTCAGAGCACCTAATTGTTGCCTTAATGTGTTGGCGAAGGAATTGTTCTTCCCTAGGGCATAAGTTAAGCAGCTCTCTGAGTTTTGGAGCCCTAAAGGAATAGAAGATAAGTAGATTTTTTTTTTTTTTTGGTCTTTCTGAGGCAGGGTCTCATTATGCACTTCAGGCTGGCCTTGAGCTCACTTTGTAGCCCAGGCTGGTCTTGGACTCATAGCAATCTTCCTGCCTCAGCCTCCCTAGTGCTGGGATTACAGGCGTGCACCACACACCCTCCTAAATTTACTTCTTATTGGTTTCTTCGGTGCATATTAGCCATAACAATTGCATTTTGATGCACAATGAGATATTATTTTTGATTTCTTTATTGTTTTGATTTCTTGTGACCAATGAAATATTGTTTTGATTTCTTGTGACCAGGAAGATTATGGTTGTTTAAAAAAAAGTCATCTGGCTTTATAGAAACAAAAGTATCATGTTTTTTTTCTCTTTCCCATTTAGGCTAATTATAAAGACTGAATTTCTGCCCACAAAATATCGAGGCTATATGCTTCCCTTGTCTCAGGTAAGGTGAAACTGGAATTCTACCCCGTCTTCTGCATCTGATAGGGTGTGAGGCACGTGGATTTTCTTCTGACTTTGGCTAGAGTTCTGCCTGTTATTCAGCACCAGCTAAAAGCACTGAGAGTGCTTGGATCTGAGAATCCCACTGCAAGGTCTCCTGAGCCCAGGACATCTGTCAGCCAAGGTGGAACTGGAGTACAGCACTAGCTCCCTTTGTGACTGTGTTTCTGCTTGGCTTATGCGTGGCGATCATCCCTGCTCTGCCCCGCACCTGGCCGTGTCCCCGCCAGGCAGGCAACTTCCTGGTCTCCTTGGCTCCTCTAACCCACCCCAGTGATGTTAGCTTTCTGTTAATGGCTGTCCCTTGGCATCTGAGGGGACTGGTTCTGGGACCCAGATGGCCCAGGAGTCTGAGGATGCCTAAGTCCCTCCCATATTGAGTCCCGGTGCCATATATGATGTTCATATATCCTCTTACCCACATTAACACACCTCTGGAGGATTTATAATATCTAGTGAGTGGTATGAAAAGAGTTGTTCTATTGCACTGTTTAGGGAATAATGACAAAGCCCATACCTGTTCCGCTCAGACACAATTTTTTTCTTTGTTGTTTTTTTTTCTTTTGGTACCAGGAATCAAACTCAGGACCTTGCGCTTGCCAGGCAGGTGCTGTGCCGCTGAGCCATCTTCCTGGCCCTTTTCTGAGTATTTTTCACATGTTAAGAGTATGCATGTGGAATCCGCGGATGTTAAGTCACAGGGCGCTCAAGGACCCCTCTCCTCCCTTCATCCCACTCAGTCACCCACCTGGTGACTCATCACCGTGATTTGAGTGTCTGTCAACAAACCTTCTGACACTTCTGCTTCTAAAGTGTGTGCCTAATTAAAAATCATTTTGCATTTTACTACTGAAATCCTACCCAGTGCCACCTCACTTTTACTGGGGCTATACCAGTGGCCTTATTTGTTGTATGTTCACAAAAGTTAACCCTACCCAAGTCACTCTCCATCACATTATGACTTCTTTGCAGCCCTAATCACCTTCTGACATATTTTTTTTTCTTCTGAAATAGTTTTGACTGTAGAATTCTTTAATGAAATAGCACTCCTTAATTGATTCTCTAAAGGATTATTATTATTATTATTATTACTATTACTATTATTATTATTATTATTTTGGCATGGTACTGGTTTTGAACCCAGGGTCTTGCAAGCACTCTGTCACTTTGCTGTACTCCTAGCCCTTTTTATTTTTTTAATTTGAGACAGGGTCTTACTAAATTGGCCAGGGTAGCCTGGAACTTGCAATCATCCTGCCTCAGCCTCCCTCTCAAGTAGCTGGGATTGCAGGTGTGCACCCCTGCACCTGACCGAAAGAATCTTCTAACATGTTCCCTTCCTTGTCGTCACATGGGGAAGAATGCTCAGGCCAGTGGTGACAGGGATTCTAATTCCTGATGCTTGTGGCTGTAGTGGGTTCCATGTGATTCCCTGATATAAAATTATCTCTAAAATAGCCAGATGTGGTGCACACCTATAATCCTAGCACTTGGGAGGCTGAGGCAGAAGGATCGCCCAGAGTTCAAGTTGAACCTGAATTATAGAGCAAGACTTTCAAAAAATAGCAGGAGCAGCAACAAAAAATACCCCCCAAATCTCTAAGATATATTTTTATGTGCAAAAAGCAAAGTATGGAGTATTATGTGTACTGCAGTGCTGCTTGTGGGGAAGAAGAACAAAAATGTATCCTTATTAGCTTGTGTATGTCTAGTAGAGCTTTGAAAGGGTGCAGAAGAAACGTAATATTAGAGAAAGGAGATGGCAATAAGTAGGAGAAGAGAATATGTTCACAGTCTCCCCTGTGACTCTTGTGTGAGGGTCAGTGGTCACCTGCTTAAGAAAGAAAAGCCCCGATCTGATATTCCTGTTCTACCGGAGGTTTT
>NW_004955494.1:4270081-4336110 GCF_000276665.1 Chinchilla lanigera
TAGCCCAGGCTGGTCTCGAACTCACAAGGATCCTCCTGCCTCATCCTCCCGAGTGCTGGGATTACAGGCATGCGCCACCACTCCCGGCTGTGAGGTTTTTTGTTTTTTGTCTTTTTACTGGAGTTTTTAAACTTCAGCGATGTTACTGACTGTCCAGCTAAGGGTCCGGGTCACAGAAATCAGAAGGCGCCACAGAAAGTCGAAGTGCCGTGTGCTTCATCCAGAGATGATGGGTTAGGTCAGAGCAGAACTGGATGCGTCGCTCCTTGGTCCCCCGCACCCTTGTACCTTGCATCCGCTGGGCTCCAGGGAGGGGAAACGTGGGGCACCGTGGTGAGGGGCGCCTAACTCTCGGCTCTCCCTGCAGGTTTTCTGGCTTGCGGGCTCCCTGCTCATCATCGGCCTGGCCTCCGTGGTCATCCCCACCACTGGGTGGCGCTGGCTCATCCGCATCGCCTCCATCCCGGGCATCATCCTCATCCTGGCCTTCAAGGTGGGGAAGTGCTCCCCTCCCCCTGCGCTTCCTGCAGCCGGCGCGCTGGCCCTGGGGTCCCATGGGTGTCTACCCCAGATCCATGTCTCTCCTTCCTCGGAGAGTTCTCTGCCTTCATCGTGGGTCCTGGCAGTTTGGCCCCCGGCGTGCTGACTTTCCTCTGCCCGGTAGCACTCACCCTTTGGAAGCTGTCCATGGGCTCAGGCGACAGCAGACCTGCTGGCGTGTCCTCTGCCCTACTGTCTCAGGAGCTGCCAGCTGCAGAGCTACCATCTCCCTGTTTTGGAGCAGAGCTCTGCTCCTTGTTCAAAGACAGGATGGGCCCCTCAGCAGAGCTGGACTCCGATGCTTTTATGTCATCTGCCCCGCAGAATGGAAGCATTTCAGCTCTCACAAGGGTTCTCAGTGGTCTCTTAGTACAAACCCCGAACTAGGCATAGGAGAGTGAGTCTCCGGCAGAACGCACCCGGCTTCAAGCATGTTTCTGTCTTCCGGCGTGCCCATCCCCAGGCAGTTGTTAGCACGGCTCTCATTGAGACAAAAGACCTTCTACTTTTACTGCAGGTCCTACTACTTCTCTTTGGAAAACCAGAGCTCTGCCTTCTCGCCATGGCAACCCTTTAACTATTGGGGAATGATGCATTCCCAAGCTCTCCCTCTTCTGATTGAAGTGTAGTCATCACCTTCAAGTCTTTCCCATGATAGCTGACCCCGAGCCTGCCCTTCTGCTGCTGGACAAGCCTGGTCGGCAGAGCGCGGTTGTTTGGGGCCCGTTGCTTACTGAGTAGACCATGCGCCTGTGTGGTGGTAGATAGGTGTCCTGCTTGCTTGGTGAGCTGCATCCCACAGGTGCATGCTCCGGGCTTACCATGGACGACAGCCCTAGGACTTCTACAAGCCTAGAACCTGACCTGTGACTAATGATGTATTTCCCTAACCCTAAATCAAAACATTTCCATTTCACCCTTTGTTTTTAGCGCCGTCTCAGCCCCAAAGACTTCCCTCTCTAGGACAGATTTCTGAAGTAGCTTTGAATTCAATAGAATTCCACCATCCCACGCACCTGAGCCTCTTTGCTTCCTTTCCCGCCTTGGGAAGGTCAGCCTGTGTGGTGGATGAAGTGAGGGCCGCCTGCCCCTGGGCTCACAGGCGTTGTTCTTTGTTACCTGTGCCCAGTTTATTCCCGAGTCTGCTCGGTTCAACGTCTCCACCGGGAACACCCAGGCTGCCCTGCGCACCCTGCAACGCATCGCCTCGATGAACCGTGCCGTCCTGCCGGAGGGGCAGCTGCTGGAGCCCGTGCTGGTGAGTTCAGAGCCGGCCTCACCCTCGGGGCGGGCATCCCTTCCTGTGCCTTTTTTATTGTGCCAAGATACGCTTGAAACTTACCGTCTTCCGCATTTTGAAGTTGGAGATTGGTAATGTTAAGTGCATGCCGCCATCTCTGCCATCAATCACCAGAGCTCTTTTCACGGCACGGAATTGAAATTCTGTGCCCGATAAATCAGAACTCTCCTTTCCCGTCTCCCTTACTCTGTGGCCACCACATTCTATTTTTTGTTTCTTTGATCGTTTGTTTGTTTCTATGAAATTGCATTTTCCAAGTGCCTTATGTAAGTGGATATAGCAGCTGTCATTTGTGCCTGGCTTATTTCACTCAGCATAAGGTCCCCAAGGCCCGTCCATGTCGTAGCACATGTCGGGTATTTTGTCCTTCTGTGTGTGACACGGAGGATGGAACCTGAGACCTTACCCCAGGTGAGTGTTCTCGCCCTGAGCTGTGTCCCTAGCTCCAGGCTTTCCTTTTCAAGGCTGCATAATCTTCACTGCATGTGTAAACCATATCTGGCTTTATCTGCTGATGGAATCTAGTGTTGCTTCCTTATTTCGACTGGTATGGATCATGTTACTGTGAGCGTGGGCGTCCAAAGAGCTCCGCAGGACCGTGCTCTCAGTGTGCATGCTCAGAAGAGGAACTGCAGGATTGCAGGATACTCCTACATCTAATTTTTTGAGAAATCTCCATGGGCACCTGTGACCAGTGGTTGATCAGTGCTCTGACTTTCTCCATATTCTGGCAGGAGTTATTCTAAAAAATATAAGACTATGATGCAATTTATTTCAAGATTGTAGTCCAGTTCATTTTATACTTTCAGTTGAGTCAGTTTTAGATATATATATATATAATCATTAATCTCATCTAGAGTTTTCAGATTATTGATATAAAAGCATTTCCAGTAATCTCTTAAATTTAGTGCACTCTCTGTCTCTCTGTGTCTCTCTGCCTGTCTCTATATATGTATATATACATATATACACACACATACACATAGTTTGCTCAAAAAATGTGTACACACTTCAGGAAAAGAAAAACTTGTATAAATATGTTAATACTTTCATGGGGAACCCTAGAGGATGTTGTATATCACAGAAATCCTACTACACTGCCGGCCCTTGGAGAAGAAATTGAAAATGCATGTGCAGCAATCTCAATGACCAAGCAGCAGTTTGCTGTGCTAATAAATATCTGGAAGCTAATGGCCACTACTTTGAGCACCTCTTGTCATTGTAGTGGCCAAAAGTAACTTGTTTTTTGTTTTGTTTTGGTTTTGGTACCAGGAATTGAACTCAGGACCTTGCACTTGCCAGGCGGGTGCTTGTGCCGGAGGGCTCCAAAGGTGACTTGTATTCATCGCAGGATCACTCAATAAGTTTAGTATTAAAATGTTTATACAGATTTTTCTTTTTTCTGAAGTGTGTATACATTTTTCTGTTCTCTCCCTCTTAATGAATAAATACATATATATAAAATTTTTTTGAGTCAGGGTCTCCCTATGTCCCTATGTAGTCCAGGCTGGCCTTCAACTTGAGGTTATCCTCCTGTCTCAGCCTTCCAAATGCATGCACCACCAAGCTGGGAGTAGAAGTTTAAAAAGTCTGTGCTTGTGCCCTTTCTATTTTAATGCCTTTATTTTTCTTGTTCCAACTTACTGAGGTTTATCTATCTCATTAGGCTTCAAAGAACAAACATTTTAGGTTGATTTACTCGTTGATTTTTCTTGGTTGTCTCATTAAGTTTTAAATCTATTTTTCTGCTGTCTGTGACAAGTTTGGAACTTGAGAAGCTAGAATTTTCATTTGCAGTCTTTGATTTCAAAGCAACAATTTATTGCGTTCAGCAAGTCTTGTTACAAAGTAATTTTATCTTCATTTCTGAACCGTTACTTATTATTCTTTAACCACTGAATTATCTGATAACTAGTTTTTAAAAATTTAAAAATTATTTAAAAAAATTATTAAGTTTCTAACTTCATTATTCTTTGGTCAGAAGATATGAGCAACTATTTGGAATTTGAGACTCTTCTGTTCTCTAGATAATGATGGGTTTTGTTTTGTTTTTTGTCTTTTTGAGACAGGGTCTCGCTATGCAGTTCAGGCTGGCCTTGAGCTCACTTTGTAGCCCAGGCTGGTCTTGAACTTGCAGTGATCCTCCTGCCTGATCCTCCTGCCTCAGGCTCCTGAGTGTTGGGATTACAGGTGGATGCCACCACACTGGGCCAATAATAACATTTGTTGATGTCTCAAGAGTGCTTAAAGGAGGGAGAGTAAGAGGAAGTAGAAAGAACCGAGTGAGTTTTGATGTGTACGTATGTGTGCCAGTTTCCCATGATGCATGTATTTATTATGTATTGCACACATATACTAATAAAAAATGGAAAAGAGCTAATGAAGTGAAAAAGTATTTCCAAGATAAACAAAAATAAAAAGTGTACATGTTAGGACCAGAGGTGTGGCTCATTGCCGGAGTGCTTGCCTAGCATGTGTGAAGCCTTAGGTTTTATCCTTGCGAAAGAAAAATGATGCCAGGCATGGTAGCACACACCTGTAATTCCAGCAGTCTGGAGGCTAAGGCAGGAGCATTGCCTTGAATTCAGAGCCAGCCTAAATTACAGAGTGAGACATAGTCTCAAAAAAAACCAAAAAATGTTCTCATTGAGTTTAATTGTTCCTTATAAATATTTGATACTTGTACTAAATTTTGCCTCTTAAGCTAATAGCTTTTCAATAGGTGGATGACTTGACTTCTGCTTGTAGGTCTGTCAGTTTACTCTGTATATTTTGAGACTACATTGTATTAGTGTGATTTCATTCATGAATTATTCTTATTACCTAGAGTACTTATCCTTAGTTTGGGGCCTTAAATTCTACTTCCTCTTATTAATGTATTGAAACTAGTTTTGGTTTATATTTGCTTGTGCATTCTTTTCCAGCTAGTCTATTTTCAGCCTTTACTGATGTGCTTTCAATATATTTGTTGTAAATCTGTAATTGATTTTTTTTTCTTTTTGGCTCAGTCTGATGTTCTATGTCTTTTAAAAAGAAATTTGATCCATTTACATTTATTGTGCTTAGTGATGTATTCGGATTTCTGTCATCTTACTCTCCTATGTTTTCTCTTTTCCTACCTTCTGTAAGACATATTGGCTTTGCTTTCTCCCTTATATTTTTTTTTATTGGCTTGGACTTTATGCACTGTATTTCTTTTATTACAAAGGCAGTTCAAAGTGTTGAAATGCAGACTTGGATGATCTTGTTTTTGTGTGTGTGTGTGTTTGGTTTTTTTTAGTACTGGGATTCAAACTCAGGACCTTGTGCTTGCTGGGCAGGTGCTTATGCCACTGAGCTACATCCCCAGCCCAGACTTGGATGATCTAATGCTATTTGACATTTTTATTTGCTCTCTGGATAATAGGATCTTGTAAATTATCATCTTCCAAGTTATTTTTGTCTCGTATTGTAGTTTTACTTCATTTGTAAGCTTCCCTAAAGTATTCCTTACTTTAAGCCAGCATGTGTTTCGATTTATTAACATTTTTGCTAGTATCTTTTTGTTATTGACTTCTAAACTCAGTTTTTATTGCTTTACTAGTTTCTTTACTTTCTATCATCTGTTTCATTTTTTTTTTAATATTAGGTTGGCTCAATCTGAGTTTTTTGGATATAAAAACGTGGTACAAATCTAGCTTTGTCATTTCCAAATGGCTAATCTGTTATTCTTAATTTTTTTTTTTTTTTTTTTGGCAACACTGGTAATTGAACCCAGGGTCTTTGCACTGAGCTATATACACCCCAGCCTTCTTAAATTTTGTAAAGTTCTTAAGTTGTCAGATTGGGCCCGAACTTGTCTGTTAAAAAATCCATTCTTTATATATTTGAACCTTCTTT
Source organism: Chinchilla lanigera (assembly GCF_000276665.1). Taxonomy (NCBI): domain Eukaryota; kingdom Metazoa; phylum Chordata; class Mammalia; order Rodentia; family Chinchillidae; genus Chinchilla; species Chinchilla lanigera. The sequence continues at coordinate 4,275,801 of NW_004955494.1, forward strand.
GAATAATCTATTCTGTTCTCAGCATAGATGTGTATGCTCAAATACACATAGGAACTTAACACATAATAAAGACAAATTTCAAATTGTTGGAAAAGGATAGATAGGTCTATTTCTAGTATGACAGTGCTTTAATAATAGTGTTTTATATTATAGTTCTATGTAGGGCAAGGTTGGTCTCCCTGGTTAACATTTTTCAGGGTTTTCCAAGCTATTTTCTAGGCTGACTTTTCTTTTCTTTTCTTCTTTTCTTTTTTCTTTTTTGGCACTGGGAATCCAACTCATGACCTCAGGCTTGCCAGGCAAGCGTTTATGCTACTGAGCTAGATCCCTGGCCAGAGGTTGACTTTTCTAAAACAATTCTGGGTTGGGCATGGTGGTGCAGGTCTGTAATCCCAGCACTTGGGAGGCCAAAGCAGGAATATTGGCCCGAGTTTTAGGCCTGCTGGACTATAGAGTGAGACCCTGTCTCAAAAAAAAAAGAAAAAAAAATTCCAGAGTTATTTTGGTGATTTTCTTCTTCTTTTTCTTTTTTAAAAAAATTTATTGTAAGAGTAAAAGAAGGATAACATAGTAATGGGGGGGGCTTACCAAATTACAGACAAAGTGGTAGGACATTATCAACGGTTGTTGTTTTACATATTGTTATCTGCAAGATAGTTTCTCAGGAAAACAAATAGACAAATAATACTGAGTTACAGACAAAAGAGGTAGGAGATTATCAATGGTTGTTGTACTATACTTAGGTATCTTCAAAGTGGTTTCTAAAGAAAATAAATAGAGCTATACATGAGTGACCAATTGAATAATCATTGACCATTCTCAGTGGTTGTTGTAGGAGACACATAATAATAAACATACATCCATGTACGAAATAGCATAGGAACAATACAAACATTACAAAGTTATGGACAAGTTAGTAGGAAAATATCAATGGCTGCTGTAGTACATGGTGGTGCCTTCACTGGTGATTTTCTTCTGCCTTCCTCCTGGACGTCCTAGAACAGTTTGGGATTTTGTGGACACTGCAGACCAATAGAAAATCCATTTCTTTATCATCTTGAGTATTCCTGCCCTGCCCGTGTGTCTCCCTTTATGCTTCTCAGCGGCACTTTTCTTCCTGTAGTGCTGGGGACTGAGCCCAGGGCCTGGCACTCGCCAGGCAAGAGTCCTGCCACAGAGTCACCCCCGCAGGGTCTTGCTGTGCTGCCCAGCCTGGGGTCTAGCTTGTGTTCTTCCCGCCTCAGCCTCTAGGGAGCTGGGATTAGAGCTGTGTGCAGCTGTGCCTGGCTCGCCACATTTCATAACTACTTACATCAGTCCTCGCGCATTTCTCATGCATTTTATTTCTCTCTCTGTCTTTTTTTGTTAACGAGCGCCTGTTAGTGTTACAGGAGAGGAGCTGGGAGGGGTGTGTGCTTACCACCACCGATGAGCTATAGCCTTCAATCCGTTACCGCCTTCCCCGAAAGTCTACCTTCTGGTTTCCTTCACCTCGCCTTTCAATTTTATTTTTATTTGGTTTCTCAGCTGAGACAATCATGCAGTATTTAACTTTCTGCGTCTGGCTAATTTGGCTAAACCAGCACATGCCAGTTTCTAGTTCCATCTATTTTTCTGTGAAGGACAGGATCTCCTCTTCCTGGCGGAGTAGCAGTCCGCTGTGCATATAGACCACCCTTCCCTTGTGTGCTCGTCTGTTCCCGGGCCTCCTGGCAGCTTCCCAGCTTGATGGCTGTGAACCTCGCTGCTATGAACATTGGTATGCAGGTATCAGGTCAACAGGCTGTCCTCGGTCCTTCAGGAACGTGCCCAGGAGTGGTGTAGCTGGATCCAGCGGTGCTTCTGTGTTCAGGTTTTTGAAGAATCTTCACATCGGTTTCTACAGTGGCTGTGCTAATCTGCATTCCCATCAGCAGTAGCAGTGTAGTGTGTTCTTGCCAGCATTCGCTATTTTAGGGATTCTTTTTTTCCTCCTTTGGTTTTTGAGACAGGATCTCACTTTGTAGTCCAGGCTGATTGTGAATTACTATGGAGCCCAGGCTGGCTTCAAACTTGTGGTGATCCTTCTGCCTCAGCCTCCTGAGTGCTGGGATTACAGGCATGCACTACTCTGCCTGGCATTTATTATTCATTTTAAAATTTTATTTATTTATTTATTTATTTATTTATTTATTTATTTACTTATTTGTCTTTTTGAGACAGGGTCTTGCTATGCAGTTCAGGCTGGCCTTGAGCTCACTTTGTAGCCCAGGCTAGTCTCGAACTCATAAGGATCCTCCTGCCTCAGCCTCCCAAGTGCTGGGATTACAGGTGTGTGCCACCACTCCCAGTCTTTTTTATTTTAAAGAGAGGAAAAAAAAAAAACAATAAAAATGATACAGAATTTCAAAACAAGATGATAGGAAATTAACAATGGTTATTATATTGTATATTGTCTTCAAAGTAGTTGCTCATATTACCAGATACAGGCATGCAAAATCGTTCAAACAGTATAGGCACTAACTATTCCTTTCTTTTTTTTTTTTTTTTTTTGTCCAGGAAATCAAACTCATGACCTTAGGCTTGCCGGGCAAGCGCTTATGTCGCTGAGCTATATCCCCAGCCCTAACTGTTCCTTCCAATGAACTCATAGAAATAAGTAGTACAATTATTCTCGCTTTCTTTTGTGTATATACATGTCTTTTTTCCCTTTCCTTCTTTTCTCTTTTCCCCCATCCCAGTTGTTATTCCTTTTGAGCAGTTTCTTTCCCTTTCACAATATCTACTGTACCTTTTGGATTTTATTTACTCTTTCAGGTTCTTACACTAGGGAGACAATACAATGTTTACACATGCAAGTCTGATTTATTTCACTTATAAGTATGATCTCTAGGTGCATCCATTTACTTATAAAAGCTTTGAGTTTATCTTTCTTTATAGTTGAGTAGTACTCCATTGTATAAAAATACCACATCTTTTTTTTATCCATTCCTCAGTTGATGGACATTTGGGTTGTTTCCAAGATTTAGCTATTACAAATTGTGCTGCTATGAACATGAGTGCACGTATATTGCTGTGGTATGATGTTTTTAATTTTTCTGGGAAAATACCCAGGAGGGGAATAGCTGGGTTGAATGCAACCTCTAATCCTAGTGTTTTGAGGAGTCTCCACACTGATTTCCACAGTGGTTGCACCAGTCTACACTCCCACCAACAGTGGAGAAGGGTCCTTTTTTCCCCACAGCCCCTTCAGCATTTGTTATTGGTTGATTTCTTGATGATAGTCATTCTTTCTGTGGTGAGATAGAATCTCAGTATTGTTTTAATTTGCATTTCTTGAATGACCAATGATGTTGAACATTTTTTCATTTGTTTATTTGCCGTTTGTATTTCTTCATCTGAGAAGTATGTATTCATCTCAGATGTCCAGTTTTGGATTGAGTCTTTGAATTTTGGGGGCCTGATTTTTAAAAAATTATTTATATGTTCTAGATAGAAGTCCTTTGTCTGAGGGACAGCTAAAATTTTTTCCCAATTCGTGGGTTCATTTATATATTCTTGGTTTTCTTTGGTACTGGGAATTGAACTCAGGACCTTTTGCTTGCCAGGCAGGCTCTTGTGCCACTGAGCTGTATCCCTGCCCCATTTATATATACTTGATGATAGCCATTCTGTCTGGGGTGAGAGGAAAGCCCCAGTTTTGATTTGCATTTTTCTGAACATTTTCCGTATACTTTTTGGTCAGTTGAACGACTTCTTTTGAGAAATATTTATTCAGTTTATTTGCCCACGCTCTGATTTTTGTTTTAGTGGGTTGAGTCCTTTATAGATTCTAGATATCAGAAGCATATCTAGGAAATTGAGTGTGGTAGCACATGCCTGTAATCCCAGCCCTCAGGAGGCTGGCAGGAGGAGCTCTGAGTTCAAGGCCAGCTTGGTCTACAAAATGAGACCCTATCTCAAAAAAAAAAAAACAAAAAACAAAAAAAAACAAAAACAAGTTAGATGGATGTAGGTGCTTTGGTTGTGTTTCAGTGCCTTCAGTTCTGTTCCATTAGTCTGCATTTCTGTTTTTGTGCTGCTTCTGTGCTGGTTTTGTCACTTGGGCATTATCAGATAAAATGAGGTGTGGTCTGTGCCCCCCCCCCAATATTTTTCTGTTTGCCCATGACTGCTTTGGCTGTTCTGTGTCTTTCTTGATTCCATATGAAATTCAGGATTTTTTTATACTTGTGTGGATAATGTTGATATCTTAGTAGGAATTCTGTTGAATCTGTAGATCACTTTTGGTAATTGGCCACTTTCACAATATTAGCTTTTCTGACCTATAAACAAGGGGGTTATTTGGCGGAGGTTAATTTTTTTAGTTCTTTCCATTTTCTAATGACTTCTACAGTTTCTTCCTTCGGTGTTCTGTAGTTTTCATTGTAGGGTTCTTTCACTTCCTTGATTAGTTTGATCCCTTGTTATTTCATTTTTTTAAAAAAGCTATTGTATATTTTTAAAAATTCCTTTCATAGCCAGTTGCAGGGGTATATGCCTGTAATCTTAGTGCTTGGGAGGCTGAGGCAAGAGGATTGCCATGAGTTTGAGGGCCAGCCTGAACGCAAGGCCAGCCTAAACTACACAGTGAGACCCTGTCTCAAAAAAAAAAGGAAAAAGAAAGAAAAGAGAGTAAAATTCATTCCTAAGCATAATTTTCTTTTTTCTTTCTTTCTTTTTTTTTTTTTGGTCTTTTTGAGACAGGGTCTCACTATGCAGTTCAGGCTGGCTTTAAGCTCACTATGTAGTCCAGGCTGGCCTCGAACTCAGAACAATCCTCCTGCTTCAGCCTCCTGAGTGCTGAGATTACAGGTGTGCGCCACCACACCTTAGTCCAGGCTGGCCTTGAACTCACTATGTAGCCCAGGCTGGCCTCGAAATCACAACAATCCTCCTGCCTCCGCTTCCCGAGTGCTGGGATTATAGACATGTGCCACCACACCCAGCCAAATTTCCATTTTCTGTCTGGCTTCCAATTTCATTTTCTGTATTGTGTGGCTTCTCTACTTTTACGCAGAACTTCCTCAAGTTTCTCATGTTGTGGTTAGTGAGCTGAGAATCCTGTGTGAAAGAATGGGTTCACGGCAGCCCAGACGCAGAGACTGGAGCCGCGGGGTAGACTGGGAGTGCGCGGGGCAGGCTGGGAGTGCTGGAGGCAGGTTGGGAGTGCGTGGGGTTACCCAGGGTGACCAGCGGTGCGGAGGAGGGGGATGTCTGACCCATCTCTGTGAGGGCTGGGGGAGGAGATTAATGACCTCAGGGAGCTGAATTCAGAAGTCCTTGCTTTTAAGAGATCCCTAAATTGCCTTCAGGCTGTGTTGCGACAGTGAAGCCCAGAAGTCCTAAGGTCCCTCTTTGTCTCTCTGGGAGGCCTGTGACCCTCGGTCTTTTTAGGAGAGGAATAGTTGGTTTTCAAGTGAGCGTCTTCCAGAACACTGTGAGCTTTCCATAAAAAATGCATCAGCGCATAGTGTTAGGTTACGCAGCCTTACTGATTTATTTATCGGAAAGTACTGAGTAGGCGCCGACCATAGCTCGGAAGCTTTGCTAACTACTCCTTTAGAGATAGAGGAACCGGCACTCTTATCTCCTCTTCAGATTCATTGTTTTCATACACAGGCTTTAATGTCATCCTTTAATATAAGGTTTTTCCTTTTAATGTTAATTGAAACGAATCCCTCACCTGTTCGCCAAGTCCTGCTTCTTACAGCGTCTCTTCCCCTCCTTGCCCAGCGCAGCACTGGTGAGGAGGGAGGAGAGGGCGGGGTCAGATCCTAAGTCCAGTGAGTTCTGCTGTGGCCAGTGACAGTAAGATGCCAAAGAGTGAGTGGCTGAGATGAATGTGGGGACGGAAGTTGTATAGGGTGTTGGGTCAGGTGTGCCATGGAGATGGAGTGATTATCTCCCTCTGTCATATTACCTTATGCATTCTTGCTTTGTTTGCTTGCTTGCTTTTTTTTTTGAGGCGGGTGCTGAGATTTGAGACAGTGTCTCATTATGTAGTTCCAGCTGGCCTTTGAATTTGTGGCAATTCTCCTGCCTCAGCCTCCCAACTGCTGCGATTATAGGCATATACCAGCATGCCCAGCTTTCTTTTCTTTTTCTTTTTCCTTTGGTGACACAGGACTGAACCCAGAGCCTTTGCACTGAGCTGCTTAATTTTTTGAAGTGCATCCTGCCGAGTTGCTCAGGTTGTGCTCAGACTTGCTGTCCTCCTGCCTCAGCCTCTCAGAGTGCTGAGATTACAGGCACGCGCCATCACACCTGGCTTATTGCTGTTTCCTGTGATCTAAAATATTGCAGAAATATTCTGCTCAATGTATTGTCTCCCCCACTTTCATTACCCCAGGAAAAAAGGGGAAGATTTGCAGACCTGCTGGATGCTAAATATTTACGGACCACATTACAGATCTGGGTCATATGGTAAGAACACAATTATTTCAAAACCAGTTTTAAGTACAGCAATACGTCAGTTCACAAATGCTTCTATTTGCAAATAATTCCGTTCACAAACAAAAACATTCAGTAAAATTTTGCTTCTGTTTGCAAACTGTGCACTGGGTGAAGAATACAACCAAAGCCATCTTCCCCCAACAAACACAAATGCGGCCATCTTCCCCCAAATCATAAAAAAAATTAAGTTCATAAACCGAGGCACCAACATAAGCAGGTTTTAGCATAGTACCCCCTTATTTGTGGTTTTGCTTCCCATGGTTTCTGTTACCCCCTAGCTCACCATGGTCTGAAAATATTAATATTTGTCTTGATTCATTAGAGTCATTGCATAACTTGTATTATAATGTGTTGTTATAATTTTCTCTAATCATTAGCTTTTAATCTCCTACCATGCGTTATTTTTATGTATATATGTATGTCTTTTTGAGACAGGGTCTCGCTATGCAGTTCAGGCTGGCCGTGAGCTCACTTTGTAGTCCAGGCTGGTCTCGAACTCGCAACGATCTTCCTGCCTCAGTCTCCTGAGTGCTGAGATTACAAGCGTGCACCACCAGACCTGGTGTATCTCTGCCTTTTCTGTCCTGTGCCTTCTGCTTGAGATGCCTCCCCTCCTTCCCTCTGCGGAGTGTTTCTCTTTCATTCTGCAGGGCTGGTGCGAGCTTGGTGTGATTTCTCTCCTTTCCAGGCTGGGAATCTCTTTCGCCTACTATGGGGTCATCCTGGCAAGTGCAGAGCTGCTGGAGCGGGACCTGGTGTGTGGGGCGAAGTCGGAGTCCCAGGATGTGCACAGCGTGGACTCAGAGGGCATCCAGAGCCCCTGCTACTGCCACCTGTTTGCCCCCTCTGACTACCGGACCATGATCATCAGCACCCTTGGGGAGATTGCTTGTACGTGTCCCTGTGTGTGTCGGTGTCCTCTCTGTTTTGTTTGGGGCAAGGAGGTTGCATGCATCTTGAGTCTCAGGAGATAGGGGTGAGCCTGGGACATGGCTCCTGCCTGCTGGAACTGCACAAAGCCCCAAATTCTGCCAGTTTGCCTTGAGTTTGGACTAGTGTGGGGAAGAGGGCCCTGGAGGACCAAAGCTTTGGATCCCTGTATTACCTCATTTCTAGGACACACACACACACACTCTTTAACCTCTCGGAAATGGGAATGACTTGTTAATTTGTGTCCTGTATGTCAGTCTGTCTGCCCTTCTTTCCTTCCTTCTTCCTTTCCTTTCTTTTCCATTCCTTTCCTTTCTTTCCTTTCCCTTTCCTTTCCTTTCCTTTCTTTCCTTTCCCTTTTCTTTCTTTCCTTTCTTCCTTTCCTTTCCTTTCCTTTCCCTTTCCTTTCTTTCCTTTCCTTTCCTTTCTTTCCTTTCTTCCCTTCCTTTCCCTTTCCTTTCCTTTCTTCCCTTCTCTTCCCTTCCCTTCCCTTCCCTTCCCTTCCCTTTCCTTTCCTTTCCTGCCTTCCTGCCAGCCTTCCTGCCTCCCTCCCTCCCTCCCTTCCTTTCTTCCTTCCAGGTCTTGCTAAGTTTCTCAGGCTGGCCTTGAACTTTGCTATACTTCCTGCCTCAGCCTCCCAGTGCTGGGATATAGACTTGTACTACTTAGATTTCAATTGGCAGTATTATTTCTGTTGTAGCTGATACAAAATGATGGTACTTAAAAATCAGTGGCACCCTGCCAGGCGTGGTGGCACACACCTGTAATCCCAGCACTCGGGAGGCTGAGGCAGGAGGCTCATTGTGAGTTCAAGACCAGCCTGGGTTACAAAGTGAACTCAAGGCCAGCCTGAACTGCATAGTGAGACCCTGTCTCAAAAAGACAAAAGAAAAAAAAAAATCAGTGGCACCTTGAATTCAGTGAGAAACGGTGAACATCATTTAAAGCACAGGTCTAGCAACCTGGCCATTTACCACAGAGCTCTGAGACACAGTGAGCATCTTGCACAGAAAATATCTTTTTGCACACCAGTGTTTGGCAGTCCTGGACCCCTGTGGGGAGAATAGATTGAGGGGGTGGTGAGTTTGATGATGATGTGGCTGAGTTCTGGAGGGGACATTGGAGAGGTCTGGCTGAGAGTGCTGCTTTCTGAAGTGATGAGGATGAATCCACGCCCGTGCTGGGAAATGCGGCTGTACACCGAGGCTGCAAAGCTGTCTTTGCTGTTTGCTTTCCAGTGAACCCTTTAAACATCCTGGGCATCAATTTCCTGGGAAGACGGTTGAGCCTTTCCATCACCATGGGATGCACGGCTTTATTTTTCCTTCTCCTCAATATTTGTACTTCCAGGTATTTTCCCCTTTGGGTGTTTGAGAACATTCTGTGCAGTGGTTTTCAAATAGGTCCTCCAGACCCCAGGTGTTCAGTGGGGTCCAGGACCAGACCCTTCCCCAGGGAGAGTAGAGAATGAGCTGCTAGTTTGACCGGAAGTCTCAGGCCCGGCTGCATGGCTACTTCCTCTTCCCGCGGCCCCGCCCCCTTCAGCCATCATGGGATATGAGCCTGGTGTGGGGGTACTCACTTCATCCACCAAAATACTTGGGAACTCTGTGCCAAGCTTTCTGGAGAGCAATCCTAATTGCTTACCAAGTTACCTGGATGAATGCCTAGATAGTTTAGCTCCATATCTGTGCTATGGAAATCATTTCACTTGTAATTTGTAATCCTAGAGGGGTCACCCACAGATTCAACCAACTGCAGATTGAAGATACTAAAAAAAAAAAAAAAAAAAAAATTTGCAAGCTGGGTGTGGTGCACACGCCTGTAATCCTAGCATTTCAGAGGTTGAGACAGGAGATTGCTGTGAGTTTGAAATGAGCCTGGGCTACATAGTGAGTTAAAGGTCAGCCTGAATTTCATAGTGAAAGCCTGTGTCCAAAAAAAAATTGTGCGCTGGGTGCTGCAGCATTTTGGGAGGCTAAGGAAAGAGGATCACAAGTTTGAGCCTGCGCAATTGAAACAGACTTTGTCTCAAAACATGAAAAAGGCCTCGGGATGTAGCTCAGTTGTGAAGGCCCTGGGTTCATTCCCCAGTACCCAAAGAAGGAAAGTTTTTTGCATCTATACTGAGAGGGTGCAACAGACTTTTTCCCAGTTGTTATTCTCTAAACAACACGTATAACAACTACTCACATAGCATTTCTTTGGATGAGGTATCATAAGTAATCTCAAGATGCTATGCAAATACTACACCATTTTATAGAAGGGACCCGAAAGCCAGGCGTGGTGGCGCACGCCTGTAATCCCAGCACTTAGGAGGCTGAGGCAGGAGGATTGTGGCAAGGTCGAGGCCAGCCTGAACTGCATAGCGAGTGAGACCCCGTCTCAAAAATAGACAAAAAAAAAAAAAAAACTAAACAAACCCAAAAACAGAAGGGACCCGAGCCTCCGCAGGTTGAGAGGCCTCTTGAGAGGCCCCGCCCAGACCCTTGTCGCCCCCTAACTTCCCTTTGCTCCCTGTCCCGCAGCGCTGGCCTCATCGGCTTCCTCTTCATGCTGAGAGCCCTGGTGGCCGCCAACTTCAACACCATCTACATTTACACCGCCGAGGTGAGTGGCGGGCGGGGTGCGTGTGTGAGGCGTGCAAGGTGAGCTGCGGAGAGGGGCTTTCAAGCCAGGGGCAGCTCTACCGTGACTCCTCCCTCTGGTGAGTCCCTTTCAGCATCCCACTCAAATGACATCATGACGCTGTGGATTCTTCCCCCTCCCGTGTAATCTGTTGTACGCCAGGCTCAGAGAGGAACGGCGGGACCCTTTCTCACTACGTGGCATGGCTGTGCAAAGCCACTCCTTGCCCCGCTCTGTGCCACCGTCAGAACGGCAGGGGCAGCGAGAGTCCGTCTCTCCTTGAAATCAGGTGTCATTCTCTTGTCCGCCTCCTCCCTGCGCCAGCCTTCTTTAGTACTGGGAATTAAAGGCAGGCCCTTCACCCTGAGCTATCATCCCAGCCTATTAGTGTAATTACTACCATCATTATTATTATTATTATTATTTTGAGACAGTATCTTGCTTAATTCCCCAGGCTGGGCCAAAACTTGTGATCTGCTTGCCTCAGCCTCCCAGAGTGTTAGGATTATAGGCATGTGCCACCATGCCCAGATTTCCTTTATTCTTTTGGAATATCATTTTTCTCTGTCTTTGTTATTTGCTGCATATAGTTTAAATTTGAATTTAATTAGGATTTACTCTTTATTGACTGATTATAGAATTAATAAGTCTTCTCTATGTAAGGCACTGCTTGAGCTAGCTGGAAGATGTCTTGCCGGCATTTGAGGTGGTCTTGTCCTTCCCTAAGGTGGAGAAGATGGTACAAGGGGGCTGGGAAAGATAGGATCATTCTCTTTCTTTCTTTTTCTTTTTCTTTTTTTTGTACCAGGAATTGAACTCAGGACCTTGCACTTGCCAGGCAGACACTTATGCCGCTGAGGTACATCCCTAGCCCAAGATAGGATCATTCTCATCTTAGCTGTTCCAAGTAAAGATCTAACTTGTTGAAAACCATGCTATGGGCTGGGGTTATAGCTCAGCAGCACAGCTCCTGCCTGGCAAGCACGAGGTCCTGAGTTTGATTGCCGGTACAAAAAAACCCAAACCAAAGCAAAGCAAAAAAACATTCTTTTTTTTTTTTTTTTTTTTTTGCAAAAAAACATTCTAGTCACAGAGAAAAGTACTGTTCTTTCTGCCCACATGATAAAAATAGGAAATTATAAGATATTTGAACTACATGTAATACTTCATTTCATTCCACTGACATGTAAAATTATGATTTGAATTTATGAACCAAAAAAAAAAAGTCTGTGTAACATTAAATTGCACTTTTAGGCTTGTATTTTGTAGTATTCAATTAAACACATATCGGGGCGGGGATTTAGCTCAGCGGCAAAAGCGCCTGCCTGGCAAGCGAAAGGTCGTGAGTTCGGTTCCTGGTACCGGAAAAAAACCAAAAAAAAAAAAAAAAAAAATCAATGAAACACATATCTTGAAATATGCTCATCTTGAGGGTCATTTCTAAGTATTTTTAATACCTACTGTTAACACCCAAAGATGTGTACCTAAAGTGATAGTATATCATTGTTAAGTTCCAAGTGACTCAGAACCTAAGCAAAGACTTTATCAATATAATAGCAAAGAAAAGAACATCTCCATGTATCTGAAAAACTCATGATTTTCAGTCATAACCACCAGCCTCATTTTTCAGAAAATAAAGCAGCTAGATACCATGGCACACACCTAGCTACTTGGGAGGCTGAGGCAGGAAAATTGCAAAGTTAGAGGCAAGTGTGAGCAACTTAGTGAGACTCTGTCTCCAAACAATTTAAAAGTAGTCCTAGGGACATAGCTCTGGTATAACATGCTCAGCACCCTGCATTCAATACCGAGCACCACAAATAAAAGCTGCCCATAAAGACACTCTACCCTCAGACTTTCTTCTATAAAATAGAGGCAGAAAAGCATTTTGCTCTCTTGCCTTTGACAGATGGTGGTCAGTAAGATGTGGCTCACTGAAGAGCTACATGCGCTTTACTGAATAAATCAAAATGACCTTATCAGTATTGTGTAGCATTTTTAAAAAGTTCCCAAAATTCAAAAAACCATTTTCTATTTAAGATATCTCCCTGTAATTTTATTTAATGCTTGCTGACTTATTTAAATGTCTGCCAGTTCCTATAAGAACTCTGAATCAAGCCAGGCATGGTAAAGTGCACATCTAATCCTTGTGCTTGGGAGGCTGAGGCAGGAGGATCACTGTGAGTTCAAGGCCAGCCTGGACCACATAGCAAGACCCTATCGCAAAAACAAAACAAACCAAAAATGAAGTGCAGATTAATGCAGTTTTACTATAAATGTAAAAAAAAAAAAAAGGCAAGAAAGTGGAAGATCTATAAGATTGTACGACAGCTGAGACAACTGCTTTTGATGAGACTGTGTGAGTGTGGCAGGTGCCTGGCCCCGAAGTCAGCTCTTCTCACTGTGGCTGTATTAAAGATTCCATCAGGTCATCATTTCTAGGGGAGAACTTTTTTTTCCATGCAGGAGAATCATTTTTATACACTTATACCTCTAAGGTGGGAGTCTGGTGTCTGATTCCAGAGCCTGTTTAAAATTTAGACTACATACATTTTAGACAGAGGCTCACTTAAAGAACACTCCCGAAAGTGCTTATTTTTGGCCGATATTTCTTGTTATAAACATCCGAAGTTGGGTACCAGAGGACATGAGGGCTTCTGTGACCTGAAGTCCATCCGGTTTTCTGAGCACCAAAGCCTGGCCCGGGAGGGAGGATGGGAAGAGGAGGGGACAGTGATGGGTTTTCGTGCCTCTCACAGGTCTACCCCACCACGATGCGCGCCCTGGGGATGGGGACCAGCGGCTCCCTGTGCCGCATCGGGGCGATGGTGGCGCCGTTCATATCCCAGGTAGGCCGAGGGGTCTGCGGCAGAGCGAGCCCAAGGGTGGTGGGGAGGGAGGGGCCCAGCCCCTAAAGGTGAAAGGCACAGCCCAGGATTCCTGCTCACTTCTGAGTTTTCCAAAGGCCCTGCTGCCCTATTCTTCAGCACGTTCCCATGGAGAAAGAGCTTGCTTTTGTGCCCTGGGCTTCCAGTCCGTGGTGGGGACGGTTCGCACTCTGGTGCTTGCTCCGCTGGGTGTCGCTGGGGGCCCATGCAGAAGGAAGGGCCGGCATGTGGGCCGGGGCTGGAGCAGGTGAGTACGGGCTCCAGCCTGAGTTAGGTCTGTGGCTTGATATGCGTTAGGTTGGTTGTCTACACTCGCAATGGCAAAGAGGCTGGAGGGCAGGGAGGTGGTGTTGGGCCAGGGCCCTGTCGTGTACAGACACACTGGGTGCAGGGTGGGTGGGGTCCAGGGGACCGGAAGCATGCATCAGGGGAGCAAACAGCAGATATGGTGAAACAGATCTGCTTGAGCAGGCTGCCACAGAAAACGCAAGCCTGAGGCCGGGTCCTGAGATGGTATGGTGCCCCTCCCATGTGGCTGGAGCCTGTGGCCACTCGCGCCCGCCTGAGTGTGCAGGCCCTGATCCTCTCTCCCTTATGACGAGTGTGTCTCCCCGATGGCGTGTGAGCTGCTTGTTTGCCCGTGTGCAGGGAATTCCCACAAATCCCCCACACCTGTCCTCGCTCTGCCCTGCCAAAGACCCTGATCGGGGCTCTCTGGGTCTCTAGCCAGGGCCTGTCATTGGCCCAGTCTGGTCATTTGTCCCTGGCCGAGCTGCATCCCTGTGGACAAGAGCCTAGGCTGCAAGCAGCTGTAGGTAGGAGGCGACATTCTCAGAGGAAGCGTCTTGCTGTGGGTGGGGGAGGCATCAACACCCAGCTCCTATAATTTAGGAACACCCAGTTCCTGTGACTTAACATGGGGATTTTGTGCCCACCACAGATTTTGAGAGTTTGACCTCTCCTGGCAGTGTTTTTCCTGGTTATCTTAAAGAAAAATGGGGGCTGCTTTGGCATATGCCTTTGCTTTTCAAAGTTGTTGCGTGTCTACTATTTCATCATTTTCAGAAAAGAAATTCTCATGGGTGAAAGAAAGGAGTAAGGCACTGTCTTCCTCTGGATGACCAGGCCAAGGCATGGTCAGTGTCCCCAGCTTTCATAGGAGCCGAGTCTCTGGGTTCTCCGTCTTCCGCTGGGTTTGTGTGGCAGGAAAGAACTCAAGTGGATGAGGTGTCCTGGGGCCATCGCTCTGCTCGGCTTAGCATCCTGGGGCAGCTATGGGTTTCCTCATATTCCCTAAAACAGGGTATTTAAATCAGCTAGAGGAAGATGTTTACATGTGACTAGTGATATTTTGTGAACTTGAATGACCGTAGTTACAAGTTTAATACATACATACCTCTAAAAATGAATGTTTGGAGCCGTTTAGCTATCAGAAACTAACTGTAATAGAAATAATGGTAGTTGTATGTAGTTCAAGAAAACAAAAAAGGAGCATTTTACTACAAAATTATTAAAGACTCACTAAAATACAAAAGGCACCAGTACAAAGCCTCTGCCGATAGCAGTCAACAACTGACTGAATCGTCCCACTGTTGGAAACTCCTAGAAGCCAGGCACTTTAACCTGGAACTGGGGAGACAGCTCAGGGGCACAGCGCCTGCCTGGCAAGAGCAAGGTCCTGAGTTCGATTCCTGGTACAAAAAATTTAAAAAGATGACAAGGCACTTTAACTCTAGCCAGTTGTCTTAGGTCAGGCTACTCTAACAAAATAAGAGAGCCTTATAAATAACAGAAATTTCTTTCTCACAATTCTGGAGTCTGGAAGTTCGAGATAAAGTGACCTTGACATTTGGAAAGTGGAGGAAAGAGCTCTTTTGGGGCACAAATCCCATTCAAGAGGGCTTACCCGCAGGATTTCATTACCTCCCCAAAGACCCACCTCTAAATATAATAGCTTCCGGGTGGGGGATGTAGCTCAGCGCTGCAGCGCCTGCCTGGCAGCGGTGAAGCCCTGAGTTCGACTGCCGGTACCCAAAAGGAAAACAGTAAAAGAACAGAAATACAATAGCTTCACACTGAGGGTCAGGGTTTCAACACGTACGTTTTGGAGAGACACACCTGGCCAGTGACAGCAGGCATAGCTTGGTTCATCCCTTGGTGATGGATGGCACTGGCTCCCCTGTGGCGGCTGAGCCCTCCTAGCGTATGTCTGTCACCCAGCTTTGCAGAACAGGCCCTTCTAGCCCAAGCTGTGTGGCTGTAGTGAGTATGGGGTTGCATGAGGCAAGCAAGACTGCTCCCCTGGGGCCTGAAGCAACAAATGAATCTACCATCCAGACAGAAGACTGAAGAGCAACCAAAGTCTTGGAAAAGCTCGGAGGGATGTTAGGGGAGAAGTCCGTAAGATCCAGTGAGTGTTATAAACGTCTTATTTGCCTGCCTGACTTCTGTCACTGGCGGCATGGCAGCTGGCCCAGTCTCCTCCCTTCAGTATCCCTCTGCCCAAGTACAGCAGAACCAGCTTTTATGGTTCTTACAGAATTCTCTGAAATCTGTTCTCTGTTCTAATTGAAATCGTTCAGTCAGAGATGTTTATTTGTTAGGACTCAGAAGGAAGCAGGGTAGATAAACAGAGGATCTTTGTTAGAGGAGAGAAAGAGGTTCCTTCACTTAGGGTCCTATTTTGGTGACTCATTCAGGAAATTTTTATTCCTGGAGTCATTTCTACCAGTTTTAGAGAACTTAGTAGTAGTTCTCTAAAATACTTTGGTAGAATACCACCCCCCCCACACACACAGCCATAATGGGCATTTGGTAAAACAGAATTGAAAATATTATCCCAGGGGGTGGGGATATAGCTTAGTGGTAGAGAACTTGTCTAGTGTACACAAGGCCCTGGGTTCAATCCCCAGCACTGCTCAAAATAAAACAACAACAAAAAAATCAATTGAAAACTCAACATCTTCAGTCCCTAGCACTGCCCCAAATAAAACAACAAAAAAAATCAATTGAAAATTCAACATCTATATTGAATTTTAAAAAGATTGCCCTTGTTCTATAGTGAATTAGAAGGCACTGTCCTATGAGTCTGTTTTTCATTACTGTAACAAAATAACCAGGGCTGGGTGCTTTATAAGGAGGAGTTTTGTTTTGTACTGAGAATCGAACTGGGGACCTTGCACTTGCCAGGCAGGCACTTGTGCTTCTAAGCTATATCCCCAGCCTGGGGCAGAGGTGTGTTTTGTTCACGGTTTGGAGGTCTAAAGTCTAGGATTGGGAGTTCCCATGACATCCAGGCGAGATCACGTTGTCCAACAAGAAGTGCAGGAAGTCAGAGAGGAAATTTCTCAGTCTCTTCTGAGGCCATACCCCCAGGTCACCTCAGGACCTACCATGGACCCCACGTCCTTTTTTTTTTTTTGTCTTTTTGAGACAGGGTCTCGCTGTGCATTTCAGGCTAACCTTGAGCTCACTTTGTAGCCTAGGCTGGCCTCGAACTTGCAATGATCCTCCTGCCTCAGCCTCCCGAGTGCTGGGATTAAGGCATGCACCACCATGCCTGGTTGACCCCACGTCTTAATGTCACCACGCTGAGGACCAAGCTGCAAGTGAATGAGCCCTTGGGGAGCACACTCAAACCACAGCAGCCCCCAGCTCTATTTGCAGCAGCGAAGTCAGTCATATAGGACGCCAGTGGTGTGTGGAACCAGCCTGTGTAGCTTTTTCAATTTTCAGGAAAATTTGCAAGCTGTTTAATGCCACACTGCAGTTTGAAATTAGCCACAGTGCTAGAGTTTACACCATGGAAATGGCAAACCCTCTATGCCAGGGTTTGAGGGAACCTGTTGTTGAACATTCAGCCGCACAGCACCATAGGGTCCTGCCCTCAAGAAACTTACTTTGAAATTGGGTACTTTGTAAATATGCAAGGATTTAAGTTAATTTCAGGTTTAATTAGTGCTTTGGAAATGTATTCATGAGTAGGAGAGGAGACAGGTTTTATGCAAGTCCTCTCTGAGAAGGTGACATCAGAGTTGGAACCTAAAGTATGAGAAGTTGCCAGTGGTGTAAGGGAAATAAACAGACTTGCAAGTAGGACGTCAGCTGCTACATGGGCCAGAGGGCCAGAGGGCCAGAGGTTGGCATGTCCCACAATAGACGACCCCACGGGGTCCAAGCAGAGGGGCATGCAGGGACAGAATGTGCTTCCCAGGCGTAGTTAGGGCTTTGAATTTTATCTCAGGAACAATGGGCAGTAGGTGAAGGATTTTAGTGATAATTTAAGTGGTGTGATTTATGTTGCATTTTAAACAGATCACCCTGATTGCTGTAGAGACAGTGAATCAGAGGTAAGCAAAGATGAAACATCATTCTAAAAGAAAAACAGAGTCCAAAATCCCACTTTTCCTTTTAGCATAAAGACAGAGGAAACAATGGTACATGTGACTGCTGAAAAGTCTTGCTGAGCCATGATTTTGTTGTCCTGTCAAGCACCTAACCTTTCTGTGCAGGATGCAAACGAGCAAGTCCATGCGTAAGACGCTGCAGAACTCCCTAAGTTAATAGGAATCAAAACCCTGTGCATTCAAAATGTTCGTATAGGAAGTTGGCTAAGTAACAATTTACGGAAAAATTGAACCTTGTCAAAGATAAAGCTAGGTACTCATTAAAGTGGGAGGGGTATTGCTTCTCAGCCTTTTGCCTAAAATCAAATGTAAAGTGCTGAGCCCGGCGTGGTGGCGCAAGCCTGTAATCCCAGCACTCAGGAGGCTGAGGCAGGAGGATCGTTGTGAGTTCGAGACCAGCCTGGGCTACAAAGTGAGCTTAAGGCCAGCCTGCGCTGCATATTGAGACCCTGTCTCAAAAAGACCAAAAAAAAAAAAAGTGTAAAGTGCTGAGTTTCACTTAGTAATACCTATTGCAGTGTGAACCAAAAGCCCCTTGCATTGGCAGATGTAAGTACGTCTGTGAAAGGTGACGGGCCAGGTGGAAGGGGAGGAACAGGCAGGCACTCCAGCGCAGTCAGGGTAATAAAAAATTCACAAAAATTGGTAAAGGGTATTGGTTCCCACAAAAGCTGTCTGGGCTTGCTCAGGGATGTGGAGCCAGGGCCCTCCCTCCCAGAGGCTGGGCGGACACAGGGGCCATGTACAGGTGTTGGCTGAAGAAGCAACTGCTTCGGCAGCTAGGAGTTTTGACTGGTGGGTCTTTAAGGGGAGCTCTGGTCCTCCTAGGCATGCAGCCTTGAGCTGTTAGAAACTTTTTGTTCAAATCTTTAGGCCAAAGCTGAGGCCTAGTTGGGCAGAGGGCTCAGAGGAGCCTCCCTACAGTCCAGTCAAGGAGAGGAATTTTGTCAGTGTCAAATATGGTTCTCGAATATGTTTGTGTTTAAAATAGTTTGAATCATACATTTGAGGCATGGTGGTACATGTCTATAATTGCAGCACTTAAGAAGCTGAGGCAGGAGGACTGCCAGAATTCAAGGTCAGCCTGGGCTATACAGCAAGAACTTGTCTGAAAACACACCCGCGCACATGCATGTGAGCACACATATAGGCAGATTCTCAATTTTGACTACATGTGATTTTTTTCATTCCCTGCTGAAAATACAAAATGACAGTTAAAATTTTTCTAATACTTTACTCAGAACAAAGGTTTTAATGACGTTTGTTTAATGTGTATGTACACAAGTGTAAATATATATATATATATATATATATATATATATATATATATATATATTATACCCAGTATGATAACTTTTGTGCTTTTTTGGTACCCAGTAATATGTTGCTGAGATTTTTTTATGTCCACAAATACAAAAGGCCCTGTCTAATGTTGAAAAACATTGGCAATATATCTAAAAGTTACTTTTCAGTGGTTTAATTCTCCATTATTTTGCATCTTTGTGCTTGTTTTTTTTTTTGAGACAGGGTCTTTCTCAATCTGCAGTTCAGGCTGGCCTTGAACTCCTTACAGTCCTCCTGCCTCAGCCTCCACAGTGCTGGAATTTCATGAATGGACCACCACCACAGTTTAGTAACTTTTTTTTTTGGCATTTTGCAAATGATCTTCTGGCTTTCCAATTGTCTTTTACTCTTAGTTATGCTCTCCATTTTATGTGCATGAACTTTTAAATTTATAGACACTGAAATTCATTAACATTTCCTTTCACATTTTACAGTCTCTGATTGGGATTATGAAAATACATATCCTTTTTCTGCAACCTCTTTTTTTTTTTCTTGATGGGTAAAGGGTGGAAGTACAAACTTCCTGAGTATGATATACACAAGGAAGGGTCTAAGTCATAAGCGTCCAGTTTAATGAACTTTTTCACATTGAGTAAATCCCAGATTTCAATCCAGAAATCCTGATGTGTCCCCTTCAGGCCCTCAAGTTTACAGAGGTGTGAGGTCTACTGCAGAAAATATGACTTCCCAATGGCAAAGTGCTTGTCCAACATTATTTACTGAACAATCTACTTTTTACTTAGGTGTTAGAAATGTCTGCTTGCTTGTACAGTATTTCCACAATTACTTGTCTATTTTTAATTAGCTATTTTTGATAGTTTTTTTTTTCTTTTTGGTTTTTTGAGACAGGGTCTTGCTATGTGTAGAACAGCCTGCCCTGGAACTCACTACAAAGTCTAGGCTAGCCTCAAACTCACAGCAATCCTCCTGCCTTAGCCTCCCAGAGTGCTGGGATTACAAGCATGTACCACCATGCCCGGTTCTAGCTATTTTTGTCTGCTGATCTATGTTTTTATTATTGTATTCTCATTATTCTAATTTTATCATACATTTTAAAAACAGCTCTTTGTAACCAACTCATTGCTTTGCTCTCAGACAGAAGTTAGAGTCATTTAGTTTTATTTTGCCTTTTGTGTCTGTCCAAATTCCATTAAGATCTTAGTCACTGATTAAATGTATCAGTTAATTTAGGAAAATTGACTTTTCTTACAAGGTTGTCTTCCTAAGAAATTTGTTTCATTTGTTCGGTTTTCCTTCTATGCCCCTTGCTAGGACTTTATTGTTTTCTTCAGATAGAGCCTGCATAGTTTTTTTTTTGTTTTGTTTTTCTTCTGGTACAAGGAATTGAACTCACGACCCTGTGCTTGCCAGGCAGGCGCTGTGCCACTGAACTAAATCCCCAGCCCCTCCTGCATGGTTTTGTAACAGAAAATGTCCTCCTGAGCCACTATACTTCAGTTTCTTAGTTGCCCAGGTAACAGTTCCTGTTCCAGTTCTGGTTGCTCCTGTCTCTTAGAAAGGGCTGGTCACTGTGATGCATATTGTAAGAACCAATTCCCAGTTGACAAGCCATTCTGCCTCTGCACTTCCTGTTTGCTTATCCCGTATAAGCCCTAGACCACCAGAGATGAGGGCCTGATATTTTGGGAGTGATTCCAATCAGTGCCTGTCAACATAAACTAAATCTGCCTCCAAATCCTGGTCTGTCACTTCTGTGTTTCAGCTTGTCCTTGCAGTTTAACATAGCTCCTAAGCGTTTTACAGCTTTCGCTGTTATTGTAATTATTTTTATTGTAACTTCTATTTTAACATTCTCTTCTCGCCTGTTGACTTTTAAATAGCCAGCTTATTGAACTCCTTCCCAGTGGCTTCTCACTGGGGTCTCCAGGGTTGACTGTACCCCCTGCGACTCCAACGTCCCATGAAAGCAGAATGCTCCCTGCTGCATGTGAACGTACTTCCAATTCCAGTTTACAGACTGTAAACTCAAGCCCCTTGGCTCTTCCTGCTCTTTCTGGCCAAACTCCTAAGAGGCTTCTCTCTCCTCTTCCTTCCCTGGCTCCTGCAGCTAACCCCTGGCCTCCAGAGGAGGTGGAGGTTCCTGCCTTGGCCTCCAGAGTGCTGTGGTTACAGATACGCGCTCTACACCCAGATCTTTCACATTCTTAGTTCTGTAAATTTTTTCCCCCACTTTCACTTATACTTAGGTTTTATTAGTTTATTTTTTGTAAAGTAGTTCTTTATCCACTGGACCTGTTTCTTTTTTGCAATTTATTCATCTGGGCTTTTTTGTCTTTCTTTTGCAGTAATTTCTTAAAGTTAGCATTTTAAACTAGCAGTTCATTGTTTTTCTCATTTTACATTAACATTTATATTAATTTAAATTTTTATTCTGAATATAAAAATAGACTGGCTGTAAAATTTCAAATACAGAAATGTGTAATTAAGGGAAAAAAATCCCAGTAATTTTGTCAAAGATAACCAGTTAGTAGTCTTTTTTTTTTTTTCCCTTTTCTTTTTGAGACAGGCTCTCGCTATGCATTTCAGGCTGGCCTTGAGCTCACTTTGTAGCCCAGGCTGGTCTCCAACTTGCAACGATCCTCCTGCCTCAGCCTCCTGAGTGCTGGGATTACAGGCATGTGCCATGATGCCCGGCTCCTATTAACAGTCTTGAGTGTATTTTTCCTGCTGCTTTTCAGTGCATATGTTGTCTGAATGTCTGTGTTACCAGTAACATACATGTGGGTTTCTGTATATGTGTTATATGCATGCATAGACTATGTACTGTATGCATATAATGCACAAAAATAGCTGTATTCCACAAACAGCTGCTTATCTATACATTATGGTCACCATGGAGGCAGACGGACACCAGTCTCATACCTGATTTGACAGGTGATGCGGTGCTTTTCCCCGATGATATAAAAATGGCTTCTTACATAACTAAGGTCACTAGAGAGAGCAGAAAAGTCCTCTCAAGCAGGTCTGAAAGATTAGGCAAAACCTGGCAGGCATCAGGAGCTCAGTACGAAGCAAACATCAGATGGAGCCAGACCCCATCTTACCCTGTCTGTCTCCACCTGTGTGACTAACTGTGTAGCTATGTCTGTGTAAACACGCACACCTCTCTAAAGCTACATCTTGCCACTGCAAATGCCTCTCTCATTAACACTCTTATGTCAATAGGAGATCCACCTTGTTTGTTAGGGGCGCAGGTTCCCATTGCATGGATGTGCTGTGACTCAATGGGCACTGCCTTAGTCATGAGGAAATGGTCCATAGTTACTTTTCTCCACTCTCTGCAAGCACTGGGATGCTGACGGCGTGCACGACGCACCTAAGGACTTGTGCCGTCATTGGAATCTTAACAGTCACTGAGCTCTTCTGTGCTAGAGGCTACACAGTTGCTTCTGCACTCCTTGTCTGGTCTCCATTAGGAAGTAACTTCAAACAGTATATATTACTGCTATGGAAAGCTGTAAAACAGGAAAAGGAGATGCTGTACCAACAATGTGACTCGGAAAGAAACAACAGGAAACCCATGGGACACAGCAAAGGCGAGACTACAGAGTATGTCTGAGGAAAAAGCCAATTTCTGTAGGAAGACACCTGGGTTATTTCCAGGCCAAAAAGTGTGTATATTTTAAGCTGACTTTAGTTGGTGTTTTGAGGGGCACACCTGTAGTCCCAGCACCCTGGGTTCTATCCTCAGTAACACACTTTCATCAAACTGTTTTTATATTTAGACACTCCTTATCTATGAGGTGATAACCTCACTTCCTTTGGGTCTACACGCAGCGGGATTTATACATCCTAGGATTGTTCTGGTTTTTAATAGGGTTAGGAACCTACATACTGTTTGGCATGATGGCTGCCCCAGTCTGCATTCTCCAGCACTGTATAAAGGTTCCCTTTTCCTGTCTTCACTTACACACACGCACACACCCATGCTGCGGAAACCAGGGCCTTGTGTGTGCCAGGCAAGCATTGCACAGATGAGCTACACCCCTACCCCTCTGCTGTTTTGAAAATGGCTATCCTAATTGGTGAGAGACGGCCTCTCATGGTTTGCTTTTGCATTTCCTGATGGCCATCATATTGAACATCTCTGATTGTATTTCGAAACAAGTTTCCCTGTTTCTCTTCATTATCATCAAAGGGAGAATAAGCACTGAAACTTTGTCTGGTAGCCTGTAAATGACATCTTGCCCTCACCCAACCTCACTAATTGTTCATTATTAGTGAAGTTGAGCATCTTTCATTATCCATCTTTTGTAAAACTGCTTGCTTACATGATTTCCTGTGTAAGATGCAGTCTTGTAAAAATATAATTCTCACCCCAAATGATCTAATTCTAACAGAAATCAAAATCACAGTAGGATTTTTAGAATCAATTTGGGGAAAACAATTCTAAAGTTGGTTTGAGCTAGGCATAGTAGCACGTGACTGTAATTTCAGCACTCGGGAAGCTGAGGCAGGAGGATCGTTGTGAGTTTGAGATCAGCCTGAGCTACAAAGTGAGCTCAAGGCCAGCCTGAACTGCATAGTGAGACACTGTCTCAAAAAGACCAAAAAAACAAAAACAAAAAAACAAAAAAACCCCAACAAACTTTGTTTGAAAGAAATCAACATGTAAGAAATATAATAAGACCTGAAAACATGGAGTGGGACAGCCTGGGGGACTTTACTATCTTTAGAATCACTTAATACAAATTTCTAAGTCCTCAACACTATAACGTTGGTGCCTGAGGAATTATGGATATTACCTATGGAAATTGGGTTGTATTCTGATTTTTACAATTGGGTATTACAATTTGTCCTTGCCAATAGACATTGTGAAATGGGAAGAAACTGTTCAAAAGGAAAGAGAAACTGGGGTGGGGGAAAGGAAAAAAGGGAAAAACAAACATATACAAGATAGTTAAGGTAATTATACTACTAATTTCTCGTAATTCATTGAAAAGAAAAGCTTGTGCTAGTATTGTTTGGACAACTAAATGCCTATTTCTTGTACTCTGAGTAAAGGTAACAATATAGTAATTGTTACTGTATTATCTTGTTTTTCAAAAAAATTTGTTTTGGTATTTTTTGAGACAGGGTTTCACTATGCAGTTCAGGCTGACCTCAAACTCACAGTGATCCTCCTGCCTCAGGCTCCCGAGTGCTGGGATTAAAGGTGTGCACCACCACACCTGGCTATTTTCTTTAAAATAAGAATTTTTTTTTTAAAAAAACCATACTTGCAAATAACAGAAACTGACTTTAGTTGGCTTAGGTAGGATTCACTGGAACAATAGTCAGTAATGAAACACAGGACTTCTAGAGTTACTATGAAGCAGAACCCTGTATCCTAGGAAAACCAAAAATAGGCAAGTGCCATCTCTGGCCCTGGTTAATAGAATTATGTCACCCAAACTCAACCATCAGGGTCTCGAGCCATGTAGGAAGAGATAGTTGAGGGTTCAGTCTGGTGGTGGTGGTGAACGCTGGTGTCCAGTTACAGAGGTAGCAGCAACAGCAACATGGATCTTGATCCATGCCCTGTTTTGGCAGGATTTGGTCATAATTTAAGCAGCTGGTCCTCTTTTGGTTTCTATCCCTTTTCTAAGCCTCGTTTCCTAAACTTCCCTTTCTCAACATACCACACAAACTCTTGGTTAGGAAAGTTTGTATTTTGGGAAATGAGTCAGAATAGAAACTATCATTTGCTAGGTCAACTACAAATAATTAGTGAAGCTAATATTACAGATTCCATTTGCGTAAGTGGAATTATTTACCGCTTTAGAATGCAGTAGGCTCCCCAACTGGGTGTCATAACAGAATCTAAGCAGTGGTAGTAATACTAGGCTGGTTGTCAGACAGCTGTATGTGAATCTGGGTAATAAATACTGAGAGAAGTCACTTAGTGTATATAGGCTCCTCTGCAGAGTGAGGAGGTTGGACCAGACCAGGTAAGTTTCTAGTTCTTTCCAAATTGCAATATTCTGATTCTAGACAGCCTTGTTGCCCCTAAATCACTTCAGAGTTAACTGTCCTTGTTAACATTAGTTAACAAAAGCCAGGCTTGGTGGTGCATGACTGCAATCCCAGCACTCAGGAGGCTGAGACAGGAGGATCACCATGAATTTGAGGCCAGCCTGGGCTACACAATCAGACCCTATCTCAACAAACTAGAAAGAGTAGCTGACAACTACCAAGGGCTTGACTATTTGCCAAGTTTGGACACAGTCCTGGAGAAAGTGAAGTATTATGTACAGTGTCTGGATTAGCTATTATTAGAGGGAAAATATCTGAGCTGAAAGATTAGACAGACTGGAAGAAACCCTTTATTATAGTGGAAAATGGACACCAAATGGGAAGCTCTCACAGGCACTGAAAGACAAGCTACATTAATAATCTTTTCAGACTCTGAAAGGACATCTCTTCCAAATCACTTTTCATCCCATCCACCAGGTATGGTTAGATGTTTAAGTGAACCAATACTAGGGGTGGAAAAACAGGCCATCTCCCATTTCTCTAGATACTAAAATTGCCAGGCGTGGTGGTGCACTCCTGTAATCCCAGCACTTGGGAGGCTGAGGCAGGAGGATCGTTGCAAGTTTGAGACTAGCCTGCACTACAGTGAGTGAGCTCAAGGCCAGCCTGAACTGCATAGCGAGACCCTGTCCTAAAAAGACCAAAAAAAGTACTGAAATCTGTTCTAGAGATGTCTAGCAGGTGGGTAAAGAGAACTCTAAACTGGCCAGTGCACATTAATGCCAGTCACACAAATTCCTGTATCAGCTTGGCCCAAATAAATCAACGTCAGGAATTCCTAGCTTACAGAACTGGCATCTGCCAAGTAAATCCTTACTCTGACATAAAGGACCAGCAGAGGTGTTTGGGACATAATCAGGTCATTCTCTCGTGACCTACAGGTTCTTATGAGCGCATCCTTCTTGGGAGCCCTGTGTCTTTTTTCATCTGTCTGTGTTGTGTGTGCCGTTTCTGCATTTACTCTTCCCATCGAGACCAAAGGACGGGCCTTACAGGTAAGTAACACGGGACTCTCTTACAGTAGTACTTTTTGACCACAGAAATTTGACTACATGAATTTGGTATATGGGCATCCTTCTTTTAAGCAGATATAACACAATTTTCTCCAAAAGAAAAACTGGGCCTCTGGTCTTTCTTGCATATACTAACTGTGAGTAGCACTGAGGTCAAAGTAATAATTAGCTTCACACCTTTTCTTGTGAGTTATAGTTTGACTAACAGGGACCAAGGTGACAGCTGTTGAGGCTCCAGCACTTAGGGTCACATGGTCCTCACAGCTTGGCCCATCCTCCATTCCCCCAGTACCTATGCTAAGAGTGGACCCAAAGGCTTCAGCATGGCATGAGCTGCTGTCCATTACAGTAGTTACGGACTGCTCACATAAAAAATGCCCCAAAAGTACACACTATGGCGAAACTGGGACAGAGGGCCTTCCTAGTTTTCTGCCCTTATAACTGGACTTAGCGAAGAACAGCTAGCTCAGCAGTGGTGTTTTCCTGCCTTAAAAGCCAGTGGCTGGTACACAATGGCAGGTATCTGGGAAGAATAACTGAGGTTACTGGTTGACTCTGGCTGTTGCCTTGTCTCCCCTATCCTACTAAGTTGTAGGCACAAGGAAGTCACTATTGCCTAAGCATAAGCAACAAACCGGGTGGCTCATCCAGGTCTCTACTTTTCCTCTTGCTTGTTTAATCACATTTTAGGTGACCTGTCATTTAAGTATGAACGTAGGGCTTTGTCTAGTTCCTTTGTTTGGGAAGTGACCCATCATTGATTGCTTTAAGTCAGACAAAGAGCTGACTCATAATCCTTTCATTAAAGACAGAAAGGAAGCATATAACACCTTCACACAAATGAATAAACCAGGGCACAAGGAAGCTAAGTAACTTGAGAAAGGTACACTAGTATGTAAAGGTGTCAATCTCCTAGTTCTCTATTCCTTTCCAATTTTCCAAAATGTTTTAAGCAGTACTATACATAACAATCCACACAAGTGGGAGTCACTTGTTAATATGGCTTAGATTTCTAACTCGAGTCACAGCTACCTCTAAAGGACTGGCCCCATTTCTGTTGACTAGGTCTTGGTTTTAGAGATATGGTAATTTTGCATAGTTGTTTACAGCTCTTTTACTATCAATTTCCTTAGAATCTTAATATGTAGATTCAATAGGTAAGTACAAGCACACTCAACACACGTAATTCACTATAGCATATACAGGAAGTCCCTGACTTACAAATGAGGTTTCTGAGTCTTACACAGTATTCCT
The DNA here is from genome assembly GCF_000276665.1 of Chinchilla lanigera. Taxonomy (NCBI): domain Eukaryota; kingdom Metazoa; phylum Chordata; class Mammalia; order Rodentia; family Chinchillidae; genus Chinchilla; species Chinchilla lanigera. The sequence continues at coordinate 4,302,774 of NW_004955494.1, forward strand.
GTGACAGTTCATAAGTCAGGAACTGAAAGTTTCTAGAAATGTTTATAAGAATGTGTCGAGTTTTTTAACTTCAGCAATAGACTGTACTCCAGTGATTTCACTGGATAAATCAACCTGGTGACTAACTTAACGTCAACTTTAGAGATACTCTAAGAAATTTAACCATTTCAGTGATAATAACTTGTGTGCATTTTTACTCTGAATTTTTCTAAATCTCTGTAATGGACTACAATAATTAAATTGTAAAACTACAGTTGCATTTCCAAGTACACAAGAGTGCTGAATCTTAATTTCTCAGATTTTATTAAAGAACCTTCTCCTGTTGGTTGCTAGTGTTAGGTTGGTGTGAACTCTTTTAAAAGTCTTCTACTGATCTATTATCCTCTACCCCCCTACCCGCAGCAAATTAAATGAAGACCTGCAAAGCTGGATCTACCAGGGGAGATCATTTTCATGGAGCTGTGGCACATTTAAAAAACTTGATTTTATTTCTCTGTGCTACTTGGTAGTTAATAAACTTACCTATTTAAAAGAATAAGGTGCACATGGGAATGCAGCTGGGCAGCTGTTCACATACTGTCACCCGAGGGGGGACCAATGTAAACTTTCATAAAAAACGCTGTGAGACGGAAAAGGCAGTAAATGCACATTGTTGGAGGAAGGTGGCTTTTCTTCCGTAAGACCAATGAATAACCCTTCAATCTTAGGCAAAACATATACTGGTATTCTCCCATGGGATTTGTAGCTAAGAACAAGGCTATCAAGAATTCTTTCAAACCCACTAGAATAGTCATCCAACTCAAACTGAAATTAGCATATTTAATAATGAACTATTCATAAATGCTTAAATTAGTACATCTTATAATTATGAAGAAGCTATGAGTAAACTTTCCCCATACACTCCCTATTTTTACTCTAACATCCTTATTGGGAGGGGACTTCTGATTACCATATGTGATAAAAATTATAAAGGAAGCAGCAAGCCTTCCTGTGTCACAAAACTGCTTTCATGCTGTACCCTATCTGGACAGGCATGCTGTGGAAAGACATTTTATCTCACTGTCATTCAATGTAGAGGTCTAATGAAGTTAGGGACCCCAAGGTTGGCTCACAACCAGTGAGATGTTATGTTAGTGAACCATGTGTACATGAGGTTTATACCTCTGCTTAGAGCCAAATCCTTGACGCTCCAGTTCCTTACGCAGCAGCAATCTGAATATAACTCAGGCATACCCTCCTATGCAGACATTTAAGTCATCTCTATTACTAATCATTTGAATTACATGTAGGATTTGACACATTTTTTTTCTCAAATGTTTTTGATCTGCAATTAGTGGAATCCATGGAAGTGCTCATGGATACAGAGGGCCAAATATATTTTAAGTTTTGTAAGCTTTATATGGGCTCTGTCACAAGCCTGAAACATTCTTACCTTTCAGGCTCAAGAGGAAACCCATCTATAACTCTAGTTAAAAAATTTTAGGCCAAAATGTATTTGATTGAAAGATGTTATGGCTACACTTGTAGTGTTAGCCCAACAACCCGCCACAAATTGTAACTGTAAATCCCAAAGCTGAAGTTAGCAACCATTTGTAAGGATTTCAGAACTTAGTACCTGTGGATCTCCAGGCCCGGGGAACGGTAAAGCACTGCCCAGCACTGTCCAGGACCCAGGCTTCTGAGATAATACCACATTAGTCTATGGCAGACTACAAACAGAATTTTAATTGAACACCAAATTCAACAAATTCTTGATAACTCAGGTGGGTGGCTTGGTATACTTACCAGTATTACTCATCAGTAGAAATGGAAGTCAGCATACTTAAATCACCAACCAGAGCTTTTCTGGATTGGTTTTACAGACCATCAAGACAGACAATACTGGTTGTTGATTTTGGTTTCTCCGTAATCACACTTTTGTCTTATACAACTGGGTAGAGGTCAGATCTGTCTGAATCTGTTTTATATGTATATAGAAGACTCTTTTGAAGGCTCTCTAAAGCACTGACCACAACAGCAAAAATTCCTTCTGTAGTGTGAGTGACAAACGTCTTATTTTGGGCTTTCTTTCAGTGCCTTCTCAATGGATCTCTAAACAGATCAGATTAGATACTAGCAACAGTGTCAAAGTCTGGTGCCTGGAACAGCCTGATTTTCTTGGGGAAATGCCACTTCTCGGGACAATACAGTCTCATCCCAAGAGTAAGGAGTGCTAACCTCTCTGGTTGAGCTGTATAATGTCCTTATCTGAAAGCACGGACAGCTGGGCTCCAGTCACTGGCAATGAAAGATACCCGGATTTTCTGGCTCACTGGTCTTTGGGTTAAAGGCATTATCCCAGGGGCAAAGAATTCACAACCCAAGTTTCCTGATACATGAGAATAGTATGTCACTTGAAAATGGGCCAAGACAGAATTTTGGTAAATGTTTTAGTTGTTAACAACCATGGACATTTTTTAGGGCTTGATTTTTTAAAACTAATTTTCAAACAGAGGGTATCCCTACCAAAATTTTCTGAACTTTCAAGGTATAATTAACATAGGCACACTTTCAAAGTGACTTATAAAATCCCCAACTTTCTGCATCCCCTCTCTCTCCATAGTAGGATCGAGATATGCAGAATTCCCCATGGCATAGTTCGTTTTCTTACCTTTGGGAGTAAAGTATCAGTTGAAGTATTTATTACTCTTTTTCCTTCCTGTTTGCCCTTTTTTAAAAAAAAAAATCTTAAGGCCAATGAAATACATGTGTTAGAATAAAAGGTGTTTCCCCATTCCCTATTTATGGGCTAGTATAGTTCAACTACACATATCAATTCTATTATCAGAGGAACACACAAAGGCAGAAATGAGGGAAGACTAGATAAAATTCTACTGAAATGACTTTCATTAATTTTTCCATTAAAATCTGTTGTGGTAAAATAGTCACAGTAAAAATTCATCAAAGTTAATTTTTATTAAAATCAAAGCACCAGTCTGCCCGCCCCCCCAAATTTAAAAGAAAACACCAGATCCAGACTATTGCCTCAAATGCCCTTCACAGTCAGCAAAACCTTCACGGAGAAATCTGTGATCTGACTGGCAAGTTCCCACCAGGAACACGAATCACCTGCATGTGAATTGTGACTTAGAAAATTCCCATCCAAGATGAAGGTACAATAAAATGTTTGTAAAGTTGTCAACTGTTAATTTACATGGCGCTATAAAATACTTTAAAAAAATATGTTCATGGTTATTTAAAAGGAGGAGCTCAGTAAGAAATTAGACGATTGGACCCAAGGTCATGTCCATAATGTTAATAGCCAATCAGATCACTTGATTTCCTTCATAATGATTACAGGTAAAAAAGAAACCAGGCGAATCTTCATTTTAAACCTAAAAATCTTTCATTCACAGCAACTTTTGGGAATCACATTAATCTGGATCAGACCTCAGCGAAAGTTGTTCTTTCACTGTCCTTTAAAATCAAATTTAAAAGTGTAACCACTGTAATAGCAGAGGATTTGAAATGCAAATTCGTAAATGGAGCAATTGGCTGTATACCCACCCTCTGGACTGCAGAGTTAATCTTTTGAAAGCATTCGTAAGTTATGCCACATCTATACTATGTATGGTAGGTACTAAAACGTTAAGGCCTAGTCTTTAAGTTAGAAAACAAAAGAAAACTACCATGGGAAGAGGACAGTATTTTTTTCTTCTAGTCCTTTCTATCCCTCAGGGCAGGATAAGCAGGGCCTGTTAACATAAAGGATGAAAGGATCACACTGCCAGCTGCTCATGTAAGATATTTTGCATGTACTATGATGTATCCTAGCCCACTTGTACTTCTGCCATAGCGATCTACATCACTGACTGTATTCTTGAGAAAACCCCGGCTCTGATATGCTCTGCTCATTCACTTTCAGCAATGTGGGTCTCCTGTGGCTGTGATACTAGGCTCTTGGTCCTAAACCCAGAGCGAAGGCTCCTGAGTTTTTGGTCAGAGATAAACACTGGAGTGTTGCTAAGGTTTAGGTCTAGGTTCCCTGAATCACACTGAAGCCCTCCCCCGACGGAGGAGGTGGGGGTGGGGCTCTCAGGAGTGTGGGGTATAGAGAGGTTCTTTTTAAAGCTTCTATTAGGGTAGGATTTAAGGACTGGATGGCGGCAATCCTCCTGGGCACTCGTGTGTTAACAGTCACAAGAGCTGAGACCATGGCAAAAGGGCCATTTGGAGAGAACCCAAGATAACTGCTTTGAATATAATTTACATTATTATATATGATGACAGAAGATGATCCTCTACTGCCTTTCTCTTAGCAAAGGATGGTTATAGCAAAACAGAAAAATGTGTTACAAAGTTAATATAGGACTGAATATAATTGTGACGTTTTAGGATACATTAGTAGAAACTCTGGTTCAGATATATTTAAGAAATTGTATTTTCTCTCTTAAACCTATCTCCCTTAATAATGATTCTTAAAATAATTTACCTGTGTTGCTGTTTTAACAAAGGACACAAGTAAGGGAGAACTATCAAAAGAGCAGTATTCTGTGATACCAATATTAAACTTATTAGCAAAACTCCCCAGCTGCTATGCTAAAAATGCTCAACCAAAACAGACAATTAAAAGGTGTTTGTACTAGTACCAAAATTTGTTCAAATAGTCTCTGGAAAACAAATGTCAAATAAATTTCAAAACAACACAACAAACATTACTAGGTACTATATATTTGGAAATGTGATTATGACTTTTTTTAACAATACATAATTGACATTTAATGGGGAAGCCCTAAGTCTATATAGAAAATGGAACGCTATGGCTATAAGTTATTTTCTGCTTATATTTTCTCTTCAGCAAAATGTGAAAATCCAATGAATTACCCACAGAATACTTTCAAATTGTCCATTTTAAGAAATAATGGCATGAGGATAAAAGCAAGTCCTCTACATTTAACTCATGGGAGACAGTACAACCCAAGAATTCTTCGAGTCAGCTGTATTTTATTTCATCACCCTAAAGAGAAAAATTTCCTTCAAAACTACCCTCAACATTGGGCATGGTGGCGAAGCCTATAATCTCAGCACTCGGAGGCTGAGTCAGGAGGATTGCTGTGAGTTCGAGGCCAGCCTGGGTGTATAAAGTGAGTAGTGAGTTCAAGGCCAGCCTGGGCTACATAGTGAAACCCTGTCTCAAAGATAAATAAATAAATAAATAAATAAAACTGTAGTGTACTCTTAAGAAATGTTTACTTTGGCAAACTAAAATTTTCATGTGTATTTTGTCAAATGTTTGATTAGATTATGGCACAGTAATTCTCTTCTATCTTAAGCTAATTTCCTTCTGTGACAGGTCATCTGATCCTTACAGAAGACTGAACAAGTAAAAGGCATATGTAAGATGTCAGTTAGGACAGCTGGATATGGCCCATTAATGTACTTGTTCTCAGAAGATGGATTTTTGTACCTCTATCACAGAAAATGCACTTCCCAATTCAGATCAAAGATAAAATATGAGGTTCTGATTCTTTAAAAACCAACCAACTAACCAACCAGGAAGTAGATGCTTCAGAAAAAAACACGTTCACTAGGCTGGGCATGGTGGTGCATGCCTGTGCCTGTAATCCCAGTACTCGGGAGGTTGAGGCAGGGGGATCTTTGCAAGTTCGAGACCAGCCTGGGTTACAAAGTGAGCTCAAGGCCGGCCTGAACTGCAGAGACAGACCCTGTTCTCAAGAAGACCAAAACAAACAAACAAAATTGTTCACTAATAATTCGCTACAACTGCCTGTCCCATACTTTGTAACACATTTTGAATAGAAATTATAAAGACATATGAAAACCACAAAATTAGTCCCTTTTAGGGGAACTTATATTTAGTGCCCAAGAGGGCATATTTTGAAATCTCGTATCAGATACAGTGCACCCTGCTGAATTTCAAAACTGAATAGTCACACTAAAAGCCATACTCCAAAGCCCTGTATTTAAAGGACAATCTATACAATGAAAAAAACAACAACCACAACGAACAAAACACACAGACACACATCTAAACCAAACACGTGCTCACTTCCTTCTGTCAGGGGAAGAAGCTGAAGAAAATCTAGATCTAGACATGTATGAAATATGGCCACCACACACCTCTATAGATAAAAACAAAAACAAAAAGCATTCATTTTCCTGATTTTTCTTTAATACAGTTGCCATCTCTCATAATATACTATTAGGAACCTTCTTATGGCATCTAATCTATCCTTCTGCTGCGCCGCGTGGTTTCCCCCTCAAACCTAGGCCTACGGCTGGGTGATAATTAATGGGCAGTGGCATTAATTTTCTAAAAGTGGGTTAACGCACACATTCAAACCACTTAACTTTTCAACTGAGAGTTCATAGAAAGTCTGTTTCCTTGCTGCAGTAGCCGTCACTCCAGATTGCGTTTTGACTCCAAGAAGTGGGAAGAAGTCTTTTTGTTACAATGCGTCTTCCTCTTTCCTTCTACCATCCTTTCTCCCTCCCCTCCTTCATTTTCTTTCTTCCATTCATTTCTTTTCCTCTTTTTCATTCTTTTTTAATAAGAGGTTAAAAGGAATTGGTTATTAAAGAAATCAAAGTCTAGTAAACATCAAAAACAGAGCTCACAAACTCTTCTGTATGATGTCGTTAAATTACTGACAAAAACTCTTTAACAGACACACGCCAGCGGTGCTGCTTTATTTAAGCAACTGGCGCTCCTCAATGCTTTTGAGGCGCTTCTTCCGGGGCTGTACAAAGTCATCATCTGAATCATCACTAAATTTATTATCTTCTGATTCATTCCTGAATTCTACTTTAGGAAACCTTTTTTCTGGATAAAGGTTCTTTAGAAGTTCTTCAAAATAGCTTTCAAGTTTTATACCAGCATTGGCTACTTCTGAATCAGGCTGTTGGATAAAAATAAGAAGAATTAAAAAATAAAGACCAACATTTTAGATAGTCAGTAGAAATAATCTCTCAAACTTCTGTTCACTTTTGAGTCTTGAGATTATAAGTGTCCATGGACTGTTGTGGAAAATGTTTACACATAGTCACTAACACAAAAATAGAACAAACCATTAACCAGGGGTACATACTGAAGGGTATATTCTGACATATTTAAATGATTAAGAGATGAGAAAATTTTAGAGGACTTCTTGAATTTATCCTTAAGATATCATGATAAACAATGAAAAGACAATTTTGGAAGTCCACATTTCAAGAAATAAAAGTGAGAATGACAAAAACTACTTCTAGACCAGAAGAATTTTTTCTAAATTACTGTCAAGTTATGTTATAATTTATATTTCCACTCCCCATATAATAAAGCTTTGAATATAAATGTCCTAATTCCCTCTCTCCTACTCCGATGGATCCGAAATGTGGACATTTATTCCCCTACCAGACATCTTGTCTCATTTGTTGACAGCGTATTTGTTTTCAGATGACACTCACATTGAAGCTGACCTCCCCTCACCTCATTGAATTCAGCACAGTTTTGAAAGATCAATCTGAAATCAGCTACGAAATCTTCAGGCTTTGTGTACAAGGAAGAATCTTCTTGGAGTCTTTTCTTGATGGTTGACAAGTCCATTGGATTTTTAATTATTTTATAATAATCAGGCACCTTTCAAAACAATTGAGATGTTATAACAACTAAGTCCTACCGAATCCTAAATACTTCTATAAGAAGTGACAGGAAAGTTCAGATTGCCCTTACAGCTTTTCTGCATTTTATCCTTGGTAAGAAAACCTGTTTAGGCTGGGTATGGTGGTGCATGCCTGTAATCCTAGCACTTGGGAGGCTGAGGTAGGAGAATTACCCAGTTCGAGGCCAGCTGGGGCTACATAATAAGTTCAAGGTCAGCTTGAACTACAAAGTGAGACTCTGTTTCAAAAAAACAAAATGAAACATGATGTCTTCATATATTCTCTATTAACTTTCTCTATTCTCCATCTTTAATTATTACATAAAAAGCAATGATTAGGAAAAAAAGTATTTCTAGTAGTGGTATGTGACATTTTTTTCTTGCATGAATTATAGCAAGTGGTAAAGCTTGATCACCAGCTCTGCTGCTCCACAGCAAGATCTTGGGTGAGTTATTTAACCTTACGGAGCATTTTCTCATATTCCAAATGGGAGTAATCCTGCAACTGCATAGGACTTATATATATATACATATATATACATAATATACACAATACATTATTATATAGATAATAAAAGGTGACATATATCAGGAAAATGAAAGACATTTTCTTGCTACTGTTGTTATTAATACAAATGTAGCTGTAAGGCAAGATAAAAACACCAAGGTTGCATTACATTTTTAAGTGTGTACTGGCATCACCAGCTTCTTTTATTTGACTTCCCTCTTTGGTTTGTTTTTTGAGACAGGGTCTTGCAATGTATATTCCAGGATGTCCTTGAACTCGTGGCCATTCTTGAGCCTCAGTCTCCTAAGTGCTGGGACTGGGTGTGCGCCATTACATTGTGCCTACTTGACTTCTTCACCTTGCCTCTTCTGGGTACAAGTGTTCCTTTAGCCTGGAATTATTCATTACTTGTTCTCAAGAAAGAAGTTGACTGGTATCAGCTGAGTGCACATATTTACCAAGTTAGTTTTCTTCTAACCTTGCATTAATTTTTAAAATTTAATAAAGACAAATTCATAGAATTTTTAAAATTTTGGACAACATACAATAGACAGAGATTATATTTTGGGTAGTGGGCCCTTTCCACAAATATAAGACTATGGTGCATGAAACTCTTAATACAAACCTCTTTGAAGTAAATGGCTAGCACACATACACATCCCTTCCTCAGCTTACTTTCTACGGAAAAGTCCATTTATTACTTTAAGTCTGGACCTATACATTAAGATCTGGATTAGCTATTAGGAAGTATTGAAAATGGTCTACAAACTAGACTCTTTACATATGTCATTTTTTGTTCTTTGTTTTTGATACTGGGAGCCGAACGCAGGACCTTGTGCTTACCAGGCAGGCACTGTGTCACTGAGCTATATCCCTGGCTCCTGAGAAACTACTCTTATAAACAAAATTTCCAAAAAAACGAACATCCACATCTGCTATGTGAACATGTACAAGATGACATTAATACTTACAGTTAGAGGAACAGGGTCTTGAAAAGCCAGGCTCATTTCATGGCAGTAAAGAAACAGAAGTAGGCGTTCACACTTCTAAGGGAAAAAAACCCATAATGGAAGTCATTGTTTATTTTAGTAAAAATTCCATAGGTCTCAAACTACAAGAATTAAAACTAGATGAGTATAAGAAAGATACTAAATCTTGGAGTACAAGAAAGATACTAAATCTGACAATCATTAACTGTAGTGCTTGACAATGTAGGATGTACGTGTTACTTGAGAAAGTCCTTGTAACTAACTGAACCAAGAACAGTACCAGTAAAAACTCATCTGAAGGTCTTTACAATGACTTTCCATTTCAGTCTGGGTGCTGCAGTAGCGGCCAAGACAGAGGGCCGCATCTAGTCAGAGATCGCGGCTGGGGACTCTTCCTTGGTGCGTGCTCTGTTACTTTCCTCCGATACGTTTCTCCCAGTGGGCACTGTGTGCAGACCTGGCCCTGGGGTGGCTTTCTTGCCTGACATTTTCATACTGTTTTCTATTTAATTTAGCAGAGGAGGTTCTTTAGTAATTAGATATGAATAAACCTACTACCATCTAGTGAAAGAATTAATTATTCTCCTGAAGAGTGGAAAGAGAACCCCAGATCACAGTGCCACTTCTAAACAAATAATGAAACAAAACTTATCTGTGCTAGAAATGAAACTTTTACTCAAGTGAGATTAAATCTAAGAGCCCAGGATCGATCCTGTGCAGGTAGAATAAGCCTCTATAACACACACATACATTCCTGTTTATAAATTTAAAAACATTGTAATTTGCTATTAAGTTCTCAATTGCTTTATTTAAAAAAAAAAACTCCTTAAAAATCCAATATAAAACATAATGCATCTAATCAAAATTTTTTTCTCATGCTCTAGGGTAGAAATGTCAAAAGACTCACCCTTTTATCTATTGGTGCTAATTTAACAAGAGCTTCAGTTTTCTTTTTTTCCAAATTGTGACTTGGAGCATCACAGTCGTACTCAACTTCTGGTTTAGACAGATCTCGGCAGAAAGTACAGATCCACTCTCCACTGTTGAGATAATGTATTTTTGAGTATTTTTTAACACCTCCCCTTGCTACATCCTCCATGCTATCTAGTACAGAGTTACTTGGCATGAATTTTAATCACTAAATACCACATACCTGTTCTGGCAGCACAGTGGTGGGAGAAGAAACAGAAATTAACTGATTGACTGACTGTACTGGGATTGAATTCAGGGCCCTTGCATGAAGCTATATCTCCATCCCTTCCTTTTTTGGGGCAGGGTCTTGCAGAGTCACTCAGCTGCTTAGGCTAGGCTCAAACTTGCAACCCTCCTCTCCTGCCTTGGCTTCCCACAGTGCTGGGATTACAGGTATGAGCGATCCTCCAATGGGGCTCAGCAGAAATCTAATGCAAAGCCCTAAGTGGTTAATATCAAAGTCCAGTTAAGGAGCTATGAAATATTTTCTTTATATATTAATAAGCTAATTATATATGTATGAGTTGTATATATTAATTTTAAACATATATGTTAACTTAGGGCTGATATGAGATATGAATGAATTTTTTCCTCAAAGGATTCAGAAAAAAGAAATGCTCATTTAAAGTTTTGGGTTTTTTGTGGGGGTGTTCTTTTAGAGACAGGGTCTCACTATGCAGTTCAGGCTGGCCTTGAGCTCACTTTGTAGCCCAGGGTGGTCTCGAACTTGCAAGAATATTCCTGCCTCAGCCTCCTGAGTGCTGGGATTACAGGTGTGTGCCACCACTTGGCATTTATAAATAAATAAATGTATAGCATGTAAAGAACTAAGAGATTAGCATGATGGGTCTTACCAATCATCATCTCATAGGGAATTCGTTTGAGACACTGAAAATGAGAAAGCTCAAGGTCCAACCAGGAAGATACATTACACGGTGGGAGATGACACACTGTACCTAAGGATCACTGTCCTTTATGATGACCTGCTATAGTAACTTATGTGGCCTTTGTTTCTGTTTGGTTTTGTTAATTCTCCTAACAGACTAGCTTCCTCCCACTCCCACGCTGAGAGTGAAGCCAGGGCCTTACACAGGTTAGCCAAGTGCTCTACCCCTGAGCTACACCCTCAGCCCAGCCTAGTGTTTTGAAAAAAGCACATGAACAGGAAACTCTAGATTATCATTATAGTACTGTATATGTTTGTGCCAAGTGGAACTTTCTTTACATTTTTACAAAGATTTTAGATTGTAATGATCATCAAAGTTCACTATTGCCAGGTGTGGTGGTGTGCCCCTGTAATCCAGCACTCAGGAGGCTGAGGCAGGAGGACCACCATGAGTTCAAGGCCAGCCTCAACTACTTAGTGAGACGCTGTATCTAAAAAAAAAGTTCACTGCTACTATTTTTGTCATACAATTGTTTTTGCAATGCTGGGGACTTAATACAGGGGTTTCAATATGCTTGTTCAATACACTTCCCCCGAGTCACCCACCCAGCCCTGCTCTACTATTTACAGCAAAGGATGTGGGAAGGCGAGCACTGTGTTACCTCGGAAAATTTGTCAGTGTGGGCACATGACAAGAGAGATGGAAAACTTTTGGACACTTCTCACAGCACAGCAGTTCCCCTCCATTTTGACAAACTGCACACCAGTCCTCATTGGGGTCGTCCTCCTTCCTCGTCTCCCCAACATGGAGGGGAGACTTCTGAGACGCGTCAAGCCACTCAGACTTCCCACTGGATGGGTTCTCCGGGTGCAGTCCAGGCTGATCCCCTGTGCTATCGGGGGCATCAGATCTTACAACCGTCTCCTCAGAAGCAGAGCTCTGACTACTATTTAAGAGCAGGGAAGTGAGTATGCTTCTTGGATAGTTGGTCTACAATAAAAGAAAAAACCGTATGTGTACATATGTGTGTTTTGAAATTTACTTTGTTTACTAGTACTACTGCAGACTGCTCTCCCATGGCCCTGCTATTCTGCAGAAGTTAGAACCGCACTGGACTCTCTCTCTCTAATGGCACAGGAAAATGGACTTCTACTTGGACTGTCGACACAGGCGACGGGCAGGGTGTGGTGATCCCTGCTGTCTGCTCACGTCTGTACAAATTAGAGAGCAGATAGGCAGCATGGAAGTCAGCCACATGAACTCTTAATAAGTATGCATTGCAGCTATAAATTCAAATTACACTTAAGATGTAGACACTATACTTCTAAGATGAATCTAAATTCTGCTGGACACTAGAGTAGTGAAAATTCCTTATCAGTAATAAAAACGATCTCCTGCGAACATTTAAAAAAAATTTCCAAGTAATAAATGTAGATAGGTTAAAAGCACTCATTCCCTAGAGGCAACAATTTTCAAACTTTGCTTTTCCTTCTGCTATTTACCTTCACATTTCCTTTTCTGTTTGTTCTTGTTGAGGTGAGGGTCTCACTATGTTGCCCAAGCTGGCCTGAACTCACGACCCTCCTGCCTCAGCCTCCCAAGTAGTTGGGATTATAGGCACATATAAGTGTGCCCAGGTTACCTCCATGTTCCTAGAGAAAATGCCCATAAAATTGGGTTTTCAATTTTAAATGTCATATATATGAGGTTTTTCTGCTATGAAGATCCAGAGATCGTGTTCACACTCTTGACTCTCCAAACGCTTCCTACACGCACATATGCATTGCTAGCACCCATCCACCCTCCACACATAGTGTTTACTAAGCATTACCTTACCATTTCAGTTGGTAGGAGCCAACATAACTGTGTATGGCTAGCTGGCATCTACTCCATTTGAGCTGTATCTGTACTGATTAGGTATTCAGAAAATCATAATTTTTTAGATAAATGTTTAGATTATAGTCTAAGTATAATATTTACTTTAGTGCATTTCAGTGCTGTTTCATCATTCAACTATGTAAATACTATTCAGCGCAGACACTACATTTCATTTTTGGAGCATTTTACTACAAACTGGTTATAAACGTAGACCTATTTTTCCATTTGCTTATTTTTCTAGGTACACATCTCTATGCCAGTCTTCCAGGTTATAAAATGATTTTTAACACTGTCAAAATATTCTTCTCCACTCAGCTATACCCTTGAGGAGTCTGCTGTTCTGTGCCAGACTGTTCTGTAAGAGCTGCTATACTGGGGACTATCTTCTTCTTACCCCCTAATCAAGAATGGCATTGTAAGCAGTGATATAATTACATTTTGAGGCCTAGATTCTTCATCTGATTCTTGTTTCACTATAACAATGGGAAAATCGTAATTTTCAGGTGGTCCGCTGTTTTCTTGTTTTATTCGGATTGGTTCCAACATGACTACTGGGACTTTGTGTGTAGAATCAGCTCCTGTTGGTTTGCTGGAAGAACCAGAGCTGTAAAAGAGGAAAAATAATTAAAAATCTAAAAATACTACACCAAAATGTCACAACAAAGTATAGTAATAATACTCTGAAGTAATGCTGTATCTTCACAAAATTACTACATAACTCAGCAACAAGTCATGCATAAGTAAAATATGTCTCCTATATGCACAAGTTTCAGTTATGATAGAAACACTTTAGAATGTAACCTGTTTAAGCAGTTACACTATAAGTCTGGAAAGGTAATTAAATCTGAATTAAAATAAAATAAAACTGACTTCAATATTCCGAGACTCTATAACTGGGCAATTAAGAGTTGATATTTAACCAGGCGTGGTGGCACATGTGATTACACACAGTGCTGTAATCTCAGCACTCCGGAGGACTGTTGTGAGTTCAAGGCCAGCCTGGGCTACAAAGTGAGCTCAAGGACAGCCTGAACTGCATAGCGAGACCCTGTCTCAAAAAGACCCGCAAAAAAAAAAAAAAAAAAGGAGTTGATATTTTAGAACTACCATATTTTAGGCTTTAATATTTCCTTCTCTGGTCATGACAAAGAGAACGTGAAGCTCACACAAAAACTTGTTGATGAAGTATAAAGACAACTAGGAAATCACACATTGGTCTTCTGCTACTTACACAAGTAGTGGGACAAAAACGCTGTGCAGAGACCCACTGTATTCTCATGGGATTACGGGGCAACCTGTGCCCTCAGAGGAGGCTTCTTTCATTTAATTAAGGAAGGAAGAACTGTGTTAGCTATCTCAGAGCAGGTATCAAGCATAATGAGAAGAGGAGAACAGTAACTAACACTCAACAATTATAAATTTAGTTGAAGTAGAATTAATGTCTGATCATTAGAACAACCAGAAGTGAATGCAACAGTTAAAGTGTTTCTCCTCCCTGAACTGGTATTTCTATATACTGCTGTTATACCTACTTCATTTTTTACTTGCTAATGTCAAACATATTCTATTTTCAACTTAAAATTTTTCTACCTTCAAAGATAAATTTATGCTTTAGTCTTTTCACTAGCTTTTTAAATTAAAATATAATTACTATGAAAATTTCAACTAAAAATTAAAAATAATGGAAGCTGTTCAACATGCGCTCAATACAAAACATACTGAGCCCTAGCAAAAGAAATCTACAGAGTTTATGTACAGTTGGTCCCCGTATCTGAGGATTCCACCAACTGTGGAAGGAAAATACTTGAGGCAAAAATTGTGTCTGAACTAAACATATAGAGACTTTTTGGGGAAAGGGGGTAATTATTCCCTAAACAATACAATGTAACAATTAATACAACACTTATACTGCATTAGGTATTACAAGTAATCTAAAACTGATGTACAGTCTTATGGGCAGGCATGCATAGGTCATATACAAACACTACACTGTTTTCAAGCAAGGAACTGAGCATCCAGATTCTAGTAACCTCTGGAGGGTCCTGAAACCAATTCCCCATGGATATTGAGGGGCTACTGAATGAGAGAACATGGTTAATGGTGTTTACCTTCCTCGGCTCCCAACGCTGGAGGCACTAGGTGAGCGTATTGGGGGATGCACGCTAGTCATAGTAACAGGTCCTGAGAAGAGGGAAATCATACATGTTCACAAGTGAATTAGTAATTATGTGTAAGTCCTACTGAATGTGCTCACGTAGCACTACACTGAAACTGGGAACATACAACAAAATTCTATGGAACAGTAAGTAGTGGACAACACCCAAGCATGGTCTATAAGCCCTGCCAGAGCAGCAGGGCTTTCATCATTCAGCCAAGGTTCTTTGCTACGTGGGAACGTGGATGCATTATATGGTGTTTAGTAACAGTCCGGGCCTATGCTAATTAACAAAGTGCCAGTGGGATGTGCCACAACTTCTAACTTGGAGTGTGATGATTACAGTAACTGGTCCTCTCAGTGAGGACCCTAGTGTCAGTGCAAGCTACACAAGACAGTAACGAGTGGTAGAGCTGACATAACCAGAGTTCCAAATGAGAAAACAACCATCAAGAGAAACAAAAAGAAATCAATTAATAGAAGATGATGAACGTCACACTGAAAAGTTCACATTGGAGTCAATAAATAAGAGGGGTTCTGAACTGCTGCCATAGAAGTGAAGAAGCCACGCACTGGTGGTGGATTATGAGGAACTCTGTCTGGTGTCTGGCATGCAGTTAGTGGTGGACCAATGTCAACTTTAGGAATACTGCTACAATGGCTTCCAGAAATGCTGTGGCCACATTATGCCTTAGCAGATATGTGTGAAGGCACCGTGCTCATTACATTTTTGTCAATGAGTACTGTCATGAAACAATACGTAGTTCAATGGCTAGGAATTATATTTGCTTTTGATTTTTCCTGTAACTAGCAGTGAGAGTAAACATTTTTTGGTTTAATCCGTTCTACTGGTTGTATGTATTTCTGCTTTAGGGCATTCCTATTCCCATGTGCTCTGGCAATACAGTGTACATTCCTTATTTATACAGTCTTGTCAGGTGATAATTTCTCTGCTATATTTTGTCCAAAGTTTGTTTAAAATAGCTATCTAAGTGAAATAAATCACATAGAATAATATCACTCCAGGAGTGGTTTCTCTTATATATGAGAAACTCAAAGCATAAATAATTTAAAGAGCAAAATAAAAGCTAATAAAAAACAGAGAGGTAGACCTTTTGTAGATGAGAAAGCGATCTAGGGACAGGGGAAGAGAGGAAGGAAGGGTAACGGAAATAAAAAGGACTAAGATGCAATATGTACCAAGTCCCCATGATGAAGGTATTATGCATTTTAACATATACTAATAAAAGATAAAAAATCCAAAGGGGCAGAGGAAATAGGTGTTTCCATTAAAATTCTCTCACTGCCTTACATTATGCTCGTATCACTGGGTAAAAGACTTAAATTCTCTTATTGTGGTTCCAAACACCTATTACTGTACGTCACGGTCTCCAGGAATTGTATTAAGAATGTATCTCAGAGGAAATGAATAGGTACACTAATCATTCTTAAACACAAACAGCAAACAAATCACCAAAAGACTGATCTATGTATAGCCATTAATAAATTTTAACTCTAGGCAAACTAAACCCTAAAAGAATACCACAGGCAACTTTTTAATAAGAGTATAACATAGGGGCTGGAGATTTAGCGCAGCAGCACAGCGCTTGCCTGGCAAGCGCAAAGTTGGGACTTCGATCCCCGGTACTGGAAACAAACAAACAAACAAACAAAAAACAGTATAACATAATTTTCTCCTAGGAATGCCACAATCCCTACAAAATCCGTTAAAATTAATTAAGAGTTTATTTCATTCTTTGGAAGTACTGTATACTAATTTTAAGTAATACAAAAAACTCAGACACATCGTAATTATGCAACACAGAAGGTGAAGGAGAGGGACTTCAGTCATTTCTCGAGTAAAAACTAGACATTTGAGGCCACTTACCTGCAAGCCCTGGAGAGGGCACTGATGAGTTTGGTGACTGCACTGTTCTGTTGGAGGGTGGTCTGGGCTGGCCATGATCAGTGCTAGGATCTTTTCTCCCAATGTTGTCCAGCATAATAGTACTCGAACAATCAATCTTATAAGAAAAGAAATTATTTCACGGCAAACTGCTTTTGCAAGTTAATGGCCACCTTACAAGTTTATAGAAAACCTCATTAAGAATTACTGACAAATCAAAAGATATGTAAGTATCACATGAGAAATTCTAATAGATATTTCTCTCAAGATCTTGAATAAAATTTTCTCTCTTTTTTAACATTCCAGCTTGATAACTACACTAAGAGTATACTATTTCAGAAGTCAATAGGAGGAACAAGGGAATACTATGCATCATTCACAAAAATTTTAAAAATTTAATTCATTTAACACTATTAGGTGCATTTAAAAAAAGCAAACTTGAAGTTTTCCATTTCTGCAAATCTCTTTCATGTCTGTTTTAAGAGCAATCAGTTAGCTTTCACCTGCTTCTGCACTGCATCTGTTGTGATCTGTGGCTTCAGATGAAGAATATGAAGAAAATCTGGCTTCATACAGACAGGACCTGGAGGGCCGATCAAGTCCTTGGCCCATACTTTAGGATATGCTAGACATTTGAACAGTCATACACCACACGCATCTCTAGAGCACAAGTCTCACTATATTATTGTTCAGTAAAGGCAGGGCCCTTTAACACAATAGATATACAAATTACACTGATTCCTAATTCACTGCCAGGCTAAATACTGATAAATTTCCAGTTAAGACTTTAATGCTTTAGATGCAATTATTCTTTCATGCCTAAATTCACCAAATTGATAAGAATGTCTTTGTGATTAAAATCGAGTTTAATTCTCTAACACAGTTCTAGTCTTTCACAGGATCCTACAAGAAAATTATGTCCTACAGTCCAACGGCATAGACTGTACATAATTAATTTCTTGTCTGTGCACCTAGAGTAGTGCTACTGGTAGTTATGAAGCATCCTTAGGCAGACAGAGAAAAAGGTCTGCGCCAGGGATATAAGTCAGTGGCATAGTGCTTTCCTGGCAAGTGCAAGGTCCTGAGTTCGATTCCCAGTACAGAAGGAAGGAAGGAAATCAAATGAAATGAAAAGAAAAGAAAGAAAGAAGAAAGACTGTTCATTAGATGAAGACTATCAGTTGAAATAGGCTGACAAAGGATCACTTGTATGTAAATGCAGAGAAAAAGGTAGGAGAATTGCATTTGTTAGTAGGTCTTCTTTCATTTGGGGAAAATGGGAGGAGTACATAAGATCATTTACATTTTAATATTCTTTGGCAATTACCTTGGCTAACGCCTTCAGACAGTGCAAAGACTGGAAAGACAGTGCAAGACTAGATGTTAGATCTGAACCCAAGGAAAGTTTAGGTCTGTCTTCTATGTAGCATTTATGCATGAAAAAATACATGTGCTCTACCCATTTAGAGGACCTAAAATTATAACAATCTAAAAGGAGTATAATAAGGTTAACAACAAAAAAAAATAACTATCAGGAAATCACAACTGATCTCAACATGAAAACAAACTGAATAATGAAGATTACAATAGTTCTTTCAAAATGACAGGTGATGTTGCTAGTCACAGGTGCAAGTCTCTCGGTCCTTCTTTTCAATCCTGGCCTTCCTTCCAGCCATCATACCTCAGTGAAAGGAGTCACTGGTGAGGAGGTAATATGCTATTTTTGACAACCCTTAGGCTGTAACTACTTATTAGATCCTTCTTGCATATCTCTGTCTTCCTGAGAAACCACTTTGAAGATACCACCACGTATTACAGCAGCCACTGATATTTTCCTACTAATCTATCCATAACTGTGTTAAGTTTGTAATGTTCCTATCCTATTTCATAATGTATGTTTATTATTATGTGTTTCCTACAACAACCATTGAGAATAGTTAATGATTTTTCAATAGGTCACTCATGTATAGCTCTATTTATTTTCTTTAGAAGCCACTTTGAAGATACCAAAGTATAGCACAACTCTTGATAATCTCCTACCTCTTTTGTCTCTAACTCACTATTATTTGTCTATTTGTTTTCCTGAGAAACTATTTTGTAGGTAATAATATGTAAAACAATAACCATTGATAATTTCCTACCATTTTGTCTGTAATTTGCTGTCCCCCCTATTATTATGTTATCCTTCTTTTATTCTTTAAAATAAAAAATAAATAAATAAATAAATAAATAAATCAAAATGACAGGTGATTCCTTCCAACTACAATAGTACAAAACACTTCTGACAAGATATATATTTTTTCTTTTGTTTTTTTGTGGTACCAGGGATCGAACTCATGACCTTGCGCTTGCCAGGCAGGCACTTACGCCACTGAGCTAAATCCCCAGCCCTGACAAGATATTTTAACGTTCAGTCTTATGCATGATAATGAGATTAGAATAAGAAAAGGAAAAGTAAGAGTTCAACTTGTATTTGGGAACCTGTCTACATGATGTATTTTATGCCTCTGGAAAGATGCTCAAAAAGCCATATGGACAAAGTTAAAAGTTTCGAGAATGAGTTATTATTTAATTTAAATATTAAAAAAATCAGGTAATTTGCACTGCTCAGGACAATCTAGTAGAAAATGGTTAGGTTTCCACTACTAACACGCATCTTCATCTCTTCTGATGTCTTAGCATCCAACTCTAACTTTAATCTGTTACATTCCAGCCATGTGACTTCCATCACCCCTGTTCTTACTGCCCTCCGTCCCAGCTTTGATTACATGATCTATCAACTTAATTACTACAAATTCCTCTAACTCCAGAGTCCTGAAAGACATTCTGTTGTATGTCCAAGTGGTCATTTTTTTTTTTCTTACTGCTTTTTAAATATTTCTAAAGAATGAAAATTACTGAAAGAAAAACCTGTAATAGAACAAACCTAGCCCTTTTAACAGATACAAATTAACTGACAATTTCCAAAAAAGGTTGGAAGAATAAATTTTGTGTATACTTACATCAGGAAGAGAAGGAAGATTATAAGAACCTCCCACTGGTGCACTCAGATCGATCATAGGTGAACCAAACCCCTTTCCGTCGTACCCTGCAGCACTTGTGATGGTGGGACTGGAAGGAGTAGAGCACGAGCTGCTGGTGGTTGAGGCGGCACCCTGTCCACTACTGATCTGCCACTGTAGGGGCAAGAAAGAAGAAAGCAGGTTGTCCATCAGCTGCTTTTTCAGGTACCAAATGAAGTGGAAGACAGATTCTGCTGTCTGAATTCGATTTTATTTTCAGTGAAAAGAAGGGAGCAGAGAATACATAGGTATTAATCAAACAAACAAAATCACTTACTTTTATTGGAAGATAAATGTTAGTATATATCAAAAAACCATAGTACCCAGTCGGAAAGGTTATACACACTGGAAAAGGAGCAGAAGAACAAAGCAACATAAATGAGCTAAAGATGGATGTTTGATACCAAATGTTTCCTTCTCCTCCTACCTGAAATAGCTGGAAATAAGTCATAGAACAAGTCTTTCAGGATTTTTTATTTTTCTCATTGTTCATATATGAAAAGCCCTGATATACCTGAGGAATGTCTTCTCATTCATATTAGCAACTGAGGTAAACATATAAACTAAGATAATATTTTGCATGCTAAAATATACAGAAGTCAAGCGTGCTACCCTCTGCAGTTTACTTCAAAACCTATCAGCCAGGCGTGGTGGCACATGCCTATATCCCAGTACTCTGCGAGGCTGACACAGGAGAAGCACAAGTTTGAGCCAAGACTGAGCAATTTAGCAAGAACCTAACTCAAAATGGAAAATATAAAAAAGACAGGATTTCAATCTCCAGTATAGCAAAGCTGAAACCAAACCACACAAATGATGGCTTGATAGACATCTAGATAGATAATATGAGGTAGGGCAAGTAGAACAAAATGCCCCTATAAAATTCTTTCAACTTTTGTTATGTTTGAAATTTTTCTAATAAAATAGTGGAAAAAGGAAAGCACCTGAGAGCTTCCCTATGACTATGCATGGGGGAAAATTCCCAACACAGTCATTTATATATGGATGACACTACAGAATGGCTTAAGTTCTTAAACATTTTAATTTCAAAACGTCTAATTTCTATGTTCTCTTATAGAAACTAAATACATAAACATACACAGGTGGGTGTGAATGTTATCTTACCGCACACCCACCCCTCACGTGCTACCTTCCATCCACCACCTCTCCCAAGAACAGTCCATTTCAGATAGAGGGTACCTTTCCAGGGTTTCTCCTGTGTATATGAGATTAAAACATACACATACATAGACAATACCACATGTAATTCTGTAATAGGTTTTTTTTCACATAATATATTTAGGAGATTATATATATTTCCTTAATATATCAAGTATTTCTCGTGTATGAGTATGCCACATTTGTTAAAATAAGTTTCTCACTGCATTTTCTCCTGGCTTGTTACTTCATTTATTCATTCATATTTAGATATTTGGCCAGAAAACATTTTGAAAAATATAAAAGATATCTACTCTTTAAAATATATAATAAATGGCAGGTGTAGTGACACATGTCTATAATCCCAGCATGTGGGAGGCTAAGGCGGAGGATCACCACAAGTTTGAGGCCAGCTTGGGCTACAAAGTGAGGCCCTCTCTCAAACAACAACAACAAAACCCCAACAAAAAACTCACTAAACACAATAAATGCAGAAGGAAGATAGTTAAGTACCCGGATTGCTGGGCATATTTACACACACATCAGAATAATTCTCAACACATCTCTACAAGGCACTCAATCACTTATGGTTGGGGCAAGTGAGATTTAAAGAGAATAAATTTGCCCAGCACCATAAAATTATTAGGAAAATAAAAGTTAAGGCCCAAATATATTTTGGTACCTTTCCATCTTACCCAAATTATGAAACAGAAGTGAATATAATAATAGTCTAGAAAATTTGGTAATAAGGGATGGGGATATAGCTCAGTGGCACAAGCGCCTGCCTAGCAAGTGCAAGGTCCTGAGTTTGATTCCCAGTACCAAAAGAAAAGAAAAGAAAATTTGGTAATTATACCAAAGCCAGACATTATACACACAAACACATGGCAGATAAATATTTTTTGAATAAAATTTTTCAATGATCTGATTAAAATGAATGTTATAAGATTATGAGATTAGTATCATCATCCTTTTTTATGGGAAGGGAGGACATGTCCTTGGCAAAAAATTAAACCAAAATTAGTCCAAAAGCTTTCTTCTGAAAAGACTGTTCACAGAGGTGCATGTAAGTGGCTTCTGCTGTAAGATAAAGCAATTCTAGAAATTTTTACCTACAGACACTAAGAACATAATGAACTATCAGATTTCATGTGTAACCTTTAATTTTCATTGGATATGTATGCACTCCATATTGAAACTGTGCCACAATTAAGTTTGTTTCCAAAAAGTTGCCTCAAAATACTTCCTGTGGACTTGACCTTGGATGTATAAGAATACTTTTGTTTAGGAAATATAAAGTGCTTAACTAAAAATTACACACACCAGTATTATAAAATGTAATACCAACAACACAATTACTCTACTGAGCTTTTGTTCCTGTACAAGTAGCTTGATTTCTTTTATTCTTCACAAAGCACAGTCTCAGCTTTGTTTTCATAGCTCTGTCTGTAATACACTCTGAAACTCAGTCATTATATAAAAAAAAAGTAAACCAAGCTGTTCTTGCTCTTCATAGCCTGCTGCTTAATCTAGAAATTCAATGTGACTTAAAAGGAAAGACAAGCAGAGAAGAATAAGCAACTAGGAAAGTAGAAATATACCTGTTTTATGGCTTGCTGAGCCAAGAAAGCCATCTGTAGGGGGTTGGGCTTTATTGCTTGCCGAGGTACATTCTGGTTTGGTGGGTATCTCAGCTGTTGAGGATGAGGAGGAAGCACTGGTCCATTGGGTTTAGGGCTGTGATTTTGAAAGTTTATCAAACGTGGAGGGGGTTGCTAGAACAATGAAATTAAACCATTTCAGTAACAATTACCTCCATAAAGACAAGTTAGAAGGATCTCATAAAAGGAATGAGGGCGTGGGGATGGGCAGACATCTACAATTTCTGATTTTGGGGGTACTGGGGATTGAACCCAGGGCCATGCACTAAGCTACAACCTCCCAAGCCTTTTTTATTTTGAGATAGTATCTTGCTAAATTACTGAATTTTGTAGGCTGGACTCAATTTTGTGATCCTCCTGCCTCAGCCTCCCTGGGTGCTGGCACCATGCCAACTTTGTGTAATCCATTTTGAACGAATTTTATCATGAAAGAACCTTGGGAGAGGTATTATCAACTAGGTTTGTAGGCTGGACACAGGCCAGCGTGGTAAGTTAGGTAACTGTGTTTTTGGTATCCTAAATCCTTCAAGATTATCTGCTGCCAAGAACTGCTCTCCTCAAACCTCTTAAAGTGACAGAATAATAACTGCTAACATTTATTGATGAATTATTACCTAACAGGCATTGCTTTATATAGGATTGTTTTAACAACAATCCTATGAGGTAGGGATTATGTTTATGTTACATATAAGGAAATTAAAGTTTAGAGAATTCAAGTAATTTGCCCAAGATTAATAGACAGTAAATCTGAAGAGTCTAGCTCCAAGGTCTGTATTCTTAAAAAACCATCAATAATAAAAATAGCTGACGCTACATTTTAAAATTTAACAAGTTTTAGCCAGTTGTGGTAGTGTAAACCTGCCCAGCACTGCGGCAGGATAAGGCAGGAAGATTGAAAGTTTAAGCCCACCCTGGATAAGTTAGTGAGACCCTGTCTCAAAATTCAAGAGCTGGGATGATGCTTAGTACAAAGGCCCTAGGTTCAATGGAGAGTGGGGACACAAGTCTCAGATCTTACTGATCTCTGTCTAACACAGTATTTTATGTATATTTCATCACCGGGCCCTGTATAGTAGATATTTTAACCTTTATTTGCAAATCAGGAAACTAATTAGAAAGATTAAACACTTAACATAATTTGAAAAGTCACACAGCTAGTAAAAGTGAGCACCAAGACCTTCACCAAATCTAATCAGTCCAATTACTACCAAAACATGTTCTGATGCTTTTCTGGCTGTCAAAACACTGATTGGCTAGCATAGTGGCGCAGTGAAAAGCAGATGCAGGAAATATTTTTGGATGAAATTCTACAGTAAAATTTTGCCCAAGAGTAGAAAAATATTAGAAAAACAACAGAACTTTATTGCTGGGCAGGGTAGTGCACAGCTGTAATTCCCACTACTCTGGGACATAGGCAGGAGGGATAGAAGTTTGAGCCTAACCTAGGCAGAGCTCAGTATGAAGGCCTTGGGTTCAACCACCAGTACTGTAAAAAACAAAAAAAGCTTCAAAATTTTACAAAAACATATGCCTAAAGCCATAGCAATTGTTTTTCATTTTTCTATAAAAGTTTTGTTACTGGAGAGGTCTACCTCATAGAAATAGAAACAAAAAATAATTGGGCAATTATAATGGAAATGGTGGGCTGGGCATGGTGGCGCACGCCTGTAATCTCAGCACTGGGGAGGCTGAGGCAGGAGGATTGTTTTAAGTTTGAGACCAGCCTGGGCTACAAAGTGAGCTCAAGGACAGCCTGAACTGCACAGCGAGACCCTGTCTCAAAAAGACAAAAGAAAAAAAAAAAGAAATGGTGGAAAATTAAATTTATCAAAAGGATTAATTTTTTAAGTGGGAAACCACTCCTGAACGGTCTCTAAGGGAGAATTAAGCTGGTTATGTAAGTTTTGGCCACCCTGTTGTCCCCTTCTCCCAGCCTGATGCTTCCACCATGATTCAACTGCAAATGGCACAATGCCTGAGCTGTGCTGCATCATCTGAGAAGTCAGTGGGACCAGATGTCAACCTTGCCATCAAGGAACTCAGGCTGGCCAGGGCCAAGGTGACACCCTGCCCTCACTGTTATAGGTGATTGGATTCATTTGTGAGAACCTGTGGCACAGGAAGCAACTTCAACTTCTACTCAAAGAAGAGTAGAAATGTGTTAGTATCTTAAAAGGAATAGTAGTTCTAGGGCCAGGGATATAGCTTGGTGGCACAGTGCCTGCCTGGCAACTGTGAGGTCCTGAGTTTGATTCCCGCTACAAAAAAGAAAAAAAGAAAAAGAAAAAGGAATAGCAATTCTAGTAATACATTGGCAAAATGGAATTTAAATTGCAAGATTTAAGGATTAATTGAGAATAATATTTAAGAATAGATGCTAGGTACGGTATAATCACAGGAGGGATTGTACTAGGCAGTACAGAAGCTGATGTAGGACGATTGCAAGTTTGAGCTTAGCACAGGCAACTTACTGAGATTCTGTCTCAAAAGAGAATGTATAAAATGGGCTCCAGATGTACATGTAGTTCAGTGTGAAGGCCTTTGGGTTCAATCCCCATGACTAATGATAAAAAAAAAAAGGTAGGGGCAGGGAATAATTAGAGCTTAGTCAAACACAGAGAACCACAGTGAGAACTACTGCTGTGAATTATGTATAAATATCATGTGACAAGCAGGTCTGCCACTGGAATTTAATGGACTGTACTGTATAGCATTAAGTAAACACAGTATCAAATCTGCGCCACCTAGTCCTATAACTGTTCTATGGTCACCAAACTTTGGAAGCATGCAGGTGACGTGGTTAAGCTTCAGAGGAAGGAACAAGTAGAAAACTTCCATGTAAGTCATTTTTGGAAGCAGTCTTTTCAATAACTGTACCGTCTTTGCAAACTCCCACAGAGCAAGAGGCACACAGATATCCCTGCTTACAAGAAGCCAGTTCCCTACATAAGTATGCAAACAAACTGGAAGAAAGCCAAGAATACTGGGGACAGGGTGGTGTACAAGGTGACAGAAGAGGGCAAACTAGTGGGTGAAAAACACAGCAGCGCGTATTTGGAAGACAGCCCATAAAAAAGAGATGAGCAAGTGAAAGAAGGTGTAGGAGCCATAGAGTACACTGAAAGGGACAGTGTAAAGTAAGGACTAAAAGCTGTTAAGGAAAATAATGTTATACAAAAGAAACTGTACGGCCTGTATATTACAGCACGGAGTCCTAGGGGCTAAAAATAAGATCAAAAGCAAATTTCTGAAAAAAGCAGGCAAAAGGCTCAGGGGTCACTTTTGTTTTGTAACTTTATATGAGTAATTTTTTTTGCATAGTACCTATTAACCTGCCTCAGTTCCTTACTACTTAGTAAAAAGGTAATTAACTGAAATAATGGAGTCACCACTTTTGTGGTTAATAAACTATTAAAGTCACAGAGTCTTTCAGACACTTAAGATAAATATTAACTGCAAATGCTTAGTACAGCCAAAGATATTTTTGCTAACCTTTCTGCATTTAGTTTCAAAAAATGTTAACACTCTTTTCTGTTTATAATGTCACTTTGCTACAATTTTTAAAATTTCAACTCTACTAGCTATGCTTCTGGTATCTAAAGCACACGATTCTCTTCCCATGGAAAACTCATCAAAGATCTTTTCTTCCCTCTGTACTTTTCCATTATTCAATTCTTAATAAGCTGTTCATTATTCCTATGTGAGAACATGATTTGTTTTTCCAGACAAAAAGATTTTGCATTGTTTGATCTTTTACATGTAATCAAAGATCTTGAAAATTACTTTCTTTTTTTTTTTTTTTTTTTTTTTTTTTTTTTCTGGTACCAGGAATCGAACTCACGACCTTGCGCTTGCCAGGCAGGCGCTGTGCCGCTAAACTAAATCCCCAGCCCCTAAAATTACTTTCTACTGGCTTCCTATTAACTTGAGTTGAAGCAAAGTTTTAAATTTAAATAGACATGCTATTAATCTCCTAAATTTCACACACTTTCTTAATCAAATAACTAGAAACTCATGAACCACAAATACTTTACCTCAGGGCTTTACAGAAATGACTTTAACAAAATCAAGATCTAGCTGGGACATAGCTTACAAGCAGTGCATGAGCTTAGCACGTAGAGGCCTAATAGAAGAACAGAATCTATATATACCCACAACTTTTTTGGCGGGTGGGTACTGGGAATCAAACTCAGGACCTTGCGCTTGGCAGGCAGTTGCTGTGTGCCACTGAGCTATATCCCTGGCATGCCCACAACTTTTACTGAGAGTTAAGGAGTCCAATAAAAATTATCTGCATCATATAATTTAGCTTGGAATCATGGCACGCATCTATAATCCCAGCTAATGAAGAGGCTGAAGCAGGACACCAAGTTTGAGCCCAGTCTGACCCTATCCCCCCCACAAAAAGGCGGGGGATATAAGCTCAGCATTCCCTGGGTTTAATTTTTGGTAGTTGGTAGAGAGGGGGTAATGCTACTTTTAATTGCTTTTTAAAATGAACAATCAAAAATTTCTCTTACTACTTAAAAAGAAAAAAAAAATTGGCATAAACTTTCTTTTTTTTCCTTTATTTTTGAGACAGAGCCTCGTCATGTAGCCCAGGCAGGCCTCAAACTTGCAATGATCCTCCTGCCTCAGCCTCCAAAGCACTGGGATTACAGGTGTGTGCCATAACACCTTCTTTCCCAAATTAAATGAAATGTGTTTTTTATGAGATATGGGTGATGATATCTATATGATTCCTATTTCCTTTTTCTTTTGGTTGTCAAGAAATTCTGAGTTAAATTTTGTTTTTTGTGTACAGCAAGAATTCTTAGCTTAGGTTTACATAATTTGTTTTAATGAACTCTACATTCTGCTTAATGTGTCACTTATCTAAGTCATGTCAAATCATTTGCAGAAACAGGAAGAATATAAATTAAGAAAGAAGTATTTAAAAATAACAATATTTATGAATTAGACTTTAAACACTTTACCAAAACATTTCAATCTAAGTATGCCTAAATCCAAACTCAACAGGACTTTATGATTGAAAAAGTCTCTAAAATTTTTATCTTTAAAACTTGGATTGAAAATTAACAGAACACTTCATATCTAGTAAAACTAAGAGGCTGGGCAAAGTAGTGCATGCCTGTAATCCCTGCACTTGGAAGGCAGAAGCTGGAGGATCACTGTGAGTTTGATGCCAGCCTAGACTATATAGTGAGTTCAAGACCAGCTTGAACTGCATAGTGAGAACCTGTCTCAAAAACAACAACAAAAAAAAACATAACAACAAAAAAACCAAGAAAGGAGCATCGAGTATTTGTTCAGAAAAAAAGTGTGAAAAGGTCAATATTCTAAGGAGCTACACCCATGCCCTTGTCTATTTCACATTCATTTCACCTAGTTTCTAAGATGCAATGTGTTTTCTCTAAACACTGCATCCCCATAGAGAACAGATTCTTAAACTAGTTATTCTGAAGAAGAAAAATAGAAAAAAATTACAGCTATACAGCTTTTTCCATCAATCACAGGCATGGGTTATTTGGAAATACATTTATGCCCTTGCTATAATTTGAAGATAATGAACAGTAGATAGAAGTAGACATAACTACAAAATAAAGCATTAAATCTCTTTTGTGTAAAGATGAAAATTAAGGGACTGGGGATTTAGCTCAGCAGCAAAGCGCCTGCCTGGCAAGCGCAAGGTCGTGAGTTCGGTTCCCGGTACCGGAGAAAAACCAAAAAAAAAAAAAAAGGCATCTCCAAGATGAAAATTAAGATGTTAATTCTGGGGTCCTTAATTTGATAAAGTTTTATAAATTCATATATTTAAAAGACTCTGGATGTCTTGGTTATTTTAAGAGCTGCTGAACACAATTATACTACAATTATCTAAGTTAGGACAGGCCTGCTTCCAAATTTACCTGATGAGAGATGGAAGGCTGCTGGATGGGCCCCTGCATTCTAGGGTTTGGTAAACCCACAGGTGCTGGCCTCCGTTGCACCTGTTGCCTCTGAGCCATTACCTGTTGCTGCATATGCTGGAGTCGTAATTGAGCTAGGCTGATCTGGGTTGGAAACTTGGATAACTGGTTTGAAGATAAACCACCTGGTGGCTGTGAATTCTGTTCCACGACAGGATTCTGCTTAGGCATTTGTGGCTGGCTCTCTTTATCCTCGATTACTAAAGAACCTAATGAAAGAGAAAACAGTAATTACCAAAGTCTGCATTTTTGCTGAACTTCAACGATCAAGTAATGTATTGGTCCTCAGGACTTCTTTACAGTCTCAAAAATAAAGGATGCCAGGGCCAGGGATATAGCTCAGCAGTACAGTGCAAGCCTAGCAACGGCAGAGTCCTGAGTTTGATTCCTAGTACCAAAAAAAATCCCCCCAAAACAAAACAAATGAACAAACAAACCAAAAAAAACCCAAAAAGGATGCCAAAGAACTTTTGTTTCTGCAGGTTTTAATCAAAATTTGCCATATGAGAATTTTTTTTTTTTAAAGTTTTTTAAGGCCCCAGACATTTTTGGGAATCCCAGTGGGCCACCACTGCACATCCCTGAACAGCATGCAAGGCAGAGGGAGCCATGGTCACCTTCTGGGGGCTCAGTGACCACTCCCCCGAACCCCTAGCCTGCAGGTTCTGGGCTGAACCCTGGACATCTTCAGGAACCCCAGTGAGCAGCCCCCATGCCTTATATGGGGCCTCAGTGGCCACTCCCCACAGCCCTAGTGAGCATGCAGGTGCTAGGCTGAACCCTGGACATCTTCAGTAACCCTGGTGAGCCACCCCTGAGTCTTCCCTACTAGAATGAGACGAAGGCGGTGCCTTGGTAGCCAGTCCTCACACCCTTAGCGTGCTTGTGGGGGCTGGGCTGAACCCTGGACATCTTCAGTAACCCTGGTGAGCCACCACCACAACTCACCAACCAGCATTCGAGGCAGGAGGATGACCAGGCACCATCTAGAGCCTCGTTGGCCACTCCCTGCACCCCTGGATCCCCACAGGAGCTGGGCTGAACCCTGGATATCTTCAGAAACCCCAGTGAGCCACCCTTGCGCCTCCCCACTAATGTGTGAGGCAGGTGGAGCCCTGTCTCAGTGCTCAGTCCCAACACTACCCAAACCCCTGGGGAGGCCCAGCTGAAAACCCGGACAGAGCCAGTGGCCTCAGGGACTCCACCCTCACACCTCCCCTGCCAGAGTGGGAACCAGGCTGGGTCCTGGGCAACATGTGAAGCCTTGGTGACCATGACCTGCATTCCCCTCAAACTTGTGAGAGCTGGGCTGAACCCCAGACAGCTTCAGGAACTCCAGTGAGCCTCCCTGGCCCACCCCTACTGGCCTGGGAGCCAACTGAAGGCAAGAAAGTTTTGTGAGAATCTGGGACCCAGCTTGCCACCACATACCAGCACAGGAGCCACAATGAACACTGGGGATCTTAAACCCTCACCCTGCCACTCCCATACCATTGTGGAAGTGAAGATGAGCTCCAGGGAACATCTGGATCTTCAAAAACGACAAAATGAAGGAGCAAAATGCAATCTCAGACCTCTATACCACTCAGAAAAAGTCCAGGAGACAACACAGCAGAGCCTAGAAGTCATACACCTGTAATTTCTGAAATGATAGCAACTGAAGTAAAGAAACAACTCTATCAGGCTGTAGAAGACATCAGATCAGAAATAATCTCTCAGGTAAAAAAAGAAATGACAACAATAATGAAAGAATTGTTCAGCATATCCAAAGAAGACATTGATAAGAAAATAGACGAGCATACAAAACTCATGGAAACCTTGAGTAAACAATACAGAACAGAACTAGAATGCATGAAACAGATTCAAGGAATCTAGGAAATTAAAAATTCCACCAAAAGCTGGCAAAACCGCCTGAATGAAGCTCAAGATAGATTTTCAGATCTTGAAGACAGCATTGCAACTAATGAATGTGAAAGAAAGGATCTCTTAAAAACAAGGAAGCAGGAAATAATTCAACAACTGCAAGATGAAGTAAAGAAAAACAATGTAAGATTAAGAGGTATCAACAAAAAGCAGTTGTCAACACAAATGACATAAAAAGACTATGTACAGAAATAATAGCAGAAAATTTCCCATGAATGGAAGAATCAGACATACAGATAAGTGAAGTATATAGAACTCCAATTAACCATAACCAAAATAAATCTACACCCAGACATATAGTGATCAAGATCCCAGAAATTCAATAAATGATCAGAATATTAAAAGCTGAAAGAGAAAAAAAACCAGATTACCTATAAAGGAAAGCCCATCAGAATCAAGGAAGATTTCTCAACACAAACCATCAAGTCAAGAACAGCTTGGAGTGAAGTATTTCAGGTAACAAAAGAAAGCAACTTCCAACCCAGACTAATGTGCCCTGCAAAACTATACTTCAAATTTAATGGAGAAATAAAATCCATGATAAAGAACAACTAAATTAGAAATTCACAAGCACCAAACCAATCCTACAAAGAATACTAAAAGATATTCTATAGAGAGATAAAACAGACTACAACTTCAAGAACAAAAACAGAAAGAACCACCAAGCAGAGCAAGGAAATAAACAGAGGGAAAAAGGAGGAACCAACAGCAGGAAAATAACATGAGAAGATAAGCCAATACGTATCAGTTATAACCATCATGTAAATGGTCTCAGTGGACCAATCAAAAGAAGCAGTCTGGCAGAGTGGATCAAGAAACAAAATCCAAATATACATGGTATATAAAAAACACATTTAATTCAAAAGGAAATTCATAACTGAAAATTAAATGATGGAAAACAATACTCCATGGGACAAGAACCCAGAAAAAAACAGGTGTAGCTATTCTGTTTGCACACAATGTGAACTTCAAACCAAGAATGGTCAAGAGAGATAAAGAAGGTCACTCCACACTTGTTAGGGGAAAACTGCAAGAGGAAGAGATAACAACCATAAATATCTATGCATCAAATACAGGAGCACCCAACTATATATGATAATTTTTAACAGATGTGAAAAATCAAATAAGCAGTAACACAATCCAAACGGGGGACTTTCATACACCATTAGCACAAAGAGATAGATCAACTTAGACAAAAAATAAGCAAAGAAATAAGAGAACTTAACCAAACTTGTAAACAAATGGACTTAGTAGACCTTTACAGAGTGTTCCACCCAACAGTATTAGCATATACATTCTTCTCAGCGGCACATGGGACATTCTCTAAAATAGACCATATGATAGCACATAGAACATGCTTAAGTAAATGCAAAGGAATTGAAATTATCCCATGCATACTATCAGATCATAGGGCAGTGAAAGTGGAAATTAATGAAAAAGAAATCACAAGAACTCCATAAACACATGGAATTGAAACAGCACCCACCTGAACAATCAATGGGTCACTGATGAAATTAACACTATTTACAATCAAATGGAAATGTAGATATAACTTACAGGAACCTCTGGGACACAATGAAAGCAGTCCTCAGAGGGAAATTTATAGCAGTGAATTCCCACCTCAGAAAAACAGAAGCACAAATAATCTTATATGCATCTCAAACTTTGAGAAAAAGAAGAGCAAGTCAAACCCAAAGCCCAAAGAAGACAGGAAATTATAAAGCTCAGGGCAGAATTAACACAATGGAGACTAAAAAAAAAAACACAAAGAATTAATGAATCAAAGATTTGGTTCTTTCAAAGAATAAATAAAATAGATAAATCCCTAGCCAACATTATCAAAAAAAGGAAAGAAAAAACTGAAATACATGCAATAAGAAGTGAAAGGGGTAAAATCACTACAGATCCTGTGGAAAATCAGAAGATCATCAATACTAACTGAAAAAAAAAAATACTAACTGAAATACATGCAATAAGAAATGAAAAGGGTAAAATCACTACAGATCCTGTAGAAAATCAGATCATCAATACCTACTTTGAAAATCTTTACTCTAATAAGATGGAAAACACAGAGGAAATGGACAGATTTCTAGATACATATGAATTACCAAAGCCAAAAGAAGAAGATATAAAAATCCTGAATAACTCAATATCAGCCAGTGAAATTGAGAATGTAATGAAAACCTTGCTAATGAAGAAAAGAAAAAGGTCCTGATGGATTCACAGCTGAATTCTACAAGAAATTTAGAGAAGATTTAGCACCAGCATTTCTCAAACTCTTTAATGAAATTGAAAGGGAAGGAATTCTCCCCAACTCCTTCCTGAAAGCAAGTATTACCCTGATACCAAAACCAGAGAAAGACCGAACCAAAAAAGAGAACTACAAGCCAATCTCCCTAATGAATATAGATGCAAAAATTCTCAATAAAACACTAGCAAACAGAATACAAAAAAAAAAAAAAAAAAAAAAAAAAGATCTAAGACAGGCATTTTTTTGTCATCTTGGTGTTACAGAGTTCACGTTTCTCCCCTACTCACTCCATTGACTTATCATATTATACTCTTCAATTACAGCTGTCAACTTCCTCCCACCATTGCTCTGTATTTTGGGCTGTAATTGCTCCTTAAA